>NW_027436348.1:903600-1204800 GCF_964199755.1 Larus michahellis | reverse complement strand
CAGGCACAAAAATGGCCATATGTCTGGAGATTGGTCCCACGCCCAAAGAGCCAGCAGGGAAAACTATGCCTTCTTCTAAAGCTCTTTGGGAACCGCTTGCGTAGCCCCACACACCTGGGGGCTGCAGGCTTTCCTGCTGCCTTCAGCCTCAAAACCACCCTTTCCCACTTGGCGCCGCCCCAGGCACAAAAATGGCCATATGTCTGGAGATTGGTCCCACGCCCAAAGAGCCAGCAGGGAAAACTATGCCTTGTTGTAAAGCTATTTGGGAACCGCTTGCGTAGCCCCACAGACATGGGGGCTGCAGGCTTTCCTGCTGCCTTCAGCCTCAAAACCACCCTTTCCCACTTAGCGCCGCGCCAGGCACAAAAATGGCCATATGGCTGGAGATTGGTCCCACGCCCAAAGAGCCAGCAGGGAAAACTATGCCTTGTTCTAAAGCTCTTTGGGAACCGCTTGCGTAGCCCCACACACCTGGGGACTGCAGGCTTTCCTGCTGCCTTCAGCCTCAAAACCACCCTTTCCCACTTGGCGCCGTTCCAGGCACAAAAATGGCCATATGTCTGGAGATTGGTCCCACGCCCAAAGAGCCAGCAGGGAAAACTATGCCTTCTTATAAAGCTCTTTGGGAACCGCATGCGAAGCCCCACACACCTGCGGGCTGCAGGCTTTCCTGCTGCCTTCAGCCTCAAAACCACCCTTTCCCACTTGGTGCAGAGCTAGGCACAAAAATGGCCATATGGTTGGAGATTGGTCCCACGCCCAAAGAGCCAGCAGGGAAAACTATGCCTTGTTCTAAAGCTCTTTGGGAACCGCTTGCGTAGCCCCACAGACGTGGGGGCTGCAGGCTTTCCTGCTGCCTTCAGCCTCAAAACCACCCTTTCCCACTTGGCGCCGCGGCAGGCACAAAAATGGCCATATGTCTGGAGATTGGTCCCACGCCCAAAGAGCCAGCAGGGAAAACTATGCCTTCTTCTAAAGCTCTTTGGGAACCGCTTGCGTAGCCCCACAGACGTGGGGGCTGCAGGCTTTCCTGCTGCCTTCAGCCTCAAAACCACCCTTTCCCACTTGGCGCCGCGCCAGGCACAAAAATGGCCATATGTCTGGAGATTGGTCCCACGCCCAAAGAGCCAGCAGGGAAAACTATGCCTTCTTATAAAGCTCTTTGGGAACCGCTTGCGTAGCCCCACAGACCTGGGGGCTGCAGGCTTTCCTGCTGCCTTCAGCCTCAAAACCACCCTTTCCCACTTGGTGCAGAGCTAGGCACAAAAATGGCCATATGTCTGGAGATTGGTCCCACGCCCAAAGAGCCAGCAGGGAAAACTATGCCTTGTTGTAAAGCTCTTTGGGAACCGCTTGCGTAGCCCCACAGACCTGGGGGCTGCAGGCTTTCCTGCTGCCTTCAGCCTCAAAACCACCCTTTCCCACTTGGCGCCGAGCCAGGCACAACAATGGCCATATGCCTGGAGATTGGTCCCACGCCCAAAGAGCCAGCAGGGAAAATTATGCCTTTTTCTAAAGCTCTTTGGGAACCGCTTGCGTAGCCCCACAGACCTGGGGGCTGCAGGCTTTCCTGCTGCCTTCAGCCTCAAAACCACCCTTTCCCACTTGGCGCCGTTCCAGGCACAAAAATGGCCATATGTCTGGAGATTGGTCCCACGCCCAAAGAGCCAGCAGGGAAAATTATGCCTTGTTCTAAAGCTCTTTGGGAAACGCTTGCGTAGCCCCACAGACCTGCGGGCTGCAGGCTTTCCTGCTGCCTTCAGCCTCAAAACCAACCTTTCCCACTTGGTGCAGCGCCAGGCACAAAAATGGCCATATGTCTGGAGATTGATCCCACGCCCAAAGAGCCACCAGGGAAAACTATGCCTTCTTCTAAAGCTCTTTGGCAACCGCTTGCGTAGCCCCACAGACCTGGGGGCTGCAGGCTTTCCTGCTGCCTTCAGCCTCAAAACCACCCTTTACCACTTGGCGCCGCTCCAGGCACAAAAATGGCAATATGTCTGGAGATTGGTCCCACGCCCAAAGAGCCAGCAGGGAAAACTATGCCTTGTTCTAAAGCTCTTTGGGAACCGCTTGCGTAGCCCCACACACCTGGGGGCTGCAGGCTTTCCTGCTGCCTTCAGCCTCAAAACCACCCTTTCCCACTTGGCGCCGCACCAGGAACAAAAATGGCCATATGTCTGGAAATTGGTCCCACGCATAAAGAGCCAGCAGGGAAAACTATGCCATGTTCTAAAGCTGTTTGTCAACCGCTTGCGTAGCCCCACAGACCTGGGGGCTGCAGGCTTTCCTGCTGCCTTCAGCCTCAAAACCACCCTTTCCCACTTGGCGCAGCGCCAGGCACAAAAATGGCCATATGTCTGGAGATTGGTCCCACGCCCAAAGAGCCAGCAGGGAAAACTATGCCTTGTTCTAAAGCTCTTTGAGAACCGCTTGCGTAGCCCAACACACCTGGGGGCTGCAGGCTTTCCTGCTGCCTTCAGCCTCAAAACCACCCTTTCCCACTTTGCGCCGCTCCAGGCACAAAAATGGCCATATGTCTGGAGATTGGTCCCACGCCCAAAGAGCCAGCAGGGAAAAATATGCCTTCTTATAAAGCTCTTTGGGAACCGCTTGCGTAGCCCCACAGACGTGGGGGCTGCAGGCTTTCCTGCTGCCTTCAGCCTCAAAACCACCCTTTCCCACTTGGCGCCGCGGCAGGCACAAAAATGGCCATATGTCTGGAGATTGGTCCCACGCCCAAAGAGCCAGCAGGGAAAAATATGCCTTCTTCTAAAGCTCTTTGGGAACCGCATGCGAAGCCCCACACACCTGGGGGCTGCAGGCTTTCCTGCTGCCTTCAGCCTCAAAACCACCCTTTCCCACTTGGCGCCGCGCCAGGCACAAAAATGGCCATATGCCTGGAGATTGGTCCCACGCCCAAAGAGCCAGCAGGGAAAACTATGCCTTCTTCTAAAGCTCTTTGGGAACCGCTTGCGTAGCCCCACAGACCTGCGGGCTGCAGGCTTTCCTGCTGCCTTCAGCCTCAAAACCAACCTTTCCCACTTGGTGCAGCGCCAGGCACAAAAATGGCCATATGTCTGGAGATTGGTCCCACGCCCAAAGAGCCAGCAGGGAAAACTATGCCTTGTTCTAAAGCTCTTTGGGAACCGCTTGCGAATCCCCACACACCTGCGGGCTGCAGGCTTTCCTGCTGCCTTCAGCCTCAAAACCACCCTTTCCCACTTGGTGCAGAGCTAGGCACAAAAATGGCCATATGTCTGGAGATTGGTCCCACGCCCAAAGAGCCAGCAGGGAAAACTATGCCTTGTTGTAAAGCTCTTTGGGAACCGCTTGCGTAGCCCCACACACCTGCGGGCTGCAGGCTTTCCTGCTGCCTTCAGCCTCAAAACCACCCTTTCCCACTTGGCGCCGCGCCAGGCACAAAAATGGCCATATGTCTGGAGATTGGTCCCACGCCCAAAGAGCCAGAAGGGAAAAATATGCCTTTTTCTAAAGCTCTTTGGGAACCGCTTGCGTAGCCCCACACACCTGGGGGCTGCAGGCTTTCCTGCTGCCTTCAGCCTCAAAACCACCCTTTCCCACTTGGCGCAGCGCCAGGCACAAAAATGGCCATATGTCTGGAGATTGGTCCCACGCCCAAAGAGCCAGCAGGGAAAACTATGCCTTGTTCTAAAGCTCTTTGGGAACCGCTTGCGTAGCCCAACACACCTGGGGGCTGCAGGCTTTCCTGCTGCCTTCAGCCTCAAAACCACCCTTTCCCACTTTGCGCCGCTCCAGGCACAAAAATGGCCATATGTCTGGAGATTGGTCCCACGCCCAAAGAGCCAGCAGGGAAAAATATGCCTTCTTATAAAGCTCTTTGGGAACCGCTTGCGTAGCCCCACACACCTGGGGGCTGCAGGCTTTCCTGCTGCCTTCAGCCTCAAAACCACCCTTTCCCACTTGGCACCGCTCCAGGCACAAAAATGGCCATATGTCTGGAGATTGGTCCCACGCCCAAAGAGCCAGCAGGGAAAAATATGCCTTCTTCTAAAGCTCTTTGGGAACCGCATGCGAAGCCCCACACACCTGGGGGCTGCAGGCTTTCCTGCTGCCTTCAGCCTCAAAACCACCCTTTCCCACTTGGCGCCGCGCCAGGCACAAAAATGGCCATATGCCTGGAGATTGGTCCCACGCCCAAAGAGCCAGCAGGGAAAACTATGCCTTCTTCTAAAGCTCTTTGGGAACCGCTTGCGTAGCCCCACAGACCTGCGGGCTGCAGGCTTTCCTGCTGCCTTCAGCCTCAAAACCAACCTTTCCCACTTGGTGCAGCGCCAGGCACAAAAATGGCCATATGTCTGGAGATTGGTCCCACGCCCAAAGAGCCAGCAGGGAAAACTATGCCTTGTTCTAAAGCTCTTTGGGAACCGCTTGCGAATCCCCACACACCTGCGGGCTGCAGGCTTTCCTGCTGCCTTCAGCCTCAAAACCACCCTTTCCCACTTGGTGCAGAGCTAGGCACAAAAATGGCCATATGTCTGGAGATTGGTCCCACGCCCAAAGAGCCAGCAGGGAAAACTATGCCTTGTTGTAAAGCTCTTTGGGAACCGCTTGCGTAGCCCCACACACCTGCGGGCTGCAGGCTTTCCTGCTGCCTTCAGCCTCAAAACCACCCTTTCCCACTTGGCGCCGCGCCAGGCACAAAAATGGCCATATGTCTGGAGATTGGTCCCACGCCCAAAGAGCCAGAAGGGAAAAATATGCCTTTTTCTAAAGCTCTTTGGGAACCGCTTGCGTAGCCCCACACACCTGGGGGCTGCAGGCTTTCCTGCTGCCTTCAGCCTCAAAACCACCCTTTCCCACTTGGCGCAGCGCCAGGCACAAAAATGGCCATATGTCTGGAGATTGGTCCCACGCCCAAAGAGCCAGCAGGGAAAACTATGCCTTGTTCTAAAGCTCTTTGGGAACCGCTTGCGTAGCCCAACACACCTGGGGGCTGCAGGCTTTCCTGCTGCCTTCAGCCTCAAAACCACCCTTTCCCACTTTGCGCCGCTCCAGGCACAAAAATGGCCATATGTCTGGAGATTGGTCCCACGCCCAAAGAGCCAGCAGGGAAAAATATGCCTTCTTATAAAGCTCTTTGGGAACCGCTTGCGTAGCCCCACACACCTGGGGGCTGCAGGCTTTCCTGCTGCCTTCAGCCTCAAAACCACCCTTTCCCACTTGGCACCGCTCCAGGCACAAAAATGGCCATATGTCTGGAGATTGGTCCCACGCCCAAAGAGCCAGCAGGGAAAACTATGCCTTCTTCTAAAGCTCTTTGGGAACCGCTTGCGTAGCCCCACACACCTGGGGGCTGCAGGCTTTCCTGCTGCCTTCAGCCTCAAAACCACCCTTTCCCACTTGGCGCCGCCCCAGGCACAAAAATGGCCATATGTCTGGAGATTGGTCCCACGCCCAAAGAGCCAGCAGGGAAAACTATGCCTTGTTGTAAAGCTATTTGGGAACCGCTTGCGTAGCCCCACAGACATGGGGGCTGCAGGCTTTCCTGCTGCCTTCAGCCTCAAAACCACCCTTTCCCACTTAGCGCCGCGCCAGGCACAAAAATGGCCATATGGCTGGAGATTGGTCCCACGCCCAAAGAGCCAGCAGGGAAAACTATGCCTTGTTCTAAAGCTCTTTGGGAACCGCTTGCGTAGCCCCACACACCTGGGGACTGCAGGCTTTCCTGCTGCCTTCAGCCTCAAAACCACCCTTTCCCACTTGGCGCCGTTCCAGGCACAAAAATGGCCATATGTCTGGAGATTGGTCCCACGCCCAAAGAGCCAGCAGGGAAAACTATGCCTTCTTATAAAGCTCTTTGGGAACCGCATGCGAAGCCCCACACACCTGCGGGCTGCAGGCTTTCCTGCTGCCTTCAGCCTCAAAACCACCCTTTCCCACTTGGTGCAGAGCTAGGCACAAAAATGGCCATATGGTTGGAGATTGGTCCCACGCCCAAAGAGCCAGCAGGGAAAACTATGCCTTGTTCTAAAGCTCTTTGGGAACCGCTTGCGTAGCCCCACAGACGTGGGGGCTGCAGGCTTTCCTGCTGCCTTCAGCCTCAAAACCACCCTTTCCCACTTGGCGCCGCGGCAGGCACAAAAATGGCCATATGTCTGGAGATTGGTCCCACGCCCAAAGAGCCAGCAGGGAAAACTATGCCTTCTTCTAAAGCTCTTTGGGAACCGCTTGCGTAGCCCCACAGACGTGGGGGCTGCAGGCTTTCCTGCTGCCTTCAGCCTCAAAACCACCCTTTCCCACTTGGCGCCGCGCCAGGCACAAAAATGGCCATATGTCTGGAGATTGGTCCCACGCCCAAAGAGCCAGCAGGGAAAACTATGCCTTCTTATAAAGCTCTTTGGGAACCGCTTGCGTAGCCCCACAGACCTGGGGGCTGCAGGCTTTCCTGCTGCCTTCAGCCTCAAAACCACCCTTTCCCACTTGGTGCAGAGCTAGGCACAAAAATGGCCATATGTCTGGAGATTGGTCCCACGCCCAAAGAGCCAGCAGGGAAAACTATGCCTTGTTGTAAAGCTCTTTGGGAACCGCTTGCGTAGCCCCACAGACCTGGGGGCTGCAGGCTTTCCTGCTGCCTTCAGCCTCAAAACCACCCTTTCCCACTTGGCGCCGAGCCAGGCACAACAATGGCCATATGCCTGGAGATTGGTCCCACGCCCAAAGAGCCAGCAGGGAAAATTATGCCTTTTTCTAAAGCTCTTTGGGAACCGCTTGCGTAGCCCCACAGACCTGGGGGCTGCAGGCTTTCCTGCTGCCTTCAGCCTCAAAACCACCCTTTCCCACTTGGCGCCGTTCCAGGCACAAAAATGGCCATATGTCTGGAGATTGGTCCCACGCCCAAAGAGCCAGCAGGGAAAATTATGCCTTGTTCTAAAGCTCTTTGGGAAACGCTTGCGTAGCCCCACAGACCTGCGGGCTGCAGGCTTTCCTGCTGCCTTCAGCCTCAAAACCAACCTTTCCCACTTGGTGCAGCGCCAGGCACAAAAATGGCCATATGTCTGGAGATTGATCCCACGCCCAAAGAGCCACCAGGGAAAACTATGCCTTCTTCTAAAGCTCTTTGGCAACCGCTTGCGTAGCCCCACAGACCTGGGGGCTGCAGGCTTTCCTGCTGCCTTCAGCCTCAAAACCACCCTTTACCACTTGGCGCCGCTCCAGGCACAAAAATGGCAATATGTCTGGAGATTGGTCCCACGCCCAAAGAGCCAGCAGGGAAAACTATGCCTTGTTCTAAAGCTCTTTGGGAACCGCTTGCGTAGCCCCACACACCTGGGGGCTGCAGGCTTTCCTGCTGCCTTCAGCCTCAAAACCACCCTTTCCCACTTGGCGCCGCACCAGGAACAAAAATGGCCATATGTCTGGAAATTGGTCCCACGCATAAAGAGCCAGCAGGGAAAACTATGCCATGTTCTAAAGCTGTTTGTCAACCGCTTGCGTAGCCCCACAGACCTGGGGGCTGCAGGCTTTCCTGCTGCCTTCAGCCTCAAAACCACCCTTTCCCACTTGGTGCCGCGCCAGGCACAAAAATGGCCATATGTCTGGAGATTGGTCCCACGCCCAAAGAGCCAGCAGGGAAAACTATGCCTTCTTCTAAAGCTCTTTGGGAACCGCTTGCGTAGCCCCACACACCTGGGGGCTGCAGGCTTTCCTGCTGCCTTCAGCCTCAAAACCACCCTTTCCCACTTGGCGCCGCACCAGGCACAAAAATGGCCATATGTCTGGAGATTGGTCCCACGCCCAAAGAGCCAGCAGGGAAAACTATGCCTTCTTCTAAAGCTCTTTGGGAACCGCTTGCGTAGCCCCACACACCTGGGGACTGCAGGCTTTCCTGCTGCCTTCAGCCTCAAAACCACCCTTTCCCACTTGGCGCCGCGCCAGGCACAAAAATGGCCATATGTCTGGAGATTGGTCCCACGCCCAAAGAGCCACCAGGGAAAACTATGCCTTCTTCTAAAGCTCTTTGGGAACCGCTTGCGTAGCCGCACAGACCTGGGGGCTGCAGGCTTTCCTGCTGCCTTCAGCCTCAAAACCACCCTTTCCCACTTGGCGCTGCACCAGGCACAAAAATGGCCATATGTCTGGAGATTGGTCCCACGCCCAAAGAGCCAGCAGGGAAAATTATGCCTTGTTCTAAAGCTCTTTGGGAACCGCTTGCGTAGCCCCACACACCTGGGGGCTGCAGGCTTTCCTGCTGCCTTCAGCCTCAAAACCACCCTTTCCCACTTGGCGCCGCCCCAGGCACAAAAATGGCCATATGTCTGGAGATTGGTCCCACGCCCAAAGAGCCAGCAGGGAAAACTATGCCTTCTTCTAAAGCTCTTTGGGAACTGCTTGCATAGCCCCACACACCTGGGGACTGCAGGCTTTCCTGCTGCCTTCAGCCTCAAAACCACCCTTTCCCACTTGGCGCCGCGCCAGGCACAAAAATGGCCATATGTCTGGAGATTGGTCCCACGCCCAAAGAGCCAGCAGGGAAAACTATGCCTTCTTCTAAAGCTCTTTGGGAACCGCTTGCGTAGCCCCACACACCTGGGGGCTGCAGGCTTTCCTGCTGCCTTCAGCCTCAAAACCACCCTTTCCCACTTGGCGCCGCACCAGGCACAAAAATGGCCATATGTCTGGAGATTGGTCCCACGCCCAAAGAGCCAGCAGGGAAAATTATGCCTTGTTCTAAAGCTCTTTGGGAACCGCTTGCGTAGCCCCACACACCTGGGGGCTGCAGGCTTTCCTGCTGCCTTCAGCCTCAAAACCACCCTTTCCCACTTGGCGCCGTGCCAGGCACAAAAATGGCCATATGTCTGGAGATTGGTCCCACGCACAAAGAGCCAGCAGGGAAAACTATGCCTTGTTGTAAAGCTCTTTGGGAACCGCTTGCGTAGCCCCACAGACCTGGGGGCTGCAGGCTTTCCTGCTGCCTTCAGCCTCAAAACCACCCTTTCCCACTTGGTGCAGAGCTAGGCACAAAAATGGCCATATGTCTGGAGATTGGTCCCACGCCCAAAGAGCCAGCAGGGAAAACTATGCCTTGTTGTAAAGGTCTTTGGGAACCGCTTGCGTAGCCCCACAGACCTGGGGGCTGCAGGCTTTCCTGCTGCCTTCAGCCTCAAAACCACCCTTTCCCACTTGGCGCCGAGCCAGGCACAACAATGGCCATATGCCTGGAGATTGGTCCCACGCCCAAAGAGCCAGCAGGGAAAATTATGCCTTTTTCTAAAGCTCTTTGGGAACCGCTTGCGTAGCCCCACAGACCTGGGGGCTGCAGGCTTTCCTGCTGCCTTCAGCCTCAAAACCACCCTTTCCCACTTGGCGCCGTTCCAGGCACAAAAATGGCCATATGTCTGGAGATTGGTCCCACGCCCAAAGAGCCAGCAGGGAAAATTATGCCTTGTTCTAAAGCTCTTTGGGAAACGCTTGCGTAGCCCCACAGACCTGCGGGCTGCAGGCTTTCCTGCTGCCTTCAGCCTCAAAACCAACCTTTCCCACTTGGTGCAGCGCCAGGCACAAAAATGGCCATATGTCTGGAGATTGGTCCCACGCCCAAAGAGCCAGCAGGGAAAACTATGCCTTCTTCTAAAGCTCTTTGGCAACCGCTTGCGTAGCCCCACAGACCTGGGGGCTGCAGGCTTTCCTGCTGCCTTCAGCCTCAAAACCACCCTTTACCACTTGGCGCCGCTCCAGGCACAAAAATGGCAATATGTCTGGAGATTGGTCCCACGCCCAAAGAGCCAGCAGGGAAAACTATGCCTTGTTCTAAAGCTCTTTGGGAACCGCTTGCGTAGCCCCACACACCTGGGGGCTGCAGGCTTTCCTGCTGCCTTCAGCCTCAAAACCACCCTTTCCCACTTGGCGCCGCACCAGGAACAAAAATGGCCATATGTCTGGAAATTGGCCCACGCATAAAGAGCCAGCAGGGAAAACTATGCCTTGTTCTAAAGCTGTTTGTCAACCGCTTGCGTAGCCCCACAGACCTGGGGGCTGCAGGCTTTCCTGCTGCCTTCAGCCTCAAAACCACCCTTTCCCACTTGGTGCCGCGCCAGGCACAAAAATGGCCATATGTCTGGAGATTGGTCCCACGCCCAAAGAGCCAGCAGGGAAAACTATGCCTTCTTCTAAAGCTCTTTGGGAACCGCTTGCGTAGCCCCACAGACCTGGGGGCTGCAGGCTTTCCTGCTGCCTTCAGCCTCAAAACCACCCTTTCCCACTTGGCGCCGCACCAGGCACAAAAATGGCCATATGTCTGGAGATTGGTCCCACGCCCAAAGAGCCAGCAGGGAAAAATATGCCTTCTTCTAAAGCTCTTTGGGAACCGCTTGCGTAGCCCCACAGACCTGGGGGCTGCAGGCTTTCCTGCTGCCTTCAGCCTCAAAACCAACCTTTCCCACTTGGTGCAGCGCCAGGCACAAAAATGGCCATATGTCTGGAGATTGGTCCCACGCCCAAAGAGCCAGCAGGGAAAACTATGCCTTCTTCTAAACCTCTTTGGGAACCGCTTGCGTAGCCCCACACACCTGGGGGCTGCAGGCTTTCCTGCTGCCTTCAGCCTCAAAACCACCCTTTCCCACTTGGCGCCGCCCCAGGCACAAAAATGGCCATATGTCTGGAGATTGGTCCCACGCCCAAAGAGCCAGCAGGGAAAACTATGCCTTGTTCTAAAGCTATTTGGGAACCGCTTGCGTAGCCCCACAGACCTGCGGGCTGCAGGCTTTCCTGCTGCCTTCAGCCTCAAAACCACCCTTTCCCACTTAGCGCCGCGCCAGGCACAAAAATGGCCATATGTCTGGAGATTGGTCCCACGCCCAAAGAGCCAGCAGGGAAAACTATGCCTTGTTCTAAAGCTCTTTGGGAACCGCTTGCGTAGCCCCACACACCTGGGGACTGCAGGCTTTCCTGCTGCCTTCAGCCTCAAAACCACCCTTTCCCACTTGGCGCCGTTCCAGGCACAAAAATGGCCATATGTCTGGAGATTGGTCCCACGCCCAAAGAGCCAGCAGGGAAAACTATGCCTTCTTATAAAGCTCTTTGGGAACCGCATGCGAAGCCCCACACACCTGCGGGCTGCAGGCTTTCCTGCTGCCTTCAGCCTCAAAACCACCCTTTCCCACTTGGTGCAGAGCTAGGCACAAAAATGGCCATATGGTTGGAGATTGGTCCCACGCCCAAAGAGCCAGCAGGGAAAACTATGCCTTGTTCTAAAGCTCTTTGGGAACCGCTTGCGTAGCCCCACAGACGTGGGGGCTGCAGGCTTTCCTGCTGCCTTCAGCCTCAAAACCACCCTTTCCCACTTGGCGCCGCGGCAGGCACAAAAATGGCCATATGTCTGGAGATTGGTCCCACGCCCAAAGAGCCAGCAGGGAAAAATATGCCTTCTTCTAAAGCTCTTTGGGAACCGCTTCCGTAGCCCCACACACCTGGGGGCTGCAGGCTTTCCTGCTGCCTTCAGCCTCAAAACCACCCTTTCCCACTTGGCGCCGCGCCAGGCACAAAAATGGCCATATGCCTGGAGATTGGTCCCACGCCCAAAGAGCCAGCAGGGAAAACTATGCCTTCTTCTAAAGCTCTTTGGGAACCGCTTGCGTAGCCCCACAGACCTGGGGGCTGCAGGCTTTCCTGCTGCCTTCAGCCTCAAAACCAACCTTTCCCACTTGGTGCAGCGCCAGGCACAAAAATGGCCATATGTCTGGAGATTGGTCCCACGCCCAAAGAGCCAGCAGGGAAAACTATGCCTTGTTCTAAAGCTCTTTGGGAACCGCTTGCGAATCCCCACACACCTGCGGGCTGCAGGCTTTCCTGCTGCCTTCAGCCTCAAAACCACCCTTTCCCACTTGGTGCAGAGCTAGGCACAAAAATGGCCATATGTCTGGAGATTGGTCCCACGCCCAAAGAGCCAGCAGGGAAAACTATGCCTTGTTGTAAAGCTCTTTGGGAACCGCTTGCGTAGCCCCACACACCTGCGGGCTGCAGGCTTTCCTGCTGCCTTCAGCCTCAAAACCACCCTTTCCCACTTGGCGCCGCGCCAGGCACAAAAATGGCCATATGTCTGGAGATTGGTCCCACGCCCAAAGAGCCAGAAGGGAAAAATATGCCTTTTTCTAAAGCTCTTTGGGAACCGCTTGCGTAGCCCCACACACCTGGGGGCTGCAGGCTTTCCTGCTGCCTTCAGCCTCAAAACCACCCTTTCCCACTTGGCGCAGCGCCAGGCACAAAAATGGCCATATGTCTGGAGATTGGTCCCACGCCCAAAGAGCCAGCAGGGAAAACTATGCCTTGTTCTAAAGCTCTTTGAGAACCGCTTGCGTAGCCCAACACACCTGGGGGCTGCAGGCTTTCCTGCTGCCTTCAGCCTCAAAACCACCCTTTCCCACTTTGCGCCGCTCCAGGCACAAAAATGGCCATATGTCTGGAGATTGGTCCCACGCCCAAAGAGCCAGCAGGGAAAAATATGCCTTCTTATAAAGCTCTTTGGGAACCGCTTGCGTAGCCCCACAGACGTGGGGGCTGCAGGCTTTCCTGCTGCCTTCAGCCTCAAAACCACCCTTTCCCACTTGGCGCCGCGGCAGGCACAAAAATGGCCATATGTCTGGAGATTGGTCCCACGCCCAAAGAGCCAGCAGGGAAAAATATGCCTTCTTCTAAAGCTCTTTGGGAACCGCTTCCGTAGCCCCACACACCTGGGGGCTGCAGGCTTTCCTGCTGCCTTCAGCCTCAAAACCACCCTTTCCCACTTGGCGCCGCGCCAGGCACAAAAATGGCCATATGCCTGGAGATTGGTCCCACGCCCAAAGAGCCAGCAGGGAAAACTATGCCTTCTTCTAAAGCTCTTTGGGAACCGCTTGCGTAGCCCCACAGACCTGCGGGCTGCAGGCTTTCCTGCTGCCTTCAGCCTCAAAACCAACCTTTCCCACTTGGTGCAGCGCCAGGCACAAAAATGGCCATATGTCTGGAGATTGGTCCCACGCCCAAAGAGCCAGCAGGGAAAACTATGCCTTGTTCTAAAGCTCTTTGGGAACCGCTTGCGAATCCCCACACACCTGCGGGCTGCAGGCTTTCCTGCTGCCTTCAGCCTCAAAACCACCCTTTCCCACTTGGTGCAGAGCTAGGCACAAAAATGGCCATATGTCTGGAGATTGGTCCCACGCCCAAAGAGCCAGCAGGGAAAACTATGCCTTGTTGTAAAGCTCTTTGGGAACCGCTTGCGTAGCCCCACACACCTGCGGGCTGCAGGCTTTCCTGCTGCCTTCAGCCTCAAAACCACCCTTTCCCACTTGGCGCCGCGCCAGGCACAAAAATGGCCATATGTCTGGAGATTGGTCCCACGCCCAAAGAGCCAGAAGGGAAAAATATGCCTTTTTCTAAAGCTCTTTGGGAACCGCTTGCGTAGCCCCACACACCTGGGGGCTGCAGGCTTTCCTGCTGCCTTCAGCCTCAAAACCACCCTTTCCCACTTGGCGCAGCGCCAGGCACAAAAATGGCCATATGTCTGGAGATTGGTCCCACGCCCAAAGAGCCAGCAGGGAAAACTATGCCTTGTTCTAAAGCTCTTTGGGAACCGCTTGCGTAGCCCAACACACCTGGGGGCTGCAGGCTTTCCTGCTGCCTTCAGCCTCAAAACCACCCTTTCCCACTTGGCGCCGTTCCAGGCACAAAAATGGCCATATGTCTGGAGATTGGTCCCACGCCCAAAGAGCCAGCAGGGAAAACTATGCCTTCTTATAAAGCTCTTTGGGAACCGCATGCGAAGCCCCACACACCTGCGGGCTGCAGGCTTTCCTGCTGCCTTCAGCCTCAAAACCACCCTTTCCCACTTGGTGCAGAGCTAGGCACAAAAATGGCCATATGGTTGGAGATTGGTCCCACGCCCAAAGAGCCAGCAGGGAAAACTATGCCTTGTTCTAAAGCTCTTTGGGAACCGCTTGCGTAGCCCCACAGACGTGGGGGCTGCAGGCTTTCCTGCTGCCTTCAGCCTCAAAACCACCCTTTCCCACTTGGCGCCGCGGCAGGCACAAAAATGGCCATATGTCTGGAGATTGGTCCCACGCCCAAAGAGCCAGCAGGGAAAAATATGCCTTCTTCTAAAGCTCTTTGGGAACCGCTTGCGTAGCCCCACAGACGTGGGGGCTGCAGGCTTTCCTGCTGCCTTCAGCCTCAAAACCACCCTTTCCCACTTGGCGCCGCGCCAGGCACAAAAATGGCCATATGTCTGGAGATTGGTCCCACGCCCAAAGAGCCAGCAGGGAAAACTATGCCTTCTTATAAAGCTCTTTGGGAACCGCTTGCGTAGCCCCACAGACCTGGGGGCTGCAGGCTTTCCTGCTGCCTTCAGCCTCAAAACCACCCTTTCCCACTTGGCGCCGTTCCAGGCACAAAAATGGCCATATGTCTGGAGATTGGTCCCACGCCCAAAGAGCCAGCAGGGAAAAATATGCCTTCTTCTAAAGCTCTTTGGGAACCGCTTGCGTAGCCGCACAGACCTGGGGGCTGCAGGCTTTCCTGCTGCCTTCAGCCTCAAAACCACCCTTTCCCACTTGGTGCAGAGCTAGGCACAAAAATGGCCATATGTCTGGAGATTGGTCCCACGCCCAAAGAGCCAGCAGGGAAAACTATGCCTTGTTCTAAAGCTCTTTGGGAACCGCTTGCGTAGCCCCACAGACCTGGGGGCTGCAGGCTTTCCTGCTGCCTTCAGCCTCAAAACCACCCTTTCCCACTTGGCGCCGAGCCAGGCACAACAATGGCCATATGCCTGGAGATTGGTCCCACGCCCAAAGAGCCAGCAGGGAAAATTATGCCTTTTTCTAAAGCTCTTTGGGAACCGCTTGCGTAGCCCCACAGACCTGGGGGCTGCAGGCTTTCCTGCTGCCTTCAGCCTCAAAACCACCCTTTCCCACTTGGCGCCGTTCCAGGCACAAAAATGGCCATATGTCTGGAGATTGGTCCCACGCCCAAAGAGCCAGCAGGGAAAATTATGCCTTGTTCTAAAGCTCTTTGGGAAACGCTTGCGTAGCCCCACAGACCTGCGGGCTGCAGGCTTTCCTGCTGCCTTCAGCCTCAAAACCAACCTTTCCCACTTGGTGCAGCGCCAGGCACAAAAATGGCCATATGTCTGGAGATTGGTCCCACGCCCAAAGAGCCACCAGGGAAAACTATGCCTTGTTCTAAAGCTCTTTGGGAACCGCTTGCGTAGCCCCACAGACCTGGGGGCTGCAGGCTTTCCTGCTGCCTTCAGCCTCAAAACCACCCTTTACCACTTGGCGCCGCTCCAGGCACAAAAATGGCAATATGTCTGGAGATTGGTCCCACGCCCAAAGAGCCAGCAGGGAAAACTATGCCTTGTTCTAAAGCTCTTTGGGAACCGCTTGCGTAGCCCCACACACCTGGGGGCTGCAGGCTTTCCTGCTGCCTTCAGCCTCAAAACCACCCTTTCCCACTTGGCGCCGCACCAGGAACAAAAATGGCCATATGTCTGGAAATTGGTCCCACGCATAAAGAGCCAGCAGGGAAAACTATGCCATGTTCTAAAGCTGTTTGTCAACCGCTTGCGTAGCCCCACAGACCTGGGGGCTGCAGGCTTTCCTGCTGCCTTCAGCCTCAAAACCACCCTTTCCCACTTGGTGCCGCGCCAGGCACAAAAATGGCCATATGTCTGGAGATTGGTCCCACGCCCAAAGAGCCAGCAGGGAAAACTATGCCTTCTTCTAAAGCTCTTTGGGAACCGCTTGCGTAGCCCCACAGACCTGGGGGCTGCAGGCTTTCCTGCTGCCTTCAGCCTCAAAACCACCCTTTCCCACTTGGCGCCGCACCAGGCACAAAAATGGCCATATGTCTGGAGATTGGTCCCACGCCCAAAGAGCCAGCAGGGAAAACTATGCCTTCTTCTAAAGCTCTTTGGGAACCGCTTGCGTAGCCCCACACACCTGGGGACTGCAGGCTTTCCTGCTGCCTTCAGCCTCAAAACCACCCTTTCCCACTTGGCGCCGCGCCAGGCACAAAAATGGCCATATGTCTGGAGATTGGTCCCACGCCCAAAGAGCCACCAGGGAAAACTATGCCTTCTTCTAAAGCTCTTTGGGAACCGCTTGCGTAGCCGCACAGACCTGGGGGCTGCAGGCTTTCCTGCTGCCTTCAGCCTCAAAACCACCCTTTCCCACTTGGCGCTGCACCAGGCACAAAAATGGCCATATGTCTGGAGATTGGTCCCACGCCCAAAGAGCCAGCAGGGAAAATTATGCCTTGTTCTAAAGCTCTTTGGGAACCGCTTGCGTAGCCCCACACACCTGGGGGCTGCAGGCTTTCCTGCTGCCTTCAGCCTCAAAACCACCCTTTCCCACTTGGCGCCGCCCCAGGCACAAAAATGGCCATATGTCTGGAGATTGGTCCCACGCCCAAAGAGCCAGCAGGGAAAACTATGCCTTCTTCTAAAGCTCTTTGGGAACTGCTTGCATAGCCCCACACACCTGGGGACTGCAGGCTTTCCTGCTGCCTTCAGCCTCAAAACCACCCTTTCCCACTTGGCGCCGCGCCAGGCACAAAAATGGCCATATGTCTGGAGATTGGTCCCACGCCCAAAGAGCCAGCAGGGAAAACTATGCCTTCTTCTAAAGCTCTTTGGGAACCGCTTGCGTAGCCCCACAGACCTGGGGGCTGCAGGCTTTCCTGCTGCCTTCAGCCTCAAAACCACCCTTTCCCACTTGGCGCCGCACCAGGCACAAAAATGGCCATATGTCTGGAGATTGGTCCCACGCCCAAAGAGCCAGCAGGGAAAATTATGCCTTGTTCTAAAGCTCTTTGGGAACCGCTTGCGTAGCCCCACACACCTGGGGGCTGCAGGCTTTCCTGCTGCCTTCAGCCTCAAAACCACCCTTTCCCACTTGGCGCCGTGCCAGGCACAAAAATGGCCATATGTCTGGAGATTGGTCCCACGCACAAAGAGCCAGCAGGGAAAACTATGCCTTGTTGTAAAGCTCTTTGGGAACCGCTTGCGTAGCCCCACAGACCTGGGGGCTGCAGGCTTTCCTGCTGCCTTCAGCCTCAAAACCACCCTTTCCCACTTGGTGCAGAGCTAGGCACAAAAATGGCCATATGTCTGGAGATTGGTCCCACGCCCAAAGAGCCAGCAGGGAAAACTATGCCTTGTTCTAAAGGTCTTTGGGAACCGCTTGCGTAGCCCCAAAGACCTGGGGGCTGCAGGCTTTCCTGCTGCCTTCAGCCTCAAAACCACCCTTTCCCACTTGGCGCCGAGCCAGGCACAACAATGGCCATATGCCTGGAGATTGGTCCCACGCCCAAAGAGCCAGCAGGGAAAATTATGCCTTTTTCTAAAGCTCTTTGGGAACCGCTTGCGTAGCCCCACAGACCTGGGGGCTGCAGGCTTTCCTGCTGCCTTCAGCCTCAAAACCACCCTTTCCCACTTGGCGCCGTTCCAGGCACAAAAATGGCCATATGTCTGGAGATTGGTCCCACGCCCAAAGAGCCAGCAGGGAAAATTATGCCTTGTTCTAAAGCTCTTTGGGAAACGCTTGCGTAGCCCCACAGACCTGCGGGCTGCAGGCTTTCCTGCTGCCTTCAGCCTCAAAACCAACCTTTCCCACTTGGTGCAGCGCCAGGCACAAAAATGGCCATATGTCTGGAGATTGGTCCCACGCCCAAAGAGCCAGCAGGGAAAACTATGCCTTCTTCTAAAGCTCTTTGGCAACCGCTTGCGTAGCCCCACAGACCTGGTGGCTGCAGGCTTTCCTGCTGCCTTCAGCCTCAAAACCACCCTTTACCACTTGGCGCCGCTCCAGGCACAAAAATGGCAATATGTCTGGAGATTGGTCCCACGCCCAAAGAGCCAGCAGGGAAAACTATGCCTTGTTCTAAAGCTCTTTGGGAACCGCTTGCGTAGCCCCACACACCTGGGGGCTGCAGGCTTTCCTGCTGCTTTCAGCCTCAAAACCACCCTTTCCCACTTGGCGCCGCACCAGGAACAAAAATGGCCATATGTCTGGAAATTGGCCCACGCATAAAGAGCCAGCAGGGAAAACTATGCCTTGTTCTAAAGCTGTTTGTCAACCGCTTGCGTAGCCCCACAGACCTGGGGGCTGCAGGCTTTCCTGCTGCCTTCAGCCTCAAAACCACCCTTTCCCACTTGGTGCCGCGCCAGGCACAAAAATGGCCATATGTCTGGAGATTGGTCCCACGCCCAAAGAGCCAGCAGGGAAAACTATGCCTTCTTCTAAAGCTCTTTGGGAACCGCTTGCGTAGCCCCACAGACCTGGGGGCTGCAGGCTTTCCTGCTGCCTTCAGCCTCAAAACCACCCTTTCCCACTTGGCGCTGTGCCAGGCACAAAAATGGCCATATGTCTGGAGATTGGTCCCACGCCCAAAGAGCCAGCAGGGAAAACTATGCCTTCTTCTAAAGCTCTTTGGGAACCGCTTGCGTAGCCCCACACACCTGGGGACTGCAGGCTTTCCTGCTGCCTTCAGCCTCAAAACCACCCTTTCCCACTTGGCGCCGCGCCAGGCACAAAAATGGCCATATGTCTGGAGATTGGTCCCACGCCCAAAGAGCCACCAGGGAAAACTATGCCTTGTTCTAAAGCTCTTTGGGAACCGCTTGCGTAGCCGCACAGACCTGGGGGCTGCAGGCTTTCCTGCTGCCTTCAGCCTCAAAACCACCCTTTCCCACTTGGCGCTGCACCAGGCACAAAAATGGCCATATGTCTGGAGATTGGTCCCACGCCCAAAGAGCCAGCAGGGAAAATTATGCCTTGTTCTAAAGCTCTTTGGGAACCGCTTGCGTAGCCCCACAGACCTGGGGGCTGCAGGCTTTCCTGCTGCCT
The DNA here is from genome assembly GCF_964199755.1 of Larus michahellis. Taxonomy (NCBI): domain Eukaryota; kingdom Metazoa; phylum Chordata; class Aves; order Charadriiformes; family Laridae; genus Larus; species Larus michahellis. Next base: position 1,185,940 of record NW_027436348.1, on the reverse strand, counting down.
TCAGCCTCAAAACCACCCTTTCCCACTTGGCGCCGCCCCAGGCACAAAAATGGCCATATGTCTGGAGATTGGTCCCACGCCCAAAGAGCCAGCAGGGAAAACTATGCCTTCTTCTAAAGCTCTTTGGGAACCGCTTGCATAGCCCCACACACCTGGGGACTGCAGGCTTTCCTGCTGCCTTCAGCCTCAAAACCACCCTTTCCCACTTGGCGCCGCGCCAGGCACAAAAATGGCCATATGTCTGGAGATTGGTCCCACGCCCAAAGAGCCAGCAGGGAAAACTATGCCTTCTTCTAAAGCTCTTTGGGAACCGCTTGCGTAGCCCCACAGACCTGGGGGCTGCAGGCTTTCCTGCTGCCTTCAGCCTCAAAACCACCCTTTCCCACTTGGCGCCGCACCAGGCACAAAAATGGCCATATGTCTGGAGATTGGTCCCACGCCCAAAGAGCCAGCAGGGAAAATTATGCCTTGTTCTAAAGCTCTTTGGGAACCGCTTGCGTAGCCCCACACACCTGGGGGCTGCAGGCTTTCCTGCTGCCTTCAGCCTCAAAACCACCCTTTCCCACTTGGCGCCGTGCCAGGCACAAAAATGGCCATATGTCTGGAGATTGGTCCCACGCCCAAAGAGCCAGCAGGGAAAACTATGCCTTCTTATAAAGCTCTTTGGGAACCGCTTGCATAGCCCCACACACCTGGGGGCTGCAGGCTTTCCTGCTGCCTTCAGCCTCAAAACCACCCTTTCCCACTTGGCGCCGCGCCAGGCACAAAAATGGCCATATGCCTGGAGATTGGTCCCACGCCCAAAGAGCCAGCAGGGAAAACTATGCCTTTTTCTAAAGCTCTTTGGGAACCGCTTGCGTAGCCCCACAGACCCGGGGGCTGCAGGCTTTCCTGCTGCCTTCAGCCTCAAAACCACCCTTTCCCACTTGGCGCCGTTCCAGGCACAAAAATGGCCATATGTCTGGAGATTGGTCCCACGCCCAAAGAGCCAGCAGGGAAAACTATGCCTTGTTCTAAAGCTCTTTGGGAACCGCTTGCGTAGCCGCACAGACCTGGGGGCTGCAGGCTTTCCTGCTGCCTTCAGCCTCAAAACCACCCTTTCCCACTTGGTGCAGAGCCAGGCACAAAAATGGCCATATGTCTGGAGATTGGTCCCACGCCCAAAGAGCCAGCAGGGAAAATTATGCCTTGTTCTAAAGCTCTTTGGGAACCGCTTGCGTAGCCCCACACACCTGGGGGCTGCAGGCTTTCCTGCTGCCTTCAGCCTCAAAACCACCCTTTCCCACTTGGCGCCGTGCCAGGCACAAAAATGGCCATATGTCTGGAGATTGGTCCCACGCCCAAAGAGCCAGCAGGGAAAACTATGCCTTCTTATAAAGCTCTTTGGGAACCGCTTGCGTAGCCCCACAGACCTGGGGGCTGCAGGCTTTCCTGCTGCCTTCAGCCTCAAAACCACCCTTTCCCACTTGGCGCCGTTCCAGGCACAAAAATGGCCATATGTCTGGAGATTGGTCCCACGCCCAAAGAGCCAGCAGGGAAAAATATGCCTTCTTCTAAAGCTCTTTGGGAACCGCTTGCGTAGCCGCACAGACCTGGGGGCTGCAGGCTTTCCTGCTGCCTTCAGCCTCAAAACCACCCTTTCCCACTTGGTGCAGAGCTAGGCACAAAAATGGCCATATGTCTGGAGATTGGTCCCACGCCCAAAGAGCCAGCAGGGAAAACTATGCCTTGTTGTAAAGCTCTTTGGGAACCGCTTGCGTAGCCCCACAGACCTGGGGGCTGCAGGCTTTCCTGCTGCCTTCAGCCTCAAAACCACCCTTTCCCACTTGGCGCCGAGCCAGGCACAACAATGGCCATATGCCTGGAGATTGGTCCCACGCCCAAAGAGCCAGCAGGGAAAATTATGCCTTTTTCTAAAGCTCTTTGGGAACCGCTTGCGTAGCCCCACAGACGTGGGGGCTGCAGGCTTTCCTGCTGCCTTCAGCCTCAAAACCACCCTTTCCCACTTGGCGCCGTTCCAGGCACAAAAATGGCCATATGTCTGGAGATTGGTCCCACGCCCAAAGAGCCAGCAGGGAAAATTATGCCTTGTTCTAAAGCTCTTTGGGAAACGCTTGCGTAGCCCCACAGACCTGGGGGCTGCAGGCTTTCCTGCTGCCTTCAGCCTCAAAACCAACCTTTCCCACTTGGTGCAGCGCCAGGCACAAAAATGGCCATATGTCTGGAGATTGGTCCCACGCCCAAAGAGCCACCAGGGAAAACTATGCCTTCTTCTAAAGCTCTTTGGCAACCGCTTGCGTAGCCCCACAGACCTGGGGGCTGCAGGCTTTCCTGCTGCCTTCAGCCTCAAAACCACCCTTTACCACTTGGCGCCGCTCCAGGCACAAAAATGGCAATATGTCTGGAGATTGGTCCCACGCCCAAAGAGCCAGCAGGGAAAACTATGCCTTGTTCTAAAGCTCTTTGGGAACCGCTTGCGTAGCCCCACACACCTGGGGGCTGCAGGCTTTCCTGCTGCCTTCAGCCTCAAAACCACCCTTTCCCACTTGGCGCCGCACCAGGAACAAAAATGGCCATATGTCTGGAAATTGGTCCCACGCATAAAGAGCCAGCAGGGAAAACTATGCCATGTTCTAAAGCTGTTTGTCAACCGCTTGCGTAGCCCCACAGACCTGGGGGCTGCAGGCTTTCCTGCTGCCTTCAGCCTCAAAACCACCCTTTCCCACTTGGTGCCGCGCCAGGCACAAAAATGGCCATATGTCTGGAGATTGGTCCCACGCACAAAGAGCCAGCAGGGAAAACTATGCCTTCTTCTAAAGCTCTTTGGGAACCGCTTGCGTAGCCCCACAGACCTGGGGGCTGCAGGCTTTCCTGCTGCCTTCAGCCTCAAAACCACCCTTTCCCACTTGGCGCCGCACCAGGCACAAAAATGGCCATATGTCTGGAGATTGGTCCCACGCCCAAAGAGCCAGCAGGGAAAACTATGCCTTCTTCTAAAGCTCTTTGGGAACCGCTTGCGTAGCCCCACACACCTGGGGACTGCAGGCTTTCCTGCTGCCTTCAGCCTCAAAACCACCCTTTCCCACTTGGCGCCGCGCCAGGCACAAAAATGGCCATATGTCTGGAGATTGGTCCCACGCCCAAAGAGCCACCAGGGAAAACTATGCCTTCTTCTAAAGCTCTTTGGGAACCGCTTGCGTAGCCGCACAGACCTGGGGGCTGCAGGCTTTCCTGCTGCCTTCAGCCTCAAAACCACCCTTTCCCACTTGGCGCTGCACCAGGCACAAAAATGGCCATATGTCTGGAGATTGGTCCCACGCCCAAAGAGCCAGCAGGGAAAATTATGCCTTGTTCTAAAGCTCTTTGGGAACCGCTTGCGTAGCCCCACACACCTGGGGGCTGCAGGCTTTCCTGCTGCCTTCAGCCTCAAAACCACCCTTTCCCACTTGGCGCCGCCCCAGGCACAAAAATGGCCATATGTCTGGAGATTGGTCCCACGCCCAAAGAGCCAGCAGGGAAAACTATGCCTTCTTCTAAAGCTCTTTGGGAACTGCTTGCATAGCCCCACACACCTGGGGACTGCAGGCTTTCCTGCTGCCTTCAGCCTCAAAACCACCCTTTCCCACTTGGCGCCGCGCCAGGCACAAAAATGGCCATATGTCTGGAGATTGGTCCCACGCCCAAAGAGCCAGCAGGGAAAACTATGCCTTCTTCTAAAGCTCTTTGGGAACCGCTTGCGTAGCCCCACAGACCTGGGGGCTGCAGGCTTTCCTGCTGCCTTCAGCCTCAAAACCACCCTTTCCCACTTGGCGCCGCACCAGGCACAAAAATGGCCATATGTCTGGAGATTGGTCCCACGCCCAAAGAGCCAGCAGGGAAAACTATGCCTTGTTCTAAAGCTCTTTGGGAACCGCTTGCGTAGCCCCACACACCTGGGGGCTGCAGGCTTTCCTGCTGCCTTCAGCCTCAAAACCACCCTTTCCCACTTGGCGCCGCACCAGGAACAAAAATGGCCATATGTCTGGAAATTGGCCCACGCATAAAGAGCCAGCAGGGAAAACTATGCCTTGTTCTAAAGCTGTTTGTCAACCGCTTGCGTAGCCCCACACACCTGGGGGCTGCAGGCTTTCCTGCTGCCTTCAGCCTCAAAACCACCCTTTCCCACTTGGTGCCGCGCCAGGCACAAAAATGGCCATATGTCTGGAGATTGGTCCCACGCCCAAAGAGCCAGCAGGGAAAACTATGCCTTCTTCTAAAGCTCTTTGGGAACCGCTTGCGTAGCCCCACACACCTGGGGGCTGCAGGCTTTCCTGCTGCCTTCAGCCTCAAAAACACCCTTTCCCACTTGGCGCCGCACCAGGCACAAAAATGGCCATATGTCTGGAGATTGGTCCCACGCCCAAAGAGCCAGCAGGGAAAACTATGCCTTCTTCTAAAGCTCTTTGGGAACCGCTTGCGTAGCCCCACACACCTGGGGACTGCAGGCTTTCCTGCTGCCTTCAGCCTCAAAACCACCCTTTCCCACTTGGCGCCGCGCCAGGCACAAAAATGGCCATATGTCTGGAGATTGGTCCCACGCCCAAAGAGCCACCAGGGAAAACTATGCCTTCTTCTAAAGCTCTTTGGGAACCGCTTGCGTAGCCGCACAGACCTGGGGGCTGCAGGCTTTCCTGCTGCCTTCAGCCTCAAAACCACCCTTTCCCACTTGGCGCTGCACCAGGCACAAAAATGGCCATATGTCTGGAGATTGGTCCCACGCCCAAAGAGCCAGCAGGGAAAACTATGCCTTGTTCTAAAGCTCTTTGGGAACCGCTTGCGTAGCCCCACACACCTGGGGGCTGCAGGCTTTCCTGCTGCCTTCAGCCTCAAAACCACCCTTTCCCACTTGGCGCCGCCCCAGGCACAAAAATGGCCATATGTCTGGAGATTGGTCCCACGCCCAAAGAGCCAGCAGGGAAAACTATGCCTTCTTCTAAAGCTCTTTGGGAACCGCTTGCATAGCCCCACACACCTGGGGACTGCAGGCTTTCCTGCTGCCTTCAGCCTCAAAACCACCCTTTCCCACTTGGCGCCGCGCCAGGCACAAAAATGGCCATATGTCTGGAGATTGGTCCCACGCCCAAAGAGCCAGCAGGGAAAACTATGCCTTCTTCTAAAGCTCTTTGGGAACCGCTTGCGTAGCCCCACAGACCTGGGGGCTGCAGGCTTTCCTGCTGCCTTCAGCCTCAAAACCACCCTTTCCCACTTGGCGCCGCACCAGGCACAAAAATGGCCATATGTCTGGAGATTGGTCCCACGCCCAAAGAGCCAGCAGGGAAAATTATGCCTTGTTCTAAAGCTCTTTGGGAACCGCTTGCGTAGCCCCACACACCTGGGGGCTGCAGGCTTTCCTGCTGCCTTCAGCCTCAAAACCACCCTTTCCCACTTGGCGCCGTGCCAGGCACAAAAATGGCCATATGTCTGGAGATTGGTCCCACGCCCAAAGAGCCAGCAGGGAAAACTATGCCTTCTTATAAAGCTCTTTGGGAACCGCTTGCATAGCCCCACACACCTGGGGGCTGCAGGCTTTCCTGCTGCCTTCAGCCTCAAAACCACCCTTTCCCACTTGGCGCCGCGCCAGGCACAAAAATGGCCATATGCCTGGAGATTGGTCCCACGCCCAAAGAGCCAGCAGGGAAAACTATGCCTTTTTCTAAAGCTCTTTGGGAACCGCTTGCGTAGCCCCACAGACCCGGGGGCTGCAGGCTTTCCTGCTGCCTTCAGCCTCAAAACCACCCTTTCCCACTTGGCGCCGTTCCAGGCACAAAAATGGCCATATGTCTGGAGATTGGTCCCACGCCCAAAGAGCCAGCAGGGAAAACTATGCCTTGTTCTAAAGCTCTTTGGGAACCGCTTGCGTAGCCGCACAGACCTGGGGGCTGCAGGCTTTCCTGCTGCCTTCAGCCTCAAAACCACCCTTTCCCACTTGGTGCAGAGCCAGGCACAAAAATGGCCATATGTCTGGAGATTGGTCCCACGCCCAAAGAGCCAGCAGGGAAAATTATGCCTTGTTCTAAAGCTCTTTGGGAACCGCTTGCGTAGCCCCACACACCTGGGGGCTGCAGGCTTTCCTGCTGCCTTCAGCCTCAAAACCACCCTTTCCCACTTGGCGCCGTGCCAGGCACAAAAATGGCCATATGTCTGGAGATTGGTCCCACGCACAAAGAGCCAGCAGGGAAAACTATGCCTTGTTGTAAAGCTCTTTGGGAACCGCTTGCGTAGCCCCACAGACCTGGGGGCTGCAGGCTTTCCTGCTGCCTTCAGCCTCAAAACCACCCTTTCCCACTTGGTGCAGAGCTAGGCACAAAAATGGCCATATGTCTGGAGATTGGTCCCACGCCCAAAGAGCCAGCAGGGAAAACTATGCCTTGTTGTAAAGCTCTTTGGGAACCGCTTGCGTAGCCCCACAGACCTGGGGGCTGCAGGCTTTCCTGCTGCCTTCAGCCTCAAAACCACCCTTTCCCACTTGGCGCCGAGCCAGGCACAACAATGGCCATATGCCTGGAGATTGGTCCCACGCCCAAAGAGCCAGCAGGGAAAATTATGCCTTTTTCTAAAGCTCTTTGGGAACCGCTTGCGTAGCCCCACAGACCTGGGGGCTGCAGGCTTTCCTGCTGCCTTCAGCCTCAAAACCACCCTTTCCCACTTGGCGCCGTTCCAGGCACAAAAATGGCCATATGTCTGGAGATTGGTCCCACGCCCAAAGAGCCAGCAGGGAAAATTATGCCTTGTTCTAAAGCTCTTTGGGAAACGCTTGCGTAGCCCCACAGACCTGCGGGCTGCAGGCTTTCCTGCTGCCTTCAGCCTCAAAACCAACCTTTCCCACTTGGTGCAGCGCCAGGCACAAAAATGGCCATATGTCTGGAGATTGGTCCCACGCCCAAAGAGCCAGCAGGGAAAACTATGCCTTCTTCTAAAGCTCTTTGGCAACCGCTTGCGTAGCCCCACAGACCTGGGGGCTGCAGGCTTTCCTGCTGCCTTCAGCCTCAAAACCACCCTTTACCACTTGGCGCCGCTCCAGGCACAAAAATGGCAATATGTCTGGAGATTGGTCCCACGCCCAAAGAGCCAGCAGGGAAAACTATGCCTTGTTCTAAAGCTCTTTGGGAACCGCTTGCGTAGCCCCACACACCTGGGGGCTGCAGGCTTTCCTGCTGCCTTCAGCCTCAAAACCACCCTTTCCCACTTGGCGCCGCACCAGGAACAAAAATGGCCATATGTCTGGAAATTGGTCCCACGCCCAAAGAGCCAGCAGGGAAAACTATGCCTTGTTCTAAAGCTGTTTGTCAACCGCTTGCGTAGCCCCACAGACCTGGGGGCTGCAGGCTTTCCTGCTGCCTTCAGCCTCAAAACCACCCTTTCCCACTTGGTGCCGCGCCAGGCACAAAAATGGCCATATGTCTGGAGATTGGTCCCACGCCCAAAGAGCCAGCAGGGAAAACTATGCCTTCTTCTAAAGCTCTTTGGGAACCGCTTGCGTAGCCCCACAGACCTGGGGGCTGCAGGCTTTCCTGCTGCCTTCAGCCTCAAAACCACCCTTTCCCACTTGGCGCCGCACCAGGCACAAAAATGGCCATATGTCTGGAGATTGGTCCCACGCCCAAAGAGCCAGCAGGGAAAACTATGCCTTCTTCTAAAGCTCTTTGGGAACCGCTTGCGTAGCCCCACACACCTGGGGACTGCAGGCTTTCCTGCTGCCTTCAGCCTCAAAACCACCCTTTCCCACTTGGCGCCGCGCCAGGCACAAAAATGGCCATATGTCTGGAGATTGGTCCCACGCCCAAAGAGCCACCAGGGAAAACTATGCCTTCTTCTAAAGCTCTTTGGGAACCGCTTGCGTAGCCGCACAGACCTGGGGGCTGCAGGCTTTCCTGCTGCCTTCAGCCTCAAAACCACCCTTTCCCACTTGGCGCTGCACCAGGCACAAAAATGGCCATATGTCTGGAGATTGGTCCCACGCCCAAAGAGCCAGCAGGGAAAATTATGCCTTGTTCTAAAGCTCTTTGGGAACCGCTTGCGTAGCCCCACACACCTGGGGGCTGCAGGCTTTCCTGCTGCCTTCAGCCTCAAAACCACCCTTTCCCACTTGGCGCCGCCCCAGGCACAAAAATGGCCATATGTCTGGAGATTGGTCCCACGCCCAAAGAGCCAGCAGGGAAAACTATGCCTTCTTCTAAAGCTCTTTGGGAACCGCTTGCATAGCCCCACACACCTGGGGACTGCAGGCTTTCCTGCTGCCTTCAGCCTCAAAACCACCCTTTCCCACTTGGCGCCGCGCCAGGCACAAAAATGGCCATATGTCTGGAGATTGGTCCCACGCCCAAAGAGCCAGCAGGGAAAACTATGCCTTCTTCTAAAGCTCTTTGGGAAACGCTTGCGTAGCCCCACAGACCTGGGGGCTGCAGGCTTTCCTGCTGCCTTCAGCCTCAAAACCACCCTTTCCCACTTGGCGCCGCACCAGGCACAAAAATGGCCATATGTCTGGAGATTGGTCCCACGCCCAAAGAGCCAGCAGGGAAAATTATGCCTTGTTCTAAAGCTCTTTGGGAACCGCTTGCGTAGCCCCACACACCTGGGGGCTGCAGGCTTTCCTGCTGCCTTCAGCCTCAAAACCACCCTTTCCCACTTGGCGCCGTGCCAGGCACAAAAATGGCCATATGTCTGGAGATTGGTCCCACGCACAAAGAGCCAGCAGGGAAAACTATGCCTTCTTCTAAAGCTCTTTGGGAACCGCTTGCGTAGCCCCACAGACCTGCGGGCTGCAGGCTTTCCTGCTTCCTTCAGCCTCAAAACCACCCTTTCCCACTTGGCGCCGCCCCAGGCACAAAAATGGCCATATGTCTGGAGATTGGTCCCACGCCCAAAGAGCCAGAAGGGAAAACTATGCCTTCTTCTAAAGCTCTTTGGGAACCGCTTGCGTAGCCCCACAGACCTGGGGGCTGCAGGCTTTCCTGCTGCCTTCAGCCTCAAAACCACCCTTTCCCACTTGGCGCCGCGCCAGGCACAAAAATGGCCATATGTCTGGAGATTGGTCCCACGCCCAAAGAGCCAGAAGGGAAAAATATGCCTTCTTATAAAGCTCTTTGGGAACCGCTTGCGTAGCCCCACACACCTGGGGGCTGCAGGCTTTCCTGCTGCCTTCAGCCTCAAAAACACCCTTTCCCACTTGGCGCCGTTCCAGGCACAAAAATGGCAATATGTCTGGAGATTGGTCCCACGCCCAAAGAGCCAGCAGGGAAAACTATGCCTTCTTATAAAGCTCTTTGGGAACCGCTTGCATAGCCCCACACACCTGGGGGCTGCAGGCTTTCCTGCTGCCTTCAGCCTCAAAACCACCCTTTCCCACTTGGCGCCGCGCCAGGCACAAAAATGGCCATATGCCTGGAGATTGGTCCCACGCCCAAAGAGCCAGCAGGGAAAACTATGCCTTTTTCTAAAGCTCTTTGGGAACCGCTTGCGTAGCCCCACAGACCCGGGGGCTGCAGGCTTTCCTGCTGCCTTCAGCCTCAAAACCACCCTTTCCCACTTGGCGCCGTTCCAGGCACAAAAATGGCCATATGTCTGGAGATTGGTCCCACGCCCAAAGAGCCAGCAGGGAAAACTATGCCTTGTTCTAAAGCTCTTTGGGAACCGCTTGCGTAGCCGCACAGACCTGGGGGCTGCAGGCTTTCCTGCTGCCTTCAGCCTCAAAACCACCCTTTCCCACTTGGTGCAGAGCCAGGCACAAAAATGGCCATATGTCTGGAGATTGGTCCCACGCCCAAAGAGCCAGAAGGGAAAAATATGCCTTCTTATAAAGCTCTTTGGGAACCGCTTGCGTAGCCCCACAGACCTGGGGGCTGCAGGCTTTCCTGCTGCCTTCAGCCTCAAAACCACCCTTTCCCACTTGGTGCAGCGCCAGGCACAAAAATGGCCATATGCCTGGAGATTGGTCCCACGCCCAAAGAGCCAGCAGGGAAAATTATGCCTTGTTCTAAAGCTCTTTGGGAAACGCTTGCGTAGCCCCACAGACCTGCGGGCTGCAGGCTTTCCTGCTGCCTTCAGCCTCAAAACCACCCTTTCCCACTTGGTGCAGCGCCAGGCACAAAAATGGCCATATGTCTGGAGATTGGTCCCACGCCCAAAGAGCCAGCAGGGAAAACTATGCCTTGTTGTAAAGCTCTTTGGGAACCACTTGCGTAGCCCCACACACCTGGGGGCTGCAGGCTTTCCTGCTGCCTTCAGCCTCAAAACCACCCTTTCCCACTTGGCGCCGCTCCAGGCACAAAAATGGCCATATGTCTGGAGATTGGTCCCACGCCCAAAGAGCCAGCAGGGAAAACTATGCCTTGTTCTAAAGCTCTTTGGGAACCGCTTGCGTAGCCCCACAGACCTGGGGGCTGCAGGCTTTCCTGCTGCCTTCAGCCTCAAAACCACCCTTTCCCACTTGGGGCCGCACCAGGCACAAAAATGGCCATATGTCTGGAGATTGGTCCCACGCCCAAAGAGCCAGCAGGGAAAACTATGCCTTCTTCTAAAGCTCTTTGGGAACCGCTTGCGTAGTCCCACAGACCTGGGGGCTGCAGGCTTTCCTGCTGCCTTCAGCCTCAAAACCACCCTTTCCCACTTAGCGCCGTGCCAGGCACAAAAATGGCCATATATCTGGAGATTGGTCCCACACATAAAGAGCCAGGAGGGAAAACTATGCCTTGTTCTAAAGCTGTTTGGGAACCGCTTGCGTAGCCCCACAGACCTGGGGGCTGCATGCTTTCCTGCTGCCTTCAGCCTCAAAACCACCCTTTCCCACTTGGCGCCGCGCCAGGCACAAAAATGGCCATATGTCTGGAGATTGGTCCCACGCCCAAAGAGCCAGCAGGGAAAACTATGCCTTCTTCTAAAGCTCTTTGGGAACCGCTTGCGTAGCCCCACAGACCTGGGGGCTGCAGGCTTTCCTGCTGCCTTCAGCCTCAAAACCACCCTTTCCCACTTGGCGCCGCACCAGGAACAAAAATGGCCATATGTCTGGAGATTGGTCCCACGCATAAAGAGCCAGGTGGGAAAACTATGCCTTGTTCTAAAGCTGTTTGGGAACCGCTTGCGTAGCCCCACAGACCTGCGGGCTGCAGGCTTTCCTGCTGCCTTCAGCCTCAAAACCACCCTTTCCCACTTGGCGCAAGCCAGGCACAAAAATGGCCATATGTCTGGAGATTGGTCCCACGCCCAAAGAGCCAGCAGGGAAAACTATGCCTTCTTCTAAAGCTCTTTGGGAACCGCTTGCGTAGCCCCACACACCTGGGGGCTGCAGGCTTTCCTGCTGCCTTCAGCCTCAAAACCACCCTTTCCCACTTGGCGCCGCGCCAGGCACAAAAATGGCCATATGTCTGGAGATTGGTCCCACGCACAAAGAGCCAGCAGGGAAAACTATGCCTTCTTCTAAAGCTCTTTGGGAACCGCTTGCGTAGCCCCACACACCTGGGGACTGCAGGCTTTCCTGCTGCCTTCAGCCTCAAAACCACCCTTTCCCACTTGGCGCCGCGCCAGGCACAAAAATGGCCATATGTCTGGAGATTGGTCCCACGCCCAAAGAGCGAGCAGGGAAAACTATGCCTTCTTCTAAAGCTCTTTGGGAACCGCTTGCGTAGCCCCACAGACCTGGGGGCTGCAGGCTTTCCTGCTGCCTTCAGCCTCAAAACCACCCTTTCCCACTTGGCGCCGCACCAGGCACAAAAATGGCCATATGTCTGGAGATTGGTCCCACGCCCAAAGAGCCAGCAGGGAAAATTATGCCTTGTTCTAAAGCTCTTTGGGAACCGCTTGCGTAGCCCCACAGACCTGGGGGCTGCAGGCTTTCCTGCTGCCTTCAGCCTCAAAACCACCCTTTCCCACTTGGCGCCGCGCCAGGCACAAAAATGGCCATATGTCTGGAGATTGGTCCCACGCCCAAAGAGCCAGCAGGGAAAACTATGCCTTCTTCTAAAGCTCTTTGGGAACCGCTTGCGTAGCCCCACAGACCTGGGGGCTGCAGGCTTTCCTGCTGCCTTCAGCCTCAAAACCACCCTTTACCACTTGGCGCCGCGCCAGGCACAAAAATGGCCATATGTCTGGAGATTGGTCCCACGCCCAAAGAGCCAGCAGGGAAAACTATGCCTTCTTCTAAAGCTCTTTGGGAACCGCTTGCGTAGCCCCACAGACCTGCGGGCTGCAGGCTTTCCTGCTGCCTTCAGCCTCAAAACCACCCTTTCCCACTTGGCGCCAAGCCAGGCACAAAAATGGCCATATGTCTGGAGATTGGTCCCACGCCCAAAGAGCCAGCAGGGAAAATTATGCCTTGTTCTAAAGCTCTTTGGGAACCGCTTGCGTAGCCCCACACACCTGGGGGCTGCAGGCTTTCCTGCTGCCTTCAGCCTCAAAACCACCCTTTCCCACTTGGCGCCGCGCCAGGCACAAAAATGGCCATATGTCTGGAGATTGGTCCCACGCACAAAGAGCCAGCAGGGAAAACTATGCCTTCTTCTAAAGCTCTTTGGAAACCGCTTGCGTAGCCCCACAGACCTGGGGGCTGCAGGCTTTCCTGCTGCCTTCAGCCTCAAAACCACCCTTTCCCACTTGGCGCAGCGCCAGGCACAAAAATGGCCATATGTCTGGAGATTGGTCCCACGCCCAAAGAGCCAGCAGGGAAAATTATGCCTTGTTCTAAAGCTCTTTGGGAACCGCTTGCGTAGCCCCACACACCTGGGGGCTGCAGGCTTTCCTGCTGCCTTCAGCCTCAAAACCACCCTTTCCCACTTGGCGCCGCACCAGGCACAAAAATGGCCATATGTCTGGAGATTGGTCCCACGCCCAAAGAGCCAGCAGGGAAAATTATGCCTTGTTCTAAAGCTCTTTGGGAACCGCTTGCGTAGCCCCACACACCTGCGGGCTGCAGGCTTTCCTGCTGCCTTCAGCCTCAAAACCACCCTTTCCCACTTGGCGCCAAGCCAGGCACAAAAATGGCCATATGTCTGGAGATTGGTCCCACGCACAAAGAGCCAGCAGGGAAAACTATGCCTTCTTCTAAAGCTCTTTGGGAACCGCTTGCGTAGCCCCACAGACCTGCGGGCTGCAGGCTTTCCTGCTGCCTTCAGCCTCAAAACCACCCTTTCCCACTTGGCGCCGCACCAGGCACAAAAATGGCCATATGTCTGGAGATTGGTCCCACGCCCAAAGAGCCAGCAGGGAAAACTATGCCTTCTTCTAAAGCTCTTTGGGAACCGCTTGCGTAGCCCCACAGACCTGGGGACTGCAGGCTTTCCTGCTGCCTTCAGCCTCAAAACCACCCTTTCCCACTTGGCGCCGCCCCAGGCACAAAAATGGCCATATGTCTGGAGATTGGTCCCACGCCCAAAGAGCCAGCAGGGAAAACAATGCCTTGTTGTAAAGCTCTTTGGGAACCGCTTGCGAAGCCCCACAGACATGGGGGCTGCAGGCTTTCCTGCTGCCTTCAGCCTCAAAACCACCCTTTCCCACTTAGCGCCGCGCCAGGCACAAAAATGGCCATATGTCTGGATATTGGTCCCACGCCCAAAGAGCCAGCAGGGAAAACTATGCCTTCTTCTAAAGCTCTTTGGGAACCGCTGGTGCGGCCCAACAGACCTGGGGGCTTCAGGCTTTCCTGCTGCCTTCAGCCTCAAAACCACCCTTTCCCACTTGGCGCCGTTCCAGGCACAAAAATGGCCATATGCCTGGAGATTGGTCCCACGCCCAAAGAGCCAGCAGGGAAAACTATGCCTTCTTCTAAAGCTCTTTGGGAAATGCTTGCGTAGCCCCACAGACCTGCGGGCTGCAGGCTTTCCTGCTGCCTTCAGCCTCAAAACCAACCTTTCCCACTTGGTGCAGCGCCAGGCACAAAAATGGCCATATGTCTGGAGATTGGTCCCACGCCCAAAGAGCCAGCAGGGAAAACTATGCCTTGTTGTAAAGCTCTTTGGGAACGGCTTGCGTAGCCCCACAGACCTGGGGGCTGCAGGCTTTCCTGCTGCCTTCAGCCTCAAAACCACCCTTTCCCACTTGACGCCGCGCCAGGCACAAAAATGGCCATATGTCTGGAGATTGGTCCCACGCCCAAAGAGCCAGCAGGGAAAACTATGCCTTCTTCTAAAGCTCTTTGGGAACCACTTGCGTAGCCCCACAGACCTGGGGGCTGCAGGCTTTCCTGCTGCCTTCAGCCTCAAAACCACCCTTTCCCACTTGGCGCCGTTCCAGGCACAAAAATGGCCATATGTCTGGAGATTGGTCCCATGCCCAAAGAGCCAGCAGGGAAAACTATGCCTTGTTCTAAAGCTCTTTGGGAACCGCTTGCGTAGCCCCACACACCTGGGGGCTGCAGGCTTTCCTGCTGCCTTCAGCCTCAAAACCACCCTTTCCCACTTGGCGCCGCACCAGGCACAAAAATGGCCATATGTCTGGAGATTGGTCCCACGCCCAAAGAGCCAGCAGGGAAAATTATGCCTTGTTCTAAAGCTCTTTGGGAACCGCTTGCGTAGCCCCACACACCTGCGGGCTGCAGGCTTTCCTGCTGCCTTCAGCCTCAAAACCACCCTTTCCCACTTGGCGCCAAGCCAGGCACAAAAATGGCCATATGTCTGGAGATTTGTCCCACGCACAAAGAGCCAGCAGGGAAAACTATGCCTTGTTCTAAAGCTCTTTGGGAACCGCTTGCGTAGCCCCACAGACCTGCGGGCTGCAGGCTTTCCTGCTGCCTTCAGCCTCAAAACCACCCTTTCCCACTTGGCGCCGCACCAGGCACAAAAATGGCCATATGTCTGGAGATTGGTCCCACGCCCAAAGAGCCAGCAGGGAAAACTATGCCTTCTTCTAAAGCTCTTTGGGAACCGCTTGCGTAGCCCCACAGACCTGGGGGCTGCAGGCTTTCCTGCTGCCTTCAGCCTCAAAACCACCCTTTCCCACTTGGCGCCGCCCCAGGCACAAAAATGGCCATATGGCTGGAGATTGGTCCCACGCCCAAAGAGCCAGCAGGGAAAACAATGCCTTGTTGTAAAGCTCTTTGGGAACCGCTTGCGAAGCCCCACAGACATGGGGGCTGCAGGCTTTCCTGCTGCCTTCAGCCTCAAAACCACCCTTTCCCACTTAGCGCCGCGCCAGGCACAAAAATGGCCATATGTCTGGAGATTGGTCCCACGCCCAAAGAGCCAGCAGGGAAAACTATGCCTTCTTCTAAAGCTCTTTGGGAACCGCTGGTGCGGCCCAACAGACCTGGGGGCTTCAGGCTTTCCTGCTGCCTTCAGCCTCAAAACCACCCTTTCCCACTTGGCGCCGTTCCAGGCACAAAAATGGCCATATGCCTGGAGATTGGTCCCACGCCCAAAGAGCCAGCAGGGAAAACTATGCCTTCTTCTAAAGCTCTTTGGGAACCGCTTGCGTAGTCCCACAGACCTGCGGGCTGCAGGCTTTCCTACTGCCTTCAGCCTCAAAACCACCCTTTCCCACTTAGCGCCGTGCCAGGCACAAAAATGGCCATATATCTGGAGATTGGTCCCACGCATAAAGAGCCAGGAGGGAAAACTATGCCTTGTTCTAAAGCTGTTTGGGAACCGCTTGCGTAGCCCCACAGACCTGGGGGCTGCAGGCTTTCCTGCTGCCTTCAGCCTCAAAACCACCCTTTCCCACTTGGCGCTGCACCAGGCACAAAAATGGTCAAATGTCTGGAGATTGGTCCCACGCCCAAAGAGCCAGCAGGGAAAACTATGCCTTCTTCTAAAGCTCTTTGGGAAACGCTTGCGTAGCCGCACAGACCTGGGGGCTGCAGGCTTTCCTGCTGCCTTCAGCCTCAAAACCACCCTTTCCCACTTGGTGCCGCGCCAGGCACAAAAATGGCCATATGTCTGGAGATTGGTCCCACGCCCAAAGAGCCAGCAGGGAAAACTATGCCTTGTTCTAAAGCTCTTTGGGAACGGCTTGCGTAGCCCCACAGACCTGGGGGCTGCAGGCTTTCCTGCTGCCTTCAGCCTCAAAACCACCCTTTCCCACTTGGCGCCGCGCCAGGCACAAAAATGGCCATATGTCTGGAGATTGGTCCCACGCTCAAAGAGCCAGGAGGGAAAACTATGCCTTCTTCTAAAGCTGTTTGGGAACCGCTTGCGTAGCCCCACACACCTGGGGGCTGCAGGCTTTCCTGCTGCCTTCAGCCTCAAAACCACCCTTTCCCACTTGGCGCCGCGCCAGGCACAAAAATGGTCATATGTCTGGAGATTGGTCCCACGCCCAAAGAGCCAGAAGGGAAAAATATGCCTTCTTATAAAGCTCTTTGGGAACCGCTTGCGTAGCCCCACACACCTGGGGGCTGCAGGCTTTCCTGCTGCCTTCAGCCTCAAAACCACCCTTTCCCACTTGGTGCCGCGCCAGGAACAAAAATGGCCATATGCCTGGAGATTGGTCCCACGCCCAAAGAGCCAGCAGGGAAAACTATGCCTTCTTCTAAAGCTCTTTGGGAAATGCTTGCGTAGCCCCACAGACCTGCGGGCTGCAGGCTTTCCTGCTGCCTTCAGCCTCAAAACCAACCTTTCCCACTTGGTGCAGCGCCAGGCACAAAAATGGCCATATGTCTGGAGATTGGTCCCACGCCCAAAGAGCCAGCAGGGAAAACTATGCCTTCTTCTAAAGCTCTTTGGGAACGGCTTGCGTAGCCCCACACACCTGGGGGCTGCAGGCTTTCCTGCTCCCTTCAGCCTCAAAACCACCCTTTCCCACTTGACGCCGCGCCAGGCACAAAAATGGCCATATGTCTGGAGATTGGTCCCACGCCCAAAGAGCCAGCAGGGAAAACTATGCCTTGTTCTAAAGCTCTTTGGGAACCACTTGCGTAGCCCCACAGACCTGGGGGCTGCAGGCTTTCCTGCTGCCTTCAGCCTCAAAACCACCCTTTCCCACTTGGCGCCGTTCCAGGCACAAAAATGGCCATATGTCTGGAGATTGGTCCCACGCCCAAAGAGCCAGCAGGGAAAACTATGCCTTGTTCTAAAGCTCTTTGGGAACCGCTTGCGTAGTCCCACAGACCTGCGGGCTGCAGGCTTTCCTGCTGCCTTCAGCCTCAAAACCACCCTTTCCCACTTAGCGCCGTGCCAGGCACAAAAATGGCCATATATCTGGAGATTGGTCCCACGCATAAAGAGCCAGGAGGGAAAACTATGCCTTGTTCTAAGCTGTTTGGGAACCGCTTGCGTAGCCCCACAGACCTGGGGGCTGCAGGCTTTCCTGCTGCCTTCAGCCTCAAAACCACCCTTTCCCACTTGGCGCCAAGCCAGGCACAAAAATGGTCAAATGTCTGGACATTGGTCCCACGCCCAAAGAGCCAGCAGGGAAAACTATGCCTTCTTCTAAAGCTCTTTGGGAAACGCTTGCGTAGCCGCACAAACCTGGGGGCTGCAGGCTTTCCTGCTGCCTTCAGCCTCAAAACCACCCTTTCCCACTTGGCGCCGCTCCAGGCACAAAAATGGCCATATGGGTGGAGATTGGTCCCACGCCCAAAGAGCCAGCAGGGAAAACTATGCCTTGTTCTAAAGCTCTTTGGGAACGGCTTGCGTAGCCCCACAGACCTGCGGGCTGCAGGCTTTCCTGCTGCCTTCAGCCTCAAAACCACCCTTTCCCACTTGGCGCCGCGCCACGCACAAAAATGGCCATATGTCTGGAGATTGGTCCCACGCCCAAAGAGCCAGCAGGGAAAATTATGCCTTCTTCTAAAGCTCTTTGGGAACCGCTTGCGTAGCCCCACACACCTGGGGGCTGCAGGCTTTCCTGCTGCCTTCAGCCTCAAAACCACCCTTTCCCACTTGGCGCCGCGCCAGGCACAAAAATGGCCATATGCCTGGAGATTGGTCCCACGCCCAAAGAGCCAGCAGGGAAAACTATGCCTTGTTCTAAAGCTCTTTGGGAACGGCTTGCGTAGCCCCACAGACCTGCGGGCTGCAGGCTTTCCTGCTGCCTTCAGCCTCAAAACCACCCTTTCCCACTTGGCGCCGCGCCACGCACAAAAATGGCCATATGTCTGGAGATTGGTCCCACGCCCAAAGAGCCAGCAGGGAAAATTATGCCTTTTTCTAAAGCTCTTTGGGAACCGCTTGCGTAGCCCCACACACCTGGGGGCTGCAGGCTTTCCTGCTGCCTTCAGCCTCAAAACCACCCTTTCCCACTTGGCGCCGCGCCAGGCACAAAAATGGCCATATGCCTGGAGATTGGTCCCACGCCCAAAGAGCCAGCAGGGAAAATTATGCCTTGTTCTAAAGCTCTTTGGGAACCGCTTGCGTAGCCCCACACACCTGCGGGCTGCAGGCTTTCCTGCTGCCTTCAGCCTCAAAACCAACCTTTCGCACTTGGTGCAGCGCCAGGCACAAAAATGGCCATATGTCTGGAGATTGGTCCCACGCCCAAAGAGCCAGCAGGGAAAACTATGCCTTGTTCTAAAGCTCTTTGGGAACCGCTTGCGTAGCCCCACACACCTGCGGGCTGCAGGCTTTCCTGCTGCCTTCAGCCTCAAAACCACCCTTTCCCACTTGGTGCAGAGCTAGGCACAAAAATGGCCATATGTCTGGAGATTGGTCCCACGCCCAAAGAGCCAGCAGGGAAAATTATGCCTTCTTCTAAAGCTCTTTGGGAACCGCTTGCGTAGCCCCACAGACCTGCGGGCTGCAGGCTTTCCTACTGCCTTCAGCCTCAAAACCACCCTTTCCCACTTGGCGGTGCGCCAGGCACAAAAATGGCCATATGTCTGGAGATTGGTCCCACGCCCAAAGAGCCAGCAGGGAAAACTATGCCTTGTTCTAAAGCTCTTTGGGAACCGCTTGCGTAGCCCCACACACCTGGGGGCTGCAGGCTTTCCTGCTGCCTTCAGCCTCAAAACCACCCTTTCCCACTTGGCGCCGCTCCAGGCACAAAAATGGCCATATGTCTGGAGATTGGTCCCACGCCCAAAGAGCCAGAAGGGAAAAATATGCCTTCTTCTAAAGCTCTTTGGGAACCGCTTGCGTAGCCCCACACACCTGGGGGCTGCAGGCTTTCCTGCTGCCTTCAGCCTCAAAACCACCCTTTCCCACTTGGGGCCGCGCCAGGCACAAAAATGGCCATATGCCTGGAGATTGGTCCCACGCCCAAAGAGCCAGCAGGGAAAATTATGCCTTGTTCTAAAGCTCTTTGGGAAACGCTTGCGTAGCCCCACAGACCTGCGGGCTGCAGGCTTTCCTGCTGCCTTCAGCCTCAAAACCAACCTTTCCCACTTGGTGCAGCGCCAGGCACAAAAATGGCCATATGTCTGGAGATTGGTCCCACGCCCAAAGAGCCAGCAGGGAAAACTATGCCTTCTTCTAAAGCTCTTTGGGAACCGCTTGCGTAGCCCCACACACCTGCGGGCTGCAGGCTTTCCTGCTGCCTTCAGCCTCAAAACCACCCTTTCCCACTTGGCGCCGTTCCAGGCACAAAAATGGCCATATGTCTGGAGATTGGTCCCACGCCCAAAGAGCCAGCAGGGAAAACTATGCCTTCTTCTAAAGCTCTTTGGGAAACGCTTGCGTAGCCGCACAGACCTGGGGGCTGCAGGCTTTCCTGCTGCCTTCAGCCTCAAAACCACCCTTTCCCACTTGGCGCCGCTCCAGGCACAAAAATGGCCATATGTCTGGAGATTGGTCCCACGCCCAAAGAGCCAGCAGGGAAAATTATGCCTTGTTCTAAAGCTCTTTGGGAACCGCTTGCGTAGCCCCACACACCTGCGGGCTGCAGGCTTTCCTGCTGCCTTCAGCCTCAAAACCAACCTTTCGCACTTGGTGCAGCGCCAGGCACAAAAATGGCCATATGTCTGGAGATTGGTCCCACGCCCAAAGAGCCAGCAGGGAAAACTATGCCTTGTTCTAAAGCTCTTTGGGAACCGCTTGCGTAGCCCCACACACCTGCGGGCTGCAGGCTTTCCTGCTGCCTTCAGCCTCAAAACCACCCTTTCCCACTTGGTGCAGAGCTAGGCACAAAAATGGCCATATGTCTGGAGATTGGTCCCACGCCCAAAGAGCCAGCAGGGAAAATTATGCCTTGTTCTAAAGCTCTTTGGGAACCGCTTGCGTAGCCCCACAGACATGGGGGCTGCAGGCTTTCCTACTGCCTTCAGCCTCAAAACCACCCTTTCCCACTTGGCGGTGCGCCAGGCACAAAAATGGCCATATGTCTGGAGATTGGTCCCACGCCCAAAGAGCCAGCAGGGAAAATTATGCCTTGTTCTAAAGCTCTTTGGGAACCGCTTGCGTAGCCCCACACACCTGGGGGCTGCAGGCTTTCCTGCTGCCTTCAGCCTCAAAACCACCCTTTCCCACTTGGCGCCGCACCAGGCACAAAAATGGCCATATGTCTGGAGATTGGTCCCACGCCCAAAGAGCCAGCAGGGAAAATTATGCCTTGTTCTAAAGCTCTTTGGGAACCGCTTGCGTAGCCCCACACACCTGCGGGCTGCAGGCTTTCCTGCTGCCTTCAGCCTCAAAACCACCCTTTCCCACTTGGCGCCAAGCCAGGCACAAAAATGGCCATATGTCTGGAGATTGGTCCCACGCACAAAGAGCCAGCAGGGAAAACTATGCCTTCTTCTAAAGCTCTTTGGGAACCGCTTGCGTAGCCCCACAGACCTGCGGGCTGCAGGCTTTCCTGCTGCCTTCAGCCTCAAAACCACCCTTTCCCACTTGGCGCCGCACCAGGCACAAAAATGGCCATATGTCTGGAGATTGGTCCCACGCCCAAAGAGCCAGCAGGGAAAACTATGCCTTCTTCTAAAGCTCTTTGGGAACCGCTTGCGTAGCCCCACACACCTGGGGACTGCAGGCTTTCCTGCTGCCTTCAGCCTCAAAACCACCCTTTCCCACTTGGCGCCGCCCCAGGCACAAAAATGGCCATATGTCTGGAGATTGGTCCCACGCCCAAAGAGCCAGCAGGGAAAACAATGCCTTGTTGTAAAGCTCTTTGGGAACCGCTTGCGAAGCCCCACAGACATGGGGGCTGCAGGCTTTCCTGCTGCCTTCAGCCTCAAAACCACCCTTTCCCACTTAGCGCCGCGCCAGGCACAAAAATGGCCATATGTCTGGAGATTGGTCCCACGCCCAAAGAGCCAGCAGGGAAAACTATGCCTTCTTCTAAAGCTCTTTGGGAACCGCTGGTGCGGCCCAACAGACCTGGGGGCTTCAGGCTTTCCTGCTGCCTTCAGCCTCAAAACCACCCTTTCCCACTTGGCGCCGTTCCAGGCACAAAAATGGCCATATGCCTGGAGATTGGTCCCACGCCCAAAGAGCCAGCAGGGAAAACTATGCCTTCTTCTAAAGCTCTTTGGGAAATGCTTGCGTAGCCCCACAGACCTGCGGGCTGCAGGCTTTCCTGCTGCCTTCAGCCTCAAAACCAACCTTTCCCACTTGGTGCAGCGCCAGGCACAAAAATGGCCATATGTCTGGAGATTGGTCCCACGCCCAAAGAGCCAGCAGGGAAAACTATGCCTTCTTCTAAAGCTCTTTGGGAACGGCTTGCGTAGCCCCACAGACCTGGGGGCTGCAGGCTTTCCTGCTGCCTTCAGCCTCAAAACCACCCTTTCCCACTTGACGCCGCGCCAGGCACAAAAATGGCCATATGTCTGGAGATTGGTCCCACGCCCAAAGAGCCAGCAGGGAAAACTATGCCTTGTTCTAAAGCTCTTTGGGAACCACTTGCGTAGCCCCACAGACCTGGGGGCTGCAGGCTTTCCTGCTGCCTTCAGCCTCAAAACCACCCTTTCCCACTTGGCGCCGTTCCAGGCACAAAAATGGCCATATGTCTGGAGATTGGTCCCATGCCCAAAGAGCCAGCAGGGAAAACTATGCCTTGTTCTAAAGCTCTTTGGGAACCGCTTGCGTAGCCCCACACACCTGGGGGCTGCAGGCTTTCCTGCTGCCTTCAGCCTCAAAACCACCCTTTCCCACTTGGCGCCGCACCAGGCACAAAAATGGCCATATGTCTGGAGATTGGTCCCACGCCCAAAGAGCCAGCAGGGAAAATTATGCCTTGTTCTAAAGCTCTTTGGGAACCGCTTGCGTAGCCCCACAGACCTGGGGGCTGCAGGCTTTCCTGCTGCCTTCAGCCTCAAAACCACCCTTTCCCACTTGGCGCCAAGCCAGGCACAAAAATGGCCATATGTCTGGAGATTTGTCCCACGCACAAAGAGCCAGCAGGGAAAACTATGCCTTGTTCTAAAGCTCTTTGGGAACCGCTTGCGTAGCCCCACAGACCTGCGGGCTGCAGGCTTTCCTGCTGCCTTCAGCCTCAAAACCACCCTTTCCCACTTGGCGCCGCACCAGGCACAAAAATGGCCATATGTCTGGAGATTGGTCCCACGCCCAAAGAGCCAGCAGGGAAAACTATGCCTTCTTCTAAAGCTCTTTGGGAACCGCTTGCGTAGCCCCACACACCTGGGGACTGCAGGCTTTCCTGCTGCCTTCAGCCTCAAAACCACCCTTTCCCACTTGGCGCCGCCCCAGGCACAAAAATGGCCATATGGCTGGAGATTGGTCCCACGCCCAAAGAGCCAGCAGGGAAAACAATGCCTTGTTGTAAAGCTCTTTGGGAACCGCTTGCGAAGCCCCACAGACATGGGGGCTGCAGGCTTTCCTGCTGCCTTCAGCCTCAAAACCACCCTTTCCCACTTAGCGCCGCGCCAGGCACAAAAATGGCCATATGTCTGGAGATTGGTCCCACGCCCAAAGAGCCAGCAGGGAAAACTATGCCTTCTTCTAAAGCTCTTTGGGAACCGCTGGTGCGGCCCAACAGACCTGGGGGCTTCAGGCTTTCCTGCTGCCTTCAGCCTCAAAACCACCCTTTCCCACTTGGCGCCGTTCCAGGCACAAAAATGGCCATATGCCTGGAGATTGGTCCCACGCCCAAAGAGCCAGCAGGGAAAACTATGCCTTCTTCTAAAGCTCTTTGGGAACCGCTTGCGTAGTCCCACAGACCTGCGGGCTGCAGGCTTTCCTACTGCCTTCAGCCTCAAAACCACCCTTTCCCACTTAGCGCCGTGCCAGGCACAAAAATGGCCATATATCTGGAGATTGGTCCCACGCATAAAGAGCCAGGAGGGAAAACTATGCCTTGTTCTAAAGCTGTTTGGGAACCGCTTGCGTAGCCCCACAGACCTGGGGGCTGCAGGCTTTCCTGCTGCCTTCAGCCTCAAAACCACCCTTTCCCACTTGGCGCTGCACCAGGCACAAAAATGGTCAAATGTCTGGAGATTGGTCCCACGCCCAAAGAGCCAGCAGGGAAAACTATGCCTTCTTCTAAAGCTCTTTGGGAAACGCTTGCGTAGCCGCACAGACCTGGGGGCTGCAGGCTTTCCTGCTGCCTTCAGCCTCAAAACCACCCTTTCCCACTTGGTGCCGCGCCAGGCACAAAAATGGCCATATGTCTGGAGATTGGTCCCACGCCCAAAGAGCCAGCAGGGAAAACTATGCCTTGTTCTAAAGCTCTTTGGGAACGGCTTGCGTAGCCCCACAGACCTGGGGGCTGCAGGCTTTCCTGCTGCCTTCAGCCTCAAAACCACCCTTTCCCACTTGGCGCCGCGCCAGGCACAAAAATGGCCATATGTCTGGAGATTGGTCCCACGCTCAAAGAGCCAGGAGGGAAAACTATGCCTTCTTCTAAAGCTGTTTGGGAACCGCTTGCGTAGCCCCACACACCTGGGGGCTGCAGGCTTTCCTGCTGCCTTCAGCCTCAAAACCACCCTTTCCCACTTGGCGCCGCGCCAGGCACAAAAATGGTCATATGTCTGGAGATTGGTCCCACGCCCAAAGAGCCAGAAGGGAAAAATATGCCTTCTTATAAAGCTCTTTGGGAACCGCTTGCGTAGCCCCACACACCTGGGGGCTGCAGGCTTTCCTGCTGCCTTCAGCCTCAAAACCACCCTTTCCCACTTGGTGCCGCGCCAGGAACAAAAATGGCCATATGCCTGGAGATTGGTCCCACGCCCAAAGAGCCAGCAGGGAAAACTATGCCTTCTTCTAAAGCTCTTTGGGAAATGCTTGCGTAGCCCCACAGACCTGCGGGCTGCAGGCTTTCCTGCTGCCTTCAGCCTCAAAACCAACCTTTCCCACTTGGTGCAGCGCCAGGCACAAAAATGGCCATATGTCTGGAGATTGGTCCCACGCCCAAAGAGCCAGCAGGGAAAACTATGCCTTCTTCTAAAGCTCTTTGGGAACGGCTTGCGTAGCCCCACACACCTGGGGGCTGCAGGCTTTCCTGCTCCCTTCAGCCTCAAAACCACCCTTTCCCACTTGACGCCGCGCCAGGCACAAAAATGGCCATATGTCTGGAGATTGGTCCCACGCCCAAAGAGCCAGCAGGGAAAACTATGCCTTGTTCTAAAGCTCTTTGGGAACCACTTGCGTAGCCCCACAGACCTGGGGGCTGCAGGCTTTCCTGCTGCCTTCAGCCTCAAAACCACCCTTTCCCACTTGGCGCCGTTCCAGGCACAAAAATGGCCATATGTCTGGAGATTGGTCCCACGCCCAAAGAGCCAGCAGGGAAAACTATGCCTTGTTCTAAAGCTCTTTGGGAACCGCTTGCGTAGTCCCACAGACCTGCGGGCTGCAGGCTTTCCTGCTGCCTTCAGCCTCAAAACCACCCTTTCCCACTTAGCGCCGTGCCAGGCACAAAAATGGCCATATATCTGGAGATTGGTCCCACGCATAAAGAGCCAGGAGGGAAAACTATGCCTTGTTCTAAAGCTGTTTGGGAACCGCTTGCGTAGCCCCACAGACCTGGGGGCTGCAGGCTTTCCTGCTGCCTTCAGCCTCAAAACCACCCTTTCCCACTTGGCGCCAAGCCAGGCACAAAAATGGTCAAATGTCTGGACATTGGTCCCACGCCCAAAGAGCCAGCAGGGAAAACTATGCCTTCTTCTAAAGCTCTTTGGGAAACGCTTGCGTAGCCGCACAAACCTGGGGGCTGCAGGCTTTCCTGCTGCCTTCAGCCTCAAAACCACCCTTTCCCACTTGGCGCCGCTCCAGGCACAAAAATGGCCATATGCCTGGAGATTGGTCCCACGCCCAAAGAGCCAGCAGGGAAAACTATGCCTTGTTCTAAAGCTCTTTGGGAACGGCTTGCGTAGCCCCACAGACCTGCGGGCTGCAGGCTTTCCTGCTGCCTTCAGCCTCAAAACCACCCTTTCCCACTTGGCGCCGCGCCACGCACAAAAATGGCCATATGTCTGGAGATTGGTCCCACGCCCAAAGAGCCAGCAGGGAAAATTATGCCTTTTTCTAAAGCTCTTTGGGAACCGCTTGCGTAGCCCCACACACCTGGGGGCTGCAGGCTTTCCTGCTGCCTTCAGCCTCAAAACCACCCTTTCCCACTTGGCGCCGCGCCAGGCACAAAAATGGCCATATGCCTGGAGATTGGTCCCACGCCCAAAGAGCCAGCAGGGAAAACTATGCCTTGTTCTAAAGCTCTTTGGGAACCGCTTGCGTAGCCCCACACACCTGCGGGCTGCAGGCTTTCCTGCTGCCTTCAGCCTCAAAACCAACCTTTCGCACTTGGTGCAGCGCCAGGCACAAAAATGGCCATATGTCTGGAGATTGGTCCCACGCCCAAAGAGCCAGCAGGGAAAACTATGCCTTGTTCTAAAGCTCTTTGGGAACCGCTTGCGTAGCCCCACACACCTGGGGGCTGCAGGCTTTCCTGCTGCCTTCAGCCTCAAAACCACCCTTTCCCACTTGGCGCCGCTCCAGGCACAAAAATGGCCATATGTCTGGAGATTGGTCCCACGCCCAAAGAGCCAGAAGGGAAAAATATGCCTTCTTCTAAAGCTCTTTGGGAACCGCTTGCGTAGCCCCACACACCTGGGGGCTGCAGGCTTTCCTGCTGCCTTCAGCCTCAAAACCACCCTTTCCCACTTGGTGCCGCGCCAGGCACAAAAATGGCCATATGCCTGGAGATTGGTCCCACGCCCAAAGAGCCAGCAGGGAAAATTATGCCTTGTTCTAAAGCTCTTTGGGAAACGCTTGCGTAGCCCCACAGACCTGCGGGCTGCAGGCTTTCCTGCTGCCTTCAGCCTCAAAACCAACCTTTCCCACTTGGTGCAGCGCCAGGCACAAAAATGGCCATATGTCTGGAGATTGGTCCCACGCCCAAAGAGCCAGCAGGGAAAACTATGCCTTCTTCTAAAGCTCTTTGGGAACCGCTTGCGTAGCCCCACACACCTGCGGGCTGCAGGCTTTCCTGCTGCCTTCAGCCTCAAAACCACCCTTTCCCACTTGGCGCCGTTCCAGGCACAAAAATGGCCATATGTCTGGAGATTGGTCCCACGCCCAAAGAGCCAGCAGGGAAAACTATGCCTTCTTCTAAAGCTCTTTGGGAAACGCTTGCGTAGCCGCACAGACCTGGGGGCTGCAGGCTTTCCTGCTGCCTTCAGCCTCAAAACCACCCTTTCCCACTTGGCGCCGCTCCAGGCACAAAAATGGCCATATGTCTGGAGATTGGTCCCACGCCCAAAGAGCCAGCAGGGAAAATTATGCCTTGTTCTAAAGCTCTTTGGGAACCGCTTGCGTAGCCCCACACACCTGCGGGCTGCAGGCTTTCCTGCTGCCTTCAGCCTCAAAACCAACCTTTCGCACTTGGTGCAGCGCCAGGCACAAAAATGGCCATATGTCTGGAGATTGGTCCCACGCCCAAAGAGCCAGCAGGGAAAACTATGCCTTGTTCTAAAGCTCTTTGGGAACCGCTTGCGTAGCCCCACACACCTGCGGGCTGCAGGCTTTCCTGCTGCCTTCAGCCTCAAAACCACCCTTTCCCACTTGGTGCAGAGCTAGGCACAAAAATGGCCATATGTCTGGAGATTGGTCCCACGCCCAAAGAGCCAGCAGGGAAAATTATGCCTTGTTCTAAAGCTCTTTGGGAACCGCTTGCGTAGCCCCACAGACCTGCGGGCTGCAGGTTTTCCTACTGCCTTCAGCCTCAAAACCACCCTTTCCCACTTGGCGGTGCGCCAGGCACAAAAATGGCCATATGTCTGGAGATTGGTCCCACGCCCAAAGAGCCAGCAGGGAAAACTATGCCTTCTTCTAAAGCTCTTTGGGAACCGCTTGCGTAGCCCCACACACCTGGGGGCTGCAGGCTTTCCTGCTGCCTTCAGCCTCAAAACCACCCTTTCCCACTTGGCGCCGTTCCAGGCACAAAAATGGCCATATGTCTGGAGATTGGTCCCACGCCCAAAGAGCCAGCAGGGAAAACTATGCCTTCTTCTAAAGCTCTTTGGGAAACGCTTGCGTAGCCGCACAGACCTGGGGGCTGCAGGCTTTCCTGCTGCCTTCAGCCTCAAAACCACCCTTTCCCACTTGGCGCCGCTCCAGGCACAAAAATGGCCATATGTCTGGAGATTGGTCCCACGCCCAAAGAGCCAGCAGGGAAAACTATGCCTTGTTCTAAAGCTCTTTGGGAACCGCTTGCGTAGCCCCACACACCTGGGGGCTGCAGGCTTTCCTGCTGCCTTCAGCCTCAAAACCACCCTTTCCCACTTGGCGCCGCGCCAGGCACAAAAATGGCCATATGTCTGGAGATTGGTCCCACGCCCAAAGAGCCAGCAGGGAAAACTATGCCTTGTTCTAAAGCTCTTTGGGAACCGCTTGCGTAGCCCCACAGACCTGCGGGCTGCAGGCTTTCCTGCTGCCTTCAGCCTCAAAACCACCCTTTCCCACTTGGTGCAGACCTAGGCACAAAAATGGCCATATGTCTGGAGATTGGTCCCACGCCCAAAGAGCCAGCAGGGAAAATTATGCCTTGTTCTAAAGCTCTTTGGGAACCGCTTGCGTAGCCCCACAGACCCGGGGGCTGCAGGCTTTCCTACTGCCTTCAGCCTCAAAACCACCCTTTCCCACTTGGCGCCGTTCCAGGCACAAAAATGGCCATATGTCTGGAGATTGGTCCCACGCCCAAAGAGCCAGCAGGGAAAACTATGCCTTCTTCTAAAGCTCTTTGGGAACCGCTTGCGTAGCCCCACAGACCTGGGGGCTGCAGGCTTTCCTGCTGCCTTCAGCCTCAAAACCACCCTTTCCCACTTGGCGCCGCTCCAGGCACAAAAATGGCCATATGTCTGGAGATTGGTCCCACGCCCAAAGAGCCAGCAGGGAAAACTATGCCTTGTTCTAAAGCTCTTTGGGAACCGCTTGCGTAGCCCCACAGACCTGGGGGCTGCAGGCTTTCCTGCTGCCTTCAGCCTCAAAACCACCCTTTCCCACTTGGTGCCGCGCCAGGCACAAAAATGGCCATATGCCTGGAGATTGGTCCCACGCCCAAAGAGCCAGCAGGGAAAATTATGCCTTGTTCTAAAGCTCTTTGGGAAACGCTTGCGTAGCCCCACAGACCTGCGGGCTGCAGGCTTTCCTGCTGCCTTCAGCCTCAAAACCAACCTTTCCCACTTGGCGCAGCGCCAGGCACAAAAATGGCCATATGTCTGGAGATTGGTCCCACGCCCAAAGAGCCAGCAGGGAAAACTATGCCTTCTTCTAAAGCTCTTTGGGAACCGCCTGCGTAGCCCCACACACCTGGGGGCTGCAGGCTTTCCTGCTGCCTTCAGCCTCAAAACCACCCTTTCCCACTTGGTGCATAGCTAGGCACAAAAATGGCCATATGTCTGGAGATTGGTCCCACGCCCAAAGAGCCAGCAGGGAAAACTATGCCTTGTTCTAAAGCTCTTTGGGAACCACTTGCGTAGCCCCACAGACCTGGGGGCTGCAGGCTTTCCTGCTGCCTTCAGCCTCAAAACCACCCTTTCCCACTTGGCGCCGTTCCAGGCACAAAAATGGCCATATGTCTGGAGATTGGTCCCACGCCCAAAGAGCCAGCAGGGAAAACTATGCCTTCTTCTAAAGCTCTTTGGGAACCGCTTGCGTAGCCCCACAGACCTGGGGGCTGCAGGCTTTCCTGCTGCCTTCAGCCTCAAAACCACCCTTTCCCACTTGGCGCCGCTCCAGGCACAAAAATGGCCATATGTCTGGAGATTGGTCCCACGCCCAAAGAGCCAGCAGGGAAAAATATGCCTTCTTCTAAAGCTCTTTGGGAACCGCTTGCGTAGCCGCACAGACCTGGGGGCTGCAGGCTTTCCTGCTGCCTTCAGCCTCAAAACCACCCTTTCCCACTTGGTGCCGCGCCAGGCACAAAAATGGCCATATGTCTGGAGATTGGTCCCACGCCCAAAGAGCCAGCAGGGAAAATTATGCCTTGTTCTAAAGCTCTTTGGGAACCGCTTGCGTAGCCCCACACAGCTGTGGGCTGCAGGCTTTCCTGCTGCCTTCAGCCTCAAAACCAACCTTTCCCACTTGGCGCCGCGCCAGGCACAAAAATGGCCATATGTCTGGAGATTGGTCCCACGCCCAAAGAGCCAGCAGGGAAAACTATGCCTTGTTCTAAAGCTCTTTGGGAACCGCTTGCGTAGCCCCACACACCTGCGGGCTGCAGGCTTTCCTGCTGCCTTCAGCCTCAAAACCACCCTTTCCCACTTGGCGCCGTTCCAGGCACAAAAATGGCCATATGTCTGGAGATTGGTCCCACACCCAAAGAGCCAGCAGGGAAAACTATGCCTTCTTCTAAAGCTCTTTGGGAACCGCTTGCGTAGCCCCACAGACCTGGGGGCTGCAGGCTTTCCTGCTGCCTTCAGCCTCAAAACCACCCTTTCCCACTTGGCGCCGCGCCAGGCACAAAAATGGCCATATGTCTGGAGATTGGTCCCACGCCCAAAGAGCCAGCAGGGAAAACTATGCCTTGTTCTAAAGCTCTTTGGGAACCGCTTGCGTAGCCCCACAGACCTGCGGGCTGCAGGCTTTCCTGCTGCCTTCAGCCTCAAAACCACCCTTTCCCACTTGGTGCAGACCTAGGCACAAAAATGGCCATATGTCTGGAGATTGGTCCCACGCCCAAAGAGCCAGCAGGGAAAATTATGCCTTGTTCTAAAGCTCTTTGGGAACCGCTTGCGTAGCCCCACAGACCCGGGGGCTGCAGGCTTTCCTACTGCCTTCAGCCTCAAAACCACCCTTTCCCACTTGGCGCCGTTCCAGGCACAAAAATGGCCATATGTCTGGAGATTGGTCCCACGCCCAAAGAGCCAGCAGGGAAAACTATGCCTTCTTCTAAAGCTCTTTGGGAACCGCTTGCGTAGCCCCACAGACCTGGGGGCTGCAGGCTTTCCTGCTGCCTTCAGCCTCAAAACCACCCTTTCCCACTTGGCGCCGCTCCAGGCACAAAAATGGCCATATGTCTGGAGATTGGTCCCACGCCCAAAGAGCCAGCAGGGAAAACTATGCCTTGTTCTAAAGCTCTTTGGGAACCGCTTGCGTAGCCCCACAGACCTGGGGGCTGCAGGCTTTCCTGCTGCCTTCAGCCTCAAAACCACCCTTTCCCACTTGGTGCCGCGCCAGGCACAAAAATGGCCATATGCGTGGAGATTGGTCCCACGCCCAAAGAGCCAGCAGGGAAAATTATGCCTTGTTCTAAAGCTCTTTGGGAAACGCTTGCGTAGCCCCACAGACCTGCGGGCTGCAGGCTTTCCTGCTGCCTTCAGCCTCAAAACCAACCTTTCCCACTTGGTGCAGCGCCAGGCACAAAAATGGCCATATGTCTGGAGATTGGTCCCACGCCCAAAGAGCCAGCAGGGAAAACTATGCCTTCTTCTAAAGCTCTTTGGGAACCGCCTGCGTAGCCCCACACACCTGGGGGCTGCAGGCTTTCCTGCTGCCTTCAGCCTCAAAACCACCCTTTCCCACTTGGTGCATAGCTAGGCACAAAAATGGCCATATGTCTGGAGATTGGTCCCACGCCCAAAGAGCCAGCAGGGAAAACTATGCCTTGTTCTAAAGCTCTTTGGGAACCGCTTGCGTAGCCCCACAGACCTGGGGGCTGCAGGCTTTCCTGCTGCCTTCAGCCTCAAAACCACCCTTTCCCACTTGGCGCCGTTCCAGGCACAAAAATGGCCATATGTCTGGAGATTGGTCCCACGCCCAAAGAGCCAGCAGGGAAAACTATGCCTTCTTCTAAAGCTCTTTGGGAACCGCTTGCGTAGCCCCACAGACCTGGGGGCTGCAGGCTTTCCTGCTGCCTTCAGCCTCAAAACCACCCTTTCCCACTTGGCGCCGCTCCAGGCACAAAAATGGCCATATGTCTGGAGATTGGTCCCACGCCCAAAGAGCCAGCAGGGAAAAATATGCCTTCTTCTAAAGCTCTTTGGGAACCGCTTGCGTAGCCGCACAGACCTGGGGGCTGCAGGCTTTCCTGCTGCCTTCAGCCTCAAAACCACCCTTTCCCACTTGGTGCCGCGCCAGGCACAAAAATGGCCATATGTCTGGAGATTGGTCCCACGCCCAAAGAGCCAGCAGGGAAAATTATGCCTTGTTCTAAAGCTCTTTGGGAACCGCTTGCGTAGCCCCACACAGCTGTGGGCTGCAGGCTTTCCTGCTGCCTTCAGCCTCAAAACCAACCTTTCCCACTTGGTGCAGCGCCAGGCACAAAAATGGCCATATGTCTGGAGATTGGTCCCACGCCCAAAGAGCCAGCAGGGAAAACTATGCCTTGTTCTAAAGCTCTTTGGGAACCGCTTGCGTAGCCCCACACACCTGCGGGCTGCAGGCTTTCCTGCTGCCTTCAGCCTCAAAACCACCCTTTCCCACTTGGCGCCGTTCCAGGCACAAAAATGGCCATATGTCTGGAGATTGGTCCCACACCCAAAGAGCCAGCAGGGAAAACTATGCCTTCTTCTAAAGCTCTTTGGGAACCGCTTGCGTAGCCCCACAGACCTGGGGGCTGCAGGCTTTCCTGCTGCCTTCAGCCTCAAAACCACCCTTTCCCACTTGGCGCCGCGCCAGGCACAAAAATGGCCATATGTCTGGAGATTGGTCCCACGCCCAAAGAGCCAGAAGGGAAAAATATGCCTTCTTATAAAGCTCTTTGGGAACCGCTTGCGTAGCCCCACAGACCTGGGGGCTGCAGGCTTTCCTGCTGCCTTCAGCCTCAAAACCACCCTTTCCCACTTGGCGCCGCGCCAGGCACAAAAATGGCCATATGTCTGGAGATTGGTCCCACGCCCAAAGAGCCAGCAGGGAAAACTATGCCTTGTTCTAAAGCTCTTTGGGAACCGCTTGCGTAGCCCCACACACCTGGGGGCTGCAGGCTTTCCTGCTGCCTTCAGCCTCAAAACCACCCTTTCCCACTTGGCGCCGTTCCAGGCCCAAAAATGGCCATATGTCTGGAGATTGGTCCCACGCCCAAAGAGCCAGCAGGGAAAACTATGCCTTCTTATAAAGCTCTTTGGTAACCGCTTGCGTAGCCCCACAGACCTGGGGGCTGCAGGCTTTCCTGCTGCCTTCAGCCTCAAAACCACCCTTTCCCACTTGGCGCCGTTCCAGGCACAAAAATGGCCATATGTGTGGAGATTGGTCCCACGCCCAAAGAGCCAGCAGGGAAAACTATGCCTTGTTCTAAAGCTCTTTGGGAACCGCTTGCGTAGCCCCACAGACCTGGGGGCTGCAGGCTTTCCTGCTGCCTTCAGCCTCAAAACCACCCTTTCCCACTTGGCGCCGTTCCAGGCACAAAAATGGCCATATGTCTGGAGATTGGTCCCACGCCCAAAGAGCCAGCAGGGAAAACTATGCCTTGTTCTAAAGCTCTTTGGGAAACGCTTGCGTAGCCCCACACACCTGGGGGCTGCAGGCTTTCCTGCTGCCTTCAGCCTCAAAACCACCCTTTCCCACTTGGCGCCGCTCCAGGCACAAAAATGGCCATATGTCTGGAGATTGGTCCCACGCCCAAAGAGCCTGCAGGGAAAAATATACCTTCTTATAAAGCTCTTTGGGAACCGCTTGCGTAGCCCCACACACCTGCGGGCTGCAGGCTTTCCTGCTGCCTTCAGCCTCAAAACCAACCTTTCCCACTTGGTGCAGCGCCAGGCACAAAAATGGCCATATGTCTGGAGATTGGTCCCACGCCCAAAGAGCCAGCAGGGAAAACTATGCCTTCTTCTAAAGCTCTTTGGGAACCGCTTGCGTAGCCCCACAGACCTGGGGGCTGCAGGCTTTCCTGCTGCCTTCAGCCTCAAAACCACCCTTTCCCACTTGGTGCAGAGCTAGGCACAAAAATGGCCATATGTCTGGAGATTGGTCCCACGCCCAAAGAGCCAGCAGGGAAAACTATGCCTTGTTGTAAAGCTCTTTGGGAACCACTTGCGTAGCCCCACACACCTGGGGGCTGCAGGCTTTCCTGCTGCCTTCAGCCTCAAAACCACCCTTTCCCACTTGGCGCCGTTCCAGGCACAAAAATGGCCATATGTCTGGAGATTGGTCCCACGCCCAAAGAGCCAGCAGGGAAAACTATGCCTTCTTCTAAAGCTCTTTGGGAACCGCTTGCGTAGCCCCACAGACCTGCGGGCTGCAGGCTTTCCTGCTGCCTTCAGCCTCAAAACCACCCTTTCCCACTTGGCGCCAAGCCAGGCACAAAAATGGCCATATGTCTGGAGATTGGTCCCACGCCCAAAGAGCCAGCAGGGAAAACTATGCCTTCTTCTAAAGCTCTTTGGGAACCGCTTGCGTAGCCCCACAGACCTGGGGGCTGCAGGCTTTCCTGCTGCCTTCAGCCTCAAAACCACCCTTTCCCACTTGGTGCCGCGCCAGGCACAAAAATGGCCATATGCCTGGAGATTGGTCCCACGCCCAAAGAGCCAGCAGGGAAAATTATGCCTTGTTCTAAAGCTCTTTTGGAAACGCTTGCGTAGCCCCACAGACCTGCGGTCTGCAGGCTTTCCTGCTGCCTTCAGCCTCAAAACCAACATTTCCCACTTGGTGCAGCGCCAGGCACAAAAATGGCCATATGTCTGGAGATTGGTCCCACGCCCAAAGAGCCAGCAGGGAAAACTATGCCTTCTTCTAAAGCTCTTTGGGAACCGCTTGCGTAGCCCCACACACCTGCGGGCTGCAGGCTTTCCTGCTGCCTTCAGCCTCAAAACCACCCTTTCCCACTTGGTGCAGAGCTAGGCACAAAAATGGCCATATGTCTGGAGACTGGTCCCACGCCCAAAGAGCCAGCAGGGAAAACTATGCCTTGTTCTAAAGCTCTTTGTGAACCACTTGCGTAGCCCCACACACCTGGGGGCTGCAGGCTTTCCTGCTGCCTTCAGCCTCAAAACCACCCTTTCCCACTTGGCGCCGCGCCAGGCACAAAAATGGCCATATGTCTGGAGATTGGTCCCACGCCCAAAGAGCCAGCAGGGAAAACTATGCCTTGTTCTAAAGCTCTTTGGGAACCGCTTGCGTAGTCCCACAGACCTGCGGGCTGCAGGCTTTCCTGCTGCCTTCAGCCTCAAAACCACCCTTTCCCACTTGGCGCCGTGCCAGGCACAAAAATGGCCATATATCTGGAGATTGGTCCCACGCATAAAGAGCCAGGAGGGAAAACTATGCCTTGTTCTAAAGCTGTTTGGGAACCGCTTGCGTAGCCCCACACACCTGGGGGCTGCAGGCTTTCCTGCTGCCTTCAGCCTCAAAACCACCCTTTCCCACTTGGCGCCGCTCCAGGCACAAAAATGGCCATATGTCTGGAGATTGGTCCCACGCCCAAAGAGCCAGCAGGGAAAACTATGCCTTGTTCTAAAGCTCTTTGGGAACCGCTTGCGTAGCCCCACAGACCCGGGGGCTGCAGGCTTTCCTGCTGCCTTCAGCCTCAAAACCACCCTTTACCACTTGGCGCCGAGCCAGGCACAAAAATGGCCATATGTCTGGAGATTGGTCCCACGCCCACAGAGCCAGAAGGGAAAAATATGCCTTCTTCTAAAGCTCTTTGGGAACCGCTTGCGTAGCCCCACAGACCTGGGGGCTGCAGGCTTTCCTGCTGCCTTCAGCCTCAAAACCACCCTTTCCCACTTGGTGCCGCGCCAGGCACAAAAATGGCCATATGCCTGGAGATTTGTCCCACGCCCAAAGAGCCAGCAGGGAAAACTATGCCTTCTTCTAAAGCTCTTTGGGAACGGCTTGCGTAGCCCCACACACCTGGGGGCTGCAGGCTTTCCTGCTGCATTCAGCCTCAAAACCACCCTTTCCCACTTGGTGCAGAGCTAGGCACAAAAATGGCCATATGTCTGGAGATTGGTCCCACGCCCAAAGAGCCAGCAGGGAAAACTATGCCTTGTTCTAAAGCTCTTTGGGAACCACTTGCGTAGCCCCACAGACCCGGGGGCTGCAGGATTTCCTGCTGCCTTCAGCCTCAAAACCACCCTTTCCCACTTGGCGCCGTTCCAGGCACAAAAATGGCCATATGTCTGGAGATTGGTCCCACGCCCAAAGAGCCAGCAGGAAAAATTATGCCTTGTTCTAAAGCTCTTTGGGAACCGCTTGCGTAGCCCCACACACCTGCGGGCTGCAGGCTTTCCTGCTGCCTTCAGCCTCAAAACCAACCTTTCCCACTTGGTGCAGCGCCAGGCACAAAAATGGCCATATGTCTGGAGATTGGTCCCACGCCCAAAGAGCCAGCAGGGAAAACTATGCCTTGTTCTAAAGCTCTTTGGGAACCGCTTGCGTAGCCCCACACACCTGCGGGCTGCAGGCTTTCCTGCTGCCTTCAGCCTCAAAACCACCCTTTCCCACTTGGTGCAGACCTAGGCACAAAAATGGCCATATGTCTGGAGATTGGTCCCACGCCCAAAGAGCCACCAGGGAAAACTATGCCTTCTTCTAAAGCTCTTTGGGAACCGCTTGCGTAGCCCCACAGACCTGGGGGCTGCAGGCTTTCCTGCTGCCTTCAGCCTCAAAACCACCCTTTCCCACTTGGTGCCACGCCAGGCACAAAAATGGCCATATGCCTGGAGATTGGTCCCACGCCCAAAGAGCCAGCAGGGAAAATTATGCCTTGTTCTAAAGCTCTTTGGGAAACGCTTGCGTAGCCCCACAGACCTGGGGGCTGCAGGCTTTCCTGCTGCCTTCAGCCTCAAAACCAACCTTTCCCACTTGGTGCCGCGCCAGGCACAAAAATGGCCATATGCCTGGAGATTGGTCCCACGCCCAGAGAGCCAGCAGGGAAAACTATGCCTTCTTCTAAAGCTCTTTGGGAACCGCTTGCGTAGCCCCACAGACCTGGGGGCTGCAGGCTTTCCTGCTGCCTTCAGCCTCAAAACCACCCTTTCCCACTTGTTGCAGAGCTAGGCACAAAAATGGCCATATGTCTGGAGATTGGTCCCACGCCCAAAGAGCCAGCAGGGAAAACTATGCCTTGTTGTAAAGCTCTTTGGGAACCAGTTGCGTAGCCCCACACACCTGGGGGCTGCAGGCTTTCCTGCTGCCTTCAGCCTCAAAACCACCCTTTCCCACTTGGCGCCGTTCCAGGCACAAAAATGGCCATATGTCTGGAGATTGGTCCCACGCCCAAAGAGCCAGCAGGGAAAACTATGCCTTGTTCTAAAGCTCTTTGGGAACCACTTGCGTAGCCCCACAGACCTCGGGGCTGCAGGCTTTCCTGCTGCCTTCAGCCTCAAAACCACCCTTTCCCACTTAGCGCCGTGCCAGGCACAAAAATGGCCATATATCTTGAGATTGGTCCCACGCATAAAGAGCCAGGAGGGAAAACTATGCCTTGTTCTAAAGGTCTTTGGGAACCGCTTGCGTAGCCCCACACACCTGGGGGCTGCAGGCTTTCCTGCTGCCTTCAGCCTCAAAACCACCCTTTCCCACTTGGCGCCGCACCAGGCACAAAAATGGCCATATGTCTGGAGATTGGTCCCACGCCCAAAGAGCCAGCAGGGAAAATTATGCCTTGTTCTAAAGCTCTTTGGGAACCGCTTGCGTAGCCCCACACACCTGGGGGCTGCAGGCTTTCCTGCTGCCTTCAGCCTCAAAACCACCCTTT
This sequence comes from Larus michahellis, assembly GCF_964199755.1. Taxonomy (NCBI): domain Eukaryota; kingdom Metazoa; phylum Chordata; class Aves; order Charadriiformes; family Laridae; genus Larus; species Larus michahellis. The sequence continues at coordinate 1,149,022 of NW_027436348.1, read as the reverse complement.
CCTACTTGGCGCCGCGCCAGGCACAAAAATGGCCATATGCCTGGAGATTGGTACCACGCCCAAAGAGCCAGCAGGGAAAACTATGCCTTCTTCTAAAGCTCTTTGGGAACCGCTTGCGTAGCCCCACAGACCTGGGGGCTGCAGGCTTTCCTGCTGCCTTCAGCCTCAAAACCACCCTTTCCCACTTGGCGCCGTTCCAGGCACAAAAATGGCCATATATCTGGAGATTGGTCCCACGCCCAAAGAGCCAGCAGGGAAAACTATGCCTTCTTCTAAAGCTCTTTGGGAACCGCTGCTGCGGCCCCACAGACCTGGGGGCTGAAGGCTTTCCTGCTGCCTTCAGCCTCAAAACCACCCTTTCCCACTTGGCGCAGCTCCAGGCACAAAAATGGCCATATGTCTGGAGATTGGTCCCACGCCCAAAGAGCCAGCAGGGAAAATTATGCCTTGTTGTAAAGCTCTTTGGGAACCGCTTGCGTAGCCCCACACAGCTGCGGGCTGCAGGCTTTCCTGCTGCCTTCAGCCTCAAAACCACCCTTTCCCACTTGGCGCCGCGCCAGGCACAAAAATGGCCATATGCCTGGAGATTGGTCCCACGCCCAAAGAGCCAGCAGGGAAAACTATGCCTTGTTCTAAAGCTCTTTGGGAACCGCTTGCGTAACCTCACAGACCTGGGGGCTGCAGGCTTTCCTGCTGCCTTCAGCCTCAAAACCACCCTTTCCCACTTGGCGCCGCGCCAGGCACAAAAATGGCCATATGCCTGGAGATTGGTCCCACGCCCAAAGAGCCAGCAGGGAAAATTATGCCTTGTTCTAAAGCTCTTTGGGAACCGCTTGCGTAGCCCCACACACCTGCGGGCTGCAGGCTTTCCTGCTGCCTTCAGCCTCAAAACCAACCTTTCCCACTTGGTGCAGCGCCAGGCACAGAAATGGCCATATGTCTGGAGATTGGTCCCACGCCCAAAGAGCCAGCAGGGAAAACTATGCCTTGTTCTAAAGCTCTTTGGGAACCGCTTGCGTAGCCCCACACACCTGGGGGCTGCAGGCTTTCCTGCTGCCTTCAGCCTCAAAACCACCGTTTCCCACTTTGCGCCGCGCCAGGCACAAAAATGGCCATATGTCTGGAGATTGGTCCCACGCCCAAAGAGCCAGCAGGGAAAATTATGCCTTTTTCTAAAGCTCTTTGGGAACCGCTTGCGTAGTCCCACAGACCTGGGGGCTGCAGGCTTTCCTGCTGCCTTCAGCCTCAAAACCACCCTTTCCCACTTGGCGCCGTGCCAGGCACAAAAATGGCCATATATCTGGAGATTGGTCCCACGCATAAAGAGCCAGGAGGGAAAACTATGCCTTGTTCTAAAGCTGTTTGGGAACCGCTTGCGTAGCCCCACACACCTGGGGGCTGCAGGCTTTCCTGCTGCCTTCAGCCTCAAAACCACCCTTTCCCACTTGGCGCCGCTCCAGGCACAAAAATGGCCATATGTCTGGAGATTGGTCCCACGCCCAAAGAGCCAGCAGGGAAAACTATGCCTTGTTCTAAAGCTCTTTGGGAACCGCTTGCGTAGCCCCACAGACCCGGGGGCTGCAGGCTTTCCTGCTGCCTTCAGCCTCAAAACCACCCTTTACCACTTGGCGCCGAGCCAGGCACAAAAATGGCCATATGTCTGGAGATTGGTCCCACGCCCACAGAGCCAGAAGGGAAAAATATGCCTTCTTCTAAAGCTCTTTGGGAACCGCTTGCGTAGCCCCACAGACCTGGGGGCTGCAGGCTGTCCTGCTGCCTTCAGCCTCAAAACCACCCTTTCCCACTTGGTGCCGCGCCAGGCACAAAAATGGCCATAATCCTGGAGATTTGTCCCACGCCCAAAGAGCCAGCAGGGAAAACTATGCCTTCTTCTAAAGCTCTTTGGGAACGGCTTGCGTAGCCCCACACACCTGGGGGCTGCAGGCTTTCCTGCTGCATTCAGCCTCAAAACCACCCTTTCCCACTTGGTGCAGAGCTAGGCACAAAAATGGCCATATGTCTGGAGATTGGTCCCACGCCCAAAGAGCCAGCAGGGAAAACTATGCCTTGTTCTAAAGCTCTTTGGGAACCACTTGCGTAGCCCCACAGACCTGGGGGCTGCAGGATTTCCTGCTGCCTTCAGCCTCAAAACCACCCTTTCCCACTTGGCGCCGTTCCAGGCACAAAAATGGCCATATGTCTGGAGATTGGTCCCACGCCCAAAGAGCCAGCAGGGAAAATTATGCCTTGTTCTAAAGCTCTTTGGGAACCGCTTGCGTAGCCCCACACACCTGGGGGCTGCAGGCTTTCCTGCTGCCTTCAGCCTCAAAACCACCCTTTCCCTCTTGGCGCCGCGCCAGGCACAAAAATGGCCATATGTCTGGAGATTGGTCCCACGCCCAAAGAGCCAGCAGGAAAAATTATACCTTGTTCTAAAGCTCTTTGGGAACCGCTTGCGTAGCCCCACACACCTGCGGGCTGCAGGCTTTCCTGCTGCCTTCAGCCTCAAAACCAACCTTTCCCACTTGGTGCAGCGCCAGGCACAAAAATGGCCATATGTCTGGAGATTGGTCCCACGCCCAAAGAGCCAGCAGGGAAAACTATGCCTTGTTCTAAAGCTCTTTGGGAACCGCTTGCGTAGCCCCACACACCTGGGGGCTGCAGGCTTTCCTGCTGCCTTCAGCCTCAAAACCACCCTTTCCCACTTGGTGCAGACCTAGGCACAAAAATGGCCATATGTCTGGAGATTGGTCCCACGCCCAAAGAGCCACCAGGGAAAACTATGCCTTCTTCTAAAGCTCTTTGGGAACCGCTTGCGTAGCCCCACAGACCTGGGGGCTGCAGGCTTTCCTGCTGCCTTCAGCCTCAAAACCACCCTTTCCCACTTGGTGCCACGCCAGGCACAAAAATGGCCATATGCCTGGAGATTGGTCCCACGCCCAAAGAGCCAGCAGGGAAAATTATGCCTTGTTCTAAAGCTCTTTGGGAAACGCTTGCGTAGCCCCACACACCTGCGGGCTGCAGGCTTTCCTGCTGCCTTCAGCCTCAAAACCAACCTTTCCCACTTGGTGCCGCGCCAGGCACAAAAATGGCCATATGCCTGGAGATTGGTCCCACGCCCAGAGAGCCAGCAGGGAAAACTATGCCTTCTTCTAAAGCTCTTTGGGAACCGCTTGCGTAGCCCCACAGACCTGGGGGCTGCAGGCTTTCCTGCTGCCTTCAGCCTCAAAACCACCCTTTCCCACTTGGTGCAGAGCTAGGCACAAAAATGGCCATATGTCTGGAGATTGGTCCCACGCCCAAAGAGCCAGCAGGGAAAACTATGCCTTGTTGTAAAGCTCTTTGGGAACCAGTTGCGTAGCCCCACACACCTGGGGGCTGCAGGCTTTCCTGCTGCCTTCAGCCTCAAAACCACCCTTTCCCACTTGGCGCCGTTCCAGGCACAAAAATGGCCATATGTCTGGAGATTGGTCCCACGCCCAAAGAGCCAGCAGGGAAAACTATGCCTTGTTCTAAAGCTCTTTGGGAACCACTTGCGTAGCCCCACAGACCTCGGGGCTGCAGGCTTTCCTGCTGCCTTCAGCCTCAAAACCACCCTTTCCCACTTAGCGCCGTGCCAGGCACAAAAATGGCCATATATCTTGAGATTGGTCCCACGCATAAAGAGCCAGGAGGGAAAACTATGCCTTGTTCTAAAGGTCTTTGGGAACCGCTTGCGTAGCCCCACAGACCTGGGGGCTGCAGGCTTTCCTGCTGCCTTCAGCCTCAAAACCACCCTTTCCCACTTGGCGCCGCACCAGGCACAAAAATGGCCATATGTCTGGAGATTGGTCCCACGCCCAAAGAGCCAGCAGGGAAAATTATGCCTTGTTCTAAAGCTCTTTGGGAACCGCTTGCGTAGCCCCACACACCTGGGGGCTGCAGGCTTTCCTGCTGCCTTCAGCCTCAAAACCACCCTTTCCTACTTGGCGCCGCGCCAGGCACAAAAATGGCCATATGCCTGGAGATTGGTACCACGCCCAAAGAGCCAGCAGGGAAAACTATGCCTTCTTCTAAAGCTCTTTGGGAACCGCTTGCGTAGCCCCACAGACCTGGGGGCTGCAGGCTTTCCTGCTGCCTTCAGCCTCAAAACCACCCTTTCCCACTTGGCGCCGTTCCAGGCACAAAAATGGCCATATATCTGGAGATTGGTCCCACGCCCAAAGAGCCAGCAGGGAAAACTATGCCTTCTTCTAAAGCTCTTTGGGAACCGCTGCTGCGGCCCCACAGACCTGGGGGCTGAAGGCTTTCCTGCTGCCTTCAGCCTCAAAACCACCCTTTCCCACTTGGCGCAGCTCCAGGCACAAAAATGGCCATATGTCTGGAGATTGGTCCCACGCCCAAAGAGCCAGCAGGGAAAATTATGCCTTGTTGTAAAGCTCTTTGGGAACCGCTTGCGTAGCCCCACACAGCTGCGGGCTGCAGGCTTTCCTGCTGCCTTCAGCCTCAAAACCACCCTTTCCCACTTGGCGCCGCGCCAGGCACAAAAATGGCCATATGCCTGGAGATTGGTCCCACGCCCAAAGAGCCAGCAGGGAAAACTATGCCTTGTTCTAAAGCTCTTTGGGAACCGCTTGCGTAACCTCACAGACCTGGGGGCTGCAGGCTTTCCTGCTGCCTTCAGCCTCAAAACCACCCTTTCCCACTTGGCGCCGCGCCAGGCACAAAAATGGCCATATGCCTGGAGATTGGTCCCACGCCCAAAGAGCCAGCAGGGAAAATTATGCCTTGTTCTAAAGCTCTTTGGGAACCGCTTGCGTAGCCCCACACACCTGCGGGCTGCAGGCTTTCCTGCTGCCTTCAGCCTCAAAACCAACCTTTCCCACTTGGTGCAGCGCCAGGCACAAAAATGGCCATATGTCTGGAGATTGGTCCCACGCCCAAAGAGCCAGCAGGGAAAACTATGCCTTGTTCTAAAGCTCTTTGGGAACCGCTTGCGTAGCCCCACACACCTGCGGGCTGCAGGCTTTCCTGCTGCCTTCAGCCTCAAAACCACCCTTTCCTACTTGGTGCAGAGCTAGGCACAAAAATGGCCATATGTCTGGAGATTGGTCCCACGCCCAAAGAGCCAGCAGGGAAAACTATGCCTTTTTCTAAAGCTCTTTGGGAACCGCTTGCGTAGCCCCACAGACCCGGGGGCTGCAGGCTTTCCTGCTGCCTTCAGCCTCAAAACCACCCTTTCCCACTTGGCGCCGTTCCAGGCACAAAAATGGCCATATGTCTGGAGATTGGTCCCACGCCCAAAGAGCCAGCAGGGAAAACTATGCCTTCTTCTAAAGCTCTTTGGGAAACGCTTGCGTAGCCCCACAGACCTGGGGGCTGCAGGCTTTCCTGCTGCCTTCAGCCTCAAAACCACCCTTTCCCACTTGGCGCCGCTCCAGGCACAAAAATGGCCATATGTCTGGAGATTGGTCCCACGCCCAAAGAGCCAGAAGGGAAAACTATGCCTTGTTCTAAAGCTCTTTGGGAACCGCTTGCGTAACCTCACAGACCTGGGGGCTGCAGGCTTTCCTGCTGCCTTCAGCCTCAAAACCACCATTTACCACCTGGCGCCGCGCCAGGCACAAAAATGGCCATATGTCTGGAGATTGGTCCCACGCCCAAAGAGCCAGCAGGGAAAACTATGCCTTCTTCTAAAGCTCTTTGGGAACCGCTTGCGTAGCCCCACACACCTGGGGGCTGCAGGCTTTCCTGCTGCCTTCAGCCTCAAAACCACCCTTTCCCACTTGGCGACACGCCAGGCACAAAAATGGCCATATGTCTGGAGATTGGTCCCATGCCCAAAGAGCCAGCAGGGAAAACTATGCCTTGTTCTAAAGGTCTTTGGGAACCGCTTGCGTAGCCCCACAGACCTGGGGGCTGCAGGGTTTCCTGCTGACTTCAGCCTCAAAACCACCCTTTCCCACTTGGCGCCGTTCCAGGCACAAAAATGGGATATGTCTGGAGATTGGTCCCACGCCCAAAGAGCCAGCAGGGAAAACTATGCCTTCTTCTAAAGCTCTTTGGGAACCGCTTGCGTAGCCCCACAGACCTGGGGGCTGCAGGCTTTCCTGCTGCCTTCAGCCTCAAAACCACCCTTTCCCACTTGGTGCAGAGCTAGGCACAAAAATGGCCATATGTCTGGAGATTGGTCCCACGCCGAAAGAGCCAGCAGGGAAAACTATGCCTTGTTGTAAAGCTCTTTGGGAACCAGTTGCGTAGCCCCACACACCTGGGGGCTGCAGGCTTTCCTGCTGCCTTCAGCCTCAAAACCACCCTTTCCCACTTGGCGCCGTTCCAGGCACAAAAATGGCCATATGTCTGGAGATTGGTCCCACGCCCAAAGAGCCAGCAGGGAAAACTATGCCTTGTTCTAAAGCTCTTTGGGAACCGCTTGCGTAGCCCCACAGACCTCGGGGCTGCAGGCTTTCCTGCTGCCTTCAGCCTCAAAACCACCCTTTCCCACTTAGCGCCGTGCCAGGCACAAAAATGGCCATATATCTTGAGATTGGTCCCACGCATAAAGAGCCAGGAGGGAAAACTATGCCTTGTTCTAAAGCTCTTTGGGAACCGCTTGCGTAGCCCCACACACCTGGGGGCTGCAGGCTTTCCTGCTGCCTTCAGCCTCAAAACCACCCTTTCCCACTTGGCGCCGCACCAGGCACAAAAATGGCCATATGCCTGGAGATTGGTCCCACGCCCAAAGAGCCAGCAGGGAAAATTATGCCTTGTTCTAAAGCTCTTTGGGAACCGCTTGCGTAGCCCCACACACCTGGGGGCTGCAGGCTTTCCTGCTGCCTTCAGCCTCAAAACCACCCTTTCCCACTTGGCGCCGTTCCAGGCACAAAAATGGCCATATATCTGGAGATTGGTCCCACGCCCAAAGAGCCAGCAGGGAAAATTATGCCTTCTTCTAAAGCTCTTTGGGAACCGCTGCTGCGGCCCCACAGACCTGGGGGCTGAAGGCTTTCCTGCTGCCTTCAGCCTCAAAACCACCCTTTCCCACTTGGCGCAGCTCCAGGCACAAAAATGGCCATATGTCTGGAGATTGGTCCCACGCCCAAAGAGCCAGCAGGGAAAATTATGCCTTGTTGTAAAGCTCTTTGGGAACCGCTTGCGTAGCCCCACACAGCTGCGGGCTGCAGGCTTTCCTGCTGCCTTCAGCCTCAAAACCACCCTTTCCCACTTGGCGCCGCGCCAGGCACAAAAATGGCCATATGTCTGGAGATTGGTCCCACGCCCAAAGAGCCAGCAGGGAAAACTATGCCTTGTTCTAAAGCTCTTTGGGAACCGCTTGCGTAACCTCACAGACCTGGGGGCTGCAGGCTTTCCTGCTGCCTTCAGCCTCAAAACCACCCTTTCCCACTTGGCGCCGCGCCAGGCACAAAAATGGCCATATGCCTGGAGATTGGTCCCACGCCCAAAGAGCCAGCAGGGAAAATTATGCCTTGTTCTAAAGCTCATTGGGAACCGCTTGCGTAGCCCCACACACCTGCGGGCTGCAGGCTTTCCTGCTGCCTTCAGCCTCAAAACCAACCTTTCCCACTTGGTGCAGCGCCAGGCACAAAAATGGCCATATGTCTGGAGATTGGTCCCACGCCCAAAGAGCCAGCAGGGAAAACTATGCCTTGTTCTAAAGCTCTTTGGGAACCGCTTGCGTAGCCCCACACACCTGCGGGCTGCAGGCTTTCCTGCTGCCTTCAGCCTCAAAACCACCCCTTCCCACTTGGCGCCGCGCCAGGCACAAAAATGGCCATATGTCTGGAGATTGGTCCCACGCCCAAAGAGCCAGCAGGGAAAACTATGCCTTGTTCTAAAGCTCTTTGGGAACCGCTTGCGTAGCCCCACAGACCTGGGGGCTGCAGGCTTTCCTGCTGCCTTCAGCCTCAAAACCACCGTTTCCCACTTTGCGCCGCGCCAGGCACAAAAATGGCCATATGTCTGGAGATTGGTCCCACGCCCAAAGAGCCAGCAGGGAAAACTATGCCTTTTTCTAAAGCTCTTTGGGAACCGCTTGCGTAGCCCCACACACCTGCGGGCTGCAGGCTTTCCTGCTGCCTTCAGCCTCAAAACCACCCTTTCCCACTTGGCGCCGCGCCAGGCACAAAAATGGCCATATGTCTGGAGATTGGTCCCACGCCCAAAGAGCCAGCAGGGAAAACTATGCCTTGTTCTAAAGCTCTTTGGGAACCGCTTGCGTAGCCCCACAGACCTGGGGGCTGCAGGCTTTCCTGCTGCCTTCAGCCTCAAAACCACCCTTTCCCACTTGGCGCCGCGCCAGGCACAAAAATGGCCATATGTCTGGAGATTGGTCCCACGCCCAAAGAGCCAGCAGGGAAAACTATGCCTTTTTCTAAAGCTCTTTGGGAACCGCTTGCGTAGCCCCACAGACCCGGGGGCTGCAGGCTTTCCTGCTGCCTTCAGCCTCAAAACCACCCTTTCCCACTTGGCGCCGTTCCAGGCACAAAAATGGCCATATGTCTGGAGATTGGTCCCACGCCCAAAGAGCCAGCAGGGAAAACTATGCCTTCTTCTAAAGCTCTTTGGGAAACGCTTGCGTAGCCCCACAGACCTGGGGGCTGCAGGCTTTCCTGCTGCCTTCAGCCTCAAAACCACCCTTTCCCACTTGGCGCCGCGCCAGGCACAAAAATGGCCATATGGCTGGAGATTGGTCCCACGCCCAAAGAGCCAGAAGGGAAAACTATGCCTTGTTCTAAAGCTCTTTGGGAACCGCTTGCGTAACCTCACAGACCTGGGGGCTGCAGGCTTTCCTGCTGCCTTCAGCCTCAAAACCACCATTTACCACTTGGCGCCGCGCCAGGCACAAAAATGGCCATATGTCTGGAGATTGGTCCCACGCCCAAAGAGCCAGCAGGGAAAACTATGCCTTCTTCTAAAGCTCTTTGGGAACCGCTTGCGTAGCCCCACAGACCTGGGGGCTGCAGGCTTTCCTGCTGCCTTCAGCCTCAAAACCACCCTTTCCCACTTGGCGACACGCCAGGCACAAAAATGGCCATATGTCTGGAGATTGGTCCCATGCCCAAAGAGCCAGCAGGGAAAACTATGCCTTGTTCTAAAGGTCTTTGGGAACCGCTTGCGTAGCCCCACAGACCTGCGGGCTGCAGGCTTTCCTGCTGACTTCAGCCTCAAAACCACCCTTTCCCACTTGGCGCCGTTCCAGGCACAAAAATGGCCATATGTCTGGAGATTGGTCCCACGCCCAAAGAGCCAGCACAGAAAATTATGCCTTGTTCTACAGCTCTTTGGGAACCGCTTGCGTAGCCCCACACACCTGCGGGCTGCAGGCTTTCCTGCTGCATTCAGCCTCAAAACCAACCTTTCCCACTTGGTGCAGCGCCAGGCACAAAAATGGCCATATGTCTGGAGATTGGTCCCACGCCCAAAGAGCCAGCAGGGAAAACTATGCCTTGTTCTAAAGCTCTTTGGGAACCGCTTGCGTAGCCCCACACAGCTGCGGGCTGCAGGCTTTCCTGCTGCCTTCAGCCTCAAAACCACCCTTTCCCACTTGGCGCAGCTCCAGGCACAAAAATGGCCATATGTCTGGAGATTGGTCCCACGCCCAAAGAGCCAGCAGGGAAAATTATGCCTTGTTCTAAAGCTCTTTGGGAACCGCTTGCGTAGCCCCACAGACCCGGGGGCTGCAGGCTTTCCTGCTGCCTTCAGCCTCAAAACCACCCTTTCCCACTTGGCGCCGCACCAGGCACAAAAATGGCCATATGCCTGGAGATTGGTCCCACGCCCAAAGAGCCAGCAGGGAAAATTATGCCTTGTTCTAAAGCTCTTTGGGAACCGCTTGCGTAGCCCCACAGACCTGGGGGCTGCAGGCTTTCCTGCTGCCTTCAGCCTCAAAACCACCCTTTCCCACTTGGCGCCGTTCCAGGCACAAAAATGGCCATATATCTGGAGATTGGTCCCACGCCCAAAGAGCCAGCAGGGAAAATTATGCCTTCTTCTAAAGCTCTTTGGGAACCGCTGCTGCGGCCCCACAGACCTGGGGGCTGAAGGCTTTCCTGCTGCCTTCAGCCTCAAAACCACCCTTTCCCACTTGGCGCAGCTCCAGGCACAAAAATGGCCATATGTCTGGAGATTGGTCCCACGCCCAAAGAGCCAGCAGGGAAAATTATGCCTTGTTGTAAAGCTATTTGGGAACCGCTTGCGTAGCCCCACACAGCTGGGGGCTGCAGGCTTTCCTGCTGCCTTCAGCCTCAAAACCACCCTTTCCCACTTGGCGCCGCGCCAGGCACAAAAATGGCCATATGTCTGGAGATTGGTCCCACGCCCAAAGAGCCAGCAGGGAAAACTATGCCTTGTTCTAAAGCTCTTTGGGAACCGCTTGCGTAACCTCACAGACCTGGGGGCTGCAGGCTTTCCTGCTGCCTTCAGCCTCAAAACCACCCTTTCCCACTTGGCGCCGCGCCAGGCACAAAAATGGCCATATGCCTGGAGATTGGTCCCACGCCCAAAGAGCCAGCAGGGAAAATTATGCCTTGTTCTAAAGCTCATTGGGAACCGCTTGCGTAGCCCCACACACCTGCGGGCTGCAGGCTTTCCTGCTGCCTTCAGCCTCAAAACCAACCTTTCCCACTTGGTGCAGCGCCAGGCACAAAAATGGCCATATGTCTGGAGATTGGTCCCACGCCCAAAGAGCCAGCAGGGAAAACTATGCCTTGTTCTAAAGCTCTTTGGGAACCGCTTGCGTAGCCCCACACACCTGCGGGCTGCAGGCTTTCCTGCTGCCTTCAGCCTCAAAACCACCCCTTCCCACTTGGCGCCGCGCCAGGCACAAAAATGGCCATATGTCTGGAGATTGGTCCCACGCCCAAAGAGCCAGCAGGGAAAACTATGCCTTGTTCTAAAGCTCTTTGGGAACCGCTTGCGTAGCCCCACAGACCTGGGGGCTGCAGGCTTTCCTGCTGCCTTCAGCCTCAAAACCACCGTTTCCCACTTTGCGCCGCGCCAGGCACAAAAATGGCCATATGTCTGGAGATTGGTCCCACGCCCAAAGAGCCAGCAGGGAAAACTATGCCTTTTTCTAAAGCTCTTTGGGAACCGCTTGCGTAGCCCCACACACCTGCGGGCTGCAGGCTTTCCTGCTGCCTTCAGCCTCAAAACCACCCTTTCCCACTTGGCGCCGCGCCAGGCACAAAAATGGCCATATGTCTGGAGATTGGTCCCACGCCCAAAGAGCCAGCAGGGAAAACTATGCCTTCTTCTAAAGCTCTTTGGGAACCGCTTGCGTAGCCCCACACACCTGCGGGCTGCAGGCTTTCCTGCTGCCTTCAGCCTCAAAACCACCCTTTCCCACTTGGTGCAGAGCTAGGCACAAAAATGGCCATATGTCTGGAGATTGGTCCCACGCCCAAAGAGCCAGCAGGGAAAACTATGCCTTTTTCTAAAGCTCTTTGGGAACCGCTTGCGTAGCCCCACAGACCCGGGGGCTGCAGGCTTTCCTGCTGCCTTCAGCCTCAAAACCACCCTTTCCCACTTGGCGCCGTTCCAGGCACAAAAATGGCCATATGTCTGGAGATTGGTCCCACGCCCAAAGAGCCAGCAGGGAAAACTATGCCTTCTTCTAAAGCTCTTTGGGAAACGCTTGCGTAGCCCCACAGACCTGGGGGCTGCAGGCTTTCCTGCTGCCTTCAGCCTCAAAACCACCCTTTCCCACTTGGCGCCGCTCCAGGCACAAAAATGGCCATATGTCTGGAGATTGGTCCCACGCCCAAAGAGCCAGAAGGGAAAACTATGCCTTGTTCTAAAGCTCTTTGGGAACCGCTTGCGTAACCTCACAGACCTGGGGGCTGCAGGCTTTCCTGCTGCCTTCAGCCTCAAAACCACCATTTACCACTTGGCGCCGCGCCAGGCACAAAAATGGCCATATGTCTGGAGATTGGTCCCACGCCCAAAGAGCCAGCACAGAAAATTATGCCTTGTTCTAAAGCTCTTTGGGAACCGCTTGCGTAGCCCCACACACCTGCGGGCTGCAGGCTTTCCTGCTGCATTCAGCCTCAAAACCAACCTTTCCCACTTGGCGCCGCGCCAGGCACAAAAATGGCCATATGTCTGGAGACTGGTCCCACGCCCAAAGAGCCAGCAGGGAAAATTATGCCTTGTTCTAAAGCTCTTTGGGAACCGCTTGCGTAGCCCCACAGACCCGGGGGCTGCAGGCTTTCCTGCTGCCTTCAGCCTCAAAACCACCCTTTCCCACTTGGCGCCGTTCCAGGCACAAAAATGGGATATGTCTGGAGATTGGTCCCACGCCCAAAGAGCCAGCAGGGAAAACTATGCCTTGTTCTAAAGCTCTTTGGGAACCGCTTGCGTAGCCCCACACACCTGCGGGCTGCAGGCTTTCCTGCTGCCTTCAGCCTCAAAACCACCCTTTCCCACTTAGCGCCGTGCCAGGCACAAAAATGGCCTTATATCTGGAGATTGGTCCCACGCCTAAAGAGGCAGGAGGGAAAATTATGCCTTGTTCTAAAGCTCTTTGGGAACCGCTTGCGTAGCCCCACACACCTGCGGGCTGCAGGCTTTCCTGCTGCCTTCAGCCTCAAAACCACCCTTTCCCACTTGGTGCAGCGCCAGGCACAAAAATGGCCATATGTCTGGAGATTGGTCCCACGCCCAAAGAGCCAGCAGGGAAAACTATGCCTTCTTCTAAAGCTCTTTGGGAACGGCTTGCGTAGCCCCACAGACGTGGGGGCTGCAGGCTTTCCTGCTGCCTTCAGCCTCAAAACCACCCTTTCCCACTTGGTGCAGAGCTAGGCACAAAAATGGCCATATGTCTGGAGATTGGTCCAACGCCCAAAGAGCCAGCAGGGAAAACTATGCCTTGTTCTAAAGCTCTTTGGGAACCGCTTGCGTAGCCCCACAGACCTGGGGGCTGCAGGCTTTCCTGCTGCCTTCAGCCTCAAAACCACCCTTTCCCACTTGGCGCCGCGCCAGGCACAAAAATGGCCATATGTCTGGAGATTGGTCCCATGCCCAAAGAGCCAGCAGGGAAAACTATGCCTTGTTCTAAAGCTCTTTGGGAACCGCTTGCGTAGCCCCACAGACCTGGGGGCTGCAGGCTGTCCTGCTGCCTTCAGCCTCAAAACCACCCTTTCCCACTTGTCTCCGTTCCAGGCACAAAAATGGCCATATGTCTGGAGATTGGTCCCACGCCCAAAGAGCCAGCAGGGAAAACTATGCCTTGTTCTAAAGCTCTTTGGGAACCCCTGGTGCGGCCCCACAGACCTGGGGGCTGCAGGCTTTCCTGCTGCCTTCAGCCTCAAAACCACCCTTTCCCACTTGGCGCCGCCCCAGGCACAAAAATGGCCATATGTCTGGAGATTGGTCCCACGCCCAAAGAGCCAGCAGGGAAAACTATGCCTTCTTCTAAAGCTCTTTGGGAACCGCTTGCGTAGCCCCACAGACGTGGGGGCTGCAGGCTTTCCTGCTGCCTTCAGCCTCAAAACCACCCTTTCCCACTTGGCGCCGCGCCAGGCACAAAAATGGCCATATGTCTGGAGATTGGTCCCACGCCCAAAGAGCCAGCAGGGAAAACTATGCCTTGTTCTAAAGCTCTTTGGGAACCGCTGGTGCGGCCCCACAGACCTGGGGGCTGCAGGCTTTCCTGCTGCCTTCAGCCTCAAAACCACCCTTTCCCACTTGGCGCCGTGCCAGGCACAAAAATGGCCATATGTCTGGAGATTGGTCCCACGCCCAAAGAGCCAGCAGGGAAAACTATGCCTTCTTCTAAAGCTCTTTGGGAACCGCTTGCGTAGCCCCACAGACCTGGGGGCTGCAGGCTGTCCTGCTGCCTTCAGCCTCAAAACCACCCTTTCCCACTTGTCTCCGTTCCAGGCACAAAAATGGCCATATGTCTGGAGATTGGTCCCACGCCCAAAGAGCCAGCAGGGAAAACTATGCCTTGTTCTAAAGCTCTTTGGGAACCCCTGGTGCGGCCCCACAGACCTGGGGGCTGCAGGCTTTCCTGCTGCCTTCAGCCTCAAAACCACCCTTTCCCACTTGGCGCCGCCCCAGGCACAAAAATGGCCATATGTCTGGAGATTGGTCCCACGCCCAAAGAGCCAGCAGGGAAAACTATGCCTTCTTCTAAAGCTCTTTGGGAACCGCTTGCGTAGCCCCACACACCTGGGGGCTGCAGGCTTTCCTGCTGCCTTCAGCCTCAAAACCACCCTTTCCCACTTGGCGCCGCGCCAGGCACAAAAATGGCCATATGTCTGGAGATTGGTCCCACGCCCAAAGAGCCAGCAGGGAAAACTATGCCTTGTTCTAAAGCTCTTTGGGAACCGCTGGTGCGGCCCCACAGACCTGGGGGCTGCAGGCTTTCCTGCTGCCTTCAGCCTCAAAACCACCCTTTCCCACTTGGCGCCGTGCCAGGCACAAAAATGGCCATATGTCTGGAGATTGGTCCCACGCCCAAAGAGCCAGCAGGGAAAACTATGCCTTCTTCTAAAGCTCTTTGGGAACCGCTTGCGTAGCCCCACAGACGTGGGGGCTGCAGGCTTTCCTGCTGCCTTCAGCCTCAAAACCACCCTTTCCCACTTGGCGCCGCGCCAGGCACAAAAATGGCCATATGTCTGGAGATTGGTCCCACGCCCAAAGAGCCAGCAGGGAAAATTATGCCTTGTTCTAAAGCTCTTTGGGAACCGCTTGCGTAGCCCCACAGACCTGGGGGCTGCAGGCTTTCCTGCTGCCTTCAGCCTCAAAACCACCCTTTCCCACTTGGCGCCGCCCCAGGCACAAAAATGGCCATATGTCTGGAGATTGGTCCCACGCCCAAAGAGCCAGCAGGGAAAACTATGCCTTGTTCTAAAGCTCTTTGGGAACCGCTTGCGTAGCCCCACAGACCTGGGGGCTGCAGGCTTTCCTGCTGCCTTCAGCCTCAAAACCACCCTTTCCCACTTGGCGCCGCGCCAGGCACAAAAATGGCCATATGTCTGGAGATTGGTCCCACGCCCAAAGAGCCAGCAGGGAAAACTATGCCTTCTTCTAAAGCTCTTTGGGAACCGCTTGCGTAGCCGCACAGACCTGGGGGCTGCAGGCTTTCCTGCTGCCTTCAGCCTCAAAACCACCCTTTCCCACTTGGCGCCGCGCCAGGCACAAAAATGGCCATATGTCTGGAGATTGGTCCCATGCCCAAAGAGCCAGCAGGGAAAATTTTGCCTTTTTCTAAAGCTCTTTGGGAACCGCTTGCGTAGCCCCACACACCTGGGGGCTGCAGGCTGTCCTGCTGCCTTCAGCCTCAAAACCACCCTTTCCCACTTGTCTCCGTTCCAGGCACAAAAATGGCCATATGTCTGGAGATTGGTCCCACGCCCAAAGAGCCAGCAGGGAAAACTATGCCTTGTTCTAAAGCTCTTTGGGAACCGCTGGTGCGGCCCCACAGACCTGGGGGCTGCAGGCTTTCCTGCTGCCTTCAGCCTCAAAACCACCCTTTCCCACTTGGCGCCGCGCCAGGCACAAAAATGGCCATATGTCTGGAGATTGGTCCCACGCCCAAAGAGCCAGCAGGGAAAACTATGCCTTCTTCTAAACCTCTTTGGGAACCGCTTGCGTAGCCCCACACACCTGCGGGCTGCAGGCTTTCCTGCTGCCTTCAGCCTCAAAACCACCCTTTCCCACTTGGCGCCGCGCCAGGCACAAAAATGGCCATATGTCTGGAGATTGGTCCCACGCCCAAAGAGCCAGCAGGGAAAACTATGCCTTGTTCTAAAGCTCTTTGGGAACCGCTGGTGCGGCCCCACAGACCTGAGGGCTGCAGGCTTTCCTGCTGCCTTCAGCCTCAAAACCACCCTTTCCCACTTGGCGCCGTGCCAGGCACAAAAATGGCCATATGTCTGGAGATTGGTCCCACGCCCAAAGAGCCAGCAGGGAAAACTATGCCTTGTTCTAAAGCTCTTTGGGAACCGCTTGCGTAGCCCCACAGACCTGCGGGCTGCAGGCTTTCCTGCTGCCTTCAGCCTCAAAACCACCCTTTCCCACTTGGCGCCGCCCCAGGCACAAAAATGGCCATATGTCTGGAGATTGGTCCCACGCCCAAAGAGCCAGCAGGGAAAACTATGCCTTCTTCTAAAGCTCTTTGGGAACCGCTTGCGTAGCCCCACACACCTGGGGGCTGCAGGCTTTCCTGCTGCCTTCAGCCTCAAAACCACCCTTTCCCACTTGGCGCCGTGCCAGGCACAAAAATGGCCATATGTCTGGAGATTGGTCCCACGCCCAAAGAGCCAGCAGGGAAAACTATGCCTTGTTCTAAAGCTCTTTGGGAACCCCTGGTGCGGCCCCACAGACCTGGGGGCTGCAGGCTTTCCTGCTGCCTTCAGCCTCAAAACCACCCTTTCCCACTTGGCGCCGCCCCAGGCACAAAAATGGCCATATGTCTGGAGATTGGTCCCACGCCCAAAGAGCCAGCAGGGAAAACTATGCCTTCTTCTAAAGCTCTTTGGGAACCGCTTGCGTAGCCCCACACACCTGGGGGCTGCAGGCTTTCCTGCTGCCTTCAGCCTCAAAACCACCCTTTCCCACTTGGCGCCGCGCCAGGCACAAAAATGGCCATATGTCTGGAGATTGGTCCCACGCCCAAAGAGCCAGCAGGGAAAACTATGCCTTGTTCTAAAGCTCTTTGGGAACCGCTGGTGCGGCCCCACAGACCTGGGGGCTGCAGGCTTTCCTGCTGCCTTCAGCCTCAAAACCACCCTTTCCCACTTGGCGCCGTGCCAGGCACAAAAATGGCCATATGTCTGGAGATTGGTCCCACGCCCAAAGAGCCAGCAGGGAAAACTATGCCTTCTTCTAAAGCTCTTTGGGAACCGCTTGCGTAGCCCCACAGACGTGGGGGCTGCAGGCTTTCCTGCTGCCTTCAGCCTCAAAACCACCCTTTCCCACTTGGCGCCGCGCCAGGCACAAAAATGGCCATATGTCTGGAGATTGGTCCCACGCCCAAAGAGCCAGCAGGGAAAATTATGCCTTGTTCTAAAGCTCTTTGGGAACCGCTTGCGTAGCCCCACAGACCTGGGGGCTGCAGGCTTTCCTGCTGCCTTCAGCCTCAAAACCACCCTTTCCCACTTGGCGCCGCCCCAGGCACAAAAATGGCCATATGTCTGGAGATTGGTCCCACGCCCAAAGAGCCAGCAGGGAAAACTATGCCTTGTTCTAAAGCTCTTTGGGAACCGCTTGCGTAGCCCCACAGACCTGGGGGCTGCAGGCTTTCCTGCTGCCTTCAGCCTCAAAACCACCCTTTCCCACTTGGCGCCGCGCCAGGCACAAAAATGGCCATATGTCTGGAGATTGGTCCCACGCCCAAAGAGCCAGCAGGGAAAACTATGCCTTCTTCTAAAGCTCTTTGGGAACCGCTTGCGTAGCCGCACAGACCTGGGGGCTGCAGGCTTTCCTGCTGCCTTCAGCCTCAAAACCACCCTTTCCCACTTGGCGCCGCGCCAGGCACAAAAATGGCCATATGTCTGGAGATTGGTCCCATGCCCAAAGAGCCAGCAGGGAAAATTTTGCCTTTTTCTAAAGCTCTTTGGGAACCGCTTGCGTAGCCCCACACACCTGGGGGCTGCAGGCTGTCCTGCTGCCTTCAGCCTCAAAACCACCCTTTCCCACTTGTCTCCGTTCCAGGCACAAAAATGGCCATATGTCTGGAGATTGGTCCCACGCCCAAAGAGCCAGCAGGGAAAACTATGCCTTGTTCTAAAGCTCTTTGGGAACCGCTGGTGCGGCCCCACAGACCTGGGGGCTGCAGGCTTTCCTGCTGCCTTCAGCCTCAAAACCACCCTTTCCCACTTGGCGCCGCGCCAGGCACAAAAATGGCCATATGTCTGGAGATTGGTCCCACGCCCAAAGAGCCAGCAGGGAAAACTATGCCTTCTTCTAAACCTCTTTGGGAACCGCTTGCGTAGCCCCACACACCTGCGGGCTGCAGGCTTTCCTGCTGCCTTCAGCCTCAAAACCACCCTTTCCCACTTGGCGCCGCGCCAGGCACAAAAATGGCCATATGTCTGGAGATTGGTCCCACGCCCAAAGAGCCAGCAGGGAAAACTATGCCTTGTTCTAAAGCTCTTTGGGAACCGCTGGTGCGGCCCCACAGACCTGAGGGCTGCAGGCTTTCCTGCTGCCTTCAGCCTCAAAACCACCCTTTCCCACTTGGCGCCGTGCCAGGCACAAAAATGGCCATATGTCTGGAGATTGGTCCCACGCCCAAAGAGCCAGCAGGGAAAATTATGCCTTGTTGTAAAGCTATTTGGGAACCGCTTGCGTAGCCCCACACAGCTGCGCGCTGCAGGCTTTCCTGCTGCCTTCAGCCTCAAAACCACCCTTTCCCACTTGGCGCCGCCCCAGGCACAAAAATGGCCATATGTCTGGAGATTGGTCCCACGCCCAAAGAGCCAGCAGGGAAAACTATGCCTTGTTCTAAAGCTCTTTGGGAACCGCTTGCGTAACCCCACAGACCTGGGGGCTGCAGGCTTTCCTGCTGCCTTCAGCCTCAAAACCACCCTTTCCCACTTGGTGCAGCGCCAGGCACAAAAATGGCCATATGTCTGGAGATTGGTCCCACGCCCAAAGGGCCAGCAGGGAAAACTATGCCTTGTTCTAAAGCTCTTTGGGAACCGCTTGCGTAGCCCCACAGACGTGGGGGCTGCAGGCTTTCCTGCTGCCTTCAGCCTCAAAACCACCCTTTCCCACTTGGCGCCGCGCCAGGCACAAAAATGGCCATATGTCTGGAGACTGGTCCCACGCCCAAAGAGCCAGCAGGGAAAATTATGCCTTGTTCTAAAGCTCTTTGGGAACCGCTTGCGTAGCCCCACACACCTGGGGGCTGCAGGCTTTCCTGCTGCCTTCAGCCTCAAAACCACCCTTTCCCACTTGGCGCCGTTCCAGGCACAAAAATGGCCATATGTCTGGAGATTGGTCCCACGCCCAAAGAGCCAGCAGGGAAAACTATGCCTTGTTCTAAAGCTCTTTGGGAACCACTTGCGTAGCCCCACAGACGTGGGGGCTGCAGGCTTTCCTGCTGCCTTCAGCCTCAAAACCACCCTTTCCCACTTGGCGCCGCGCCAGGCGCAAAAATGGCCATATGTCTGGAGATTGGTCCCACGCCCAAAGAGCCAGCAGGGAAAACTATGCCTTGTTCTAAAGCTCTTTGGGAACCGCTTGCGTAGCCCCACACACCTGGGGGCTGCAGGCTTTCCTGCTGCCTTCAGCCTCAAAACCACCCTTTCCCACTTGGCGCCAAGCCAGGCACAAAAATGGCCATATGTCTGGAGATTGGTCCCACGCCCAAAGAGCCAGCAGGGAAAACTATGCCTTGTTCTAAAGCTCTTTGGGAACCGCTTGCGTAGCCCCACAGACCTGGGGGCTGCAGGCTTTCCTGCTGCCTTCAGCCTCAAAACCACCCTTTCCCACTTGGCGCCAAGCCAGGCACAAAAATGGCCATATGTCTGGAGATTGGTCCCACGCCCAAAGAGCCAGCAGGGAAAACTATGCCTTCTTCTAAAGCTCTTTGGGAACCGCTTGCGTAGCCGCACAGACCTGGGGGCTGCAGGCTTTCCTGCTGCCTTCAGCCTCAAAACCACCCTTTCCCACTTGGCGCCGCGCCAGGCACAAAAATGGCCATATGTCTGGAGATTGGTCCCATGCCCAAAGAGCCAGCAGGGAAAATTTTGCCTTGTTCTAAAGCTCTTTGGGAACCGCTTGCGTAGCCCCACACACCTGGGGGCTGCAGGCTGTCCTGCTGCCTTCAGCCTCAAAACCACCCTTTCCCACTTGTCTCCGTTCCAGGCACAAAAATGGCCATATGTCTGGAGATTGGTCCCACGCCCAAAGAGCCAGCAGGGAAAACTATGCCTTGTTCTAAAGCTCTTTGGGAACCGCTGGTGCGTAGCCCCACACACCTGGGGGCTGCAGGCTTTCCTGCTGCCTTCAGCCTCAAAACCACCCTTTCCCACTTGGCGCCGCGCCAGGCACAAAAATGGCCATATGTCTGGAGATTGGTCCCACGCCCAAAGAGCCAGCAGGGAAAACTATGCCTTGTAGTAAGCTCTTTGGGAACCGCTTGCGTAGCCCCACACACCTGGGGGCTGCAGGCTTTCCTGCTGCCTTCAGCCTCAAAACCACCCTTTCCCACTTGGCGCCGCGCCAGGCACAAAAATGGCCATATGTCTGGAGATTGGTCCCACGCCCAAAGAGCCAGCAGGGAAAACTATGCCTTGTTCTAAAGCTCTTTGGGAACCGCTGGTGCGGCCCCACAGACCTGGGGGCTGCAGGCTTTCCTGCTGCCTTCAGCCTCAAAACCACCCTTTCCCACTTGGCGCCGAGCCAGGCACAAAAATGGCCATATGTCTGGAGATTGGTCCAACGCCCAAAGAGCCAGCAGGGAAAACTATGCCTTGTTCTAAAGCTCTTTGGGAACCGCTTGCGTAGCCCCACAGACCTGCGGGCTGCAGGCTTTCCTGCTGCCTTCAGCCTCAAAACCACCCTTTCCCACTTGGCGCCGCGCCAGGCACAAAAATGGCCATATGTCTGGAGATTGGTCACACGCCCAAAGAGCCAGCAGGGAAAATTATGCCTTGTTCTAAAGCTCTTTGGGAACCGCTTGCGTAGCCCCACAGACCTGGGGGCTGCAGGCTTTCCTGCTGCCTTCAGCCTCAAAACCACCCTTTCCCACTTGGCGCCGCCCCAGGCACAAAAATGGCCATATGTCTGGAGATTGGTCCCACGCCCAAAGAGCCAGCAGGGAAAACTATGCCTTGTTCTAAAGCTCTTTGGGAACCGCTGGTGCGGCCCCACAGACCTGGGGGCTGCAGGCTTTCCTGCTGCCTTCAGCCTCAAAACCACCCTTTCCCACTTGGCGCCGCGCCAGGCACAAAAATGGCCATATGTCTGGAGATTGGTCCCACGCCCAAAGAGCCAGCAGGGAAAACTATGCCTTCTTCTAAAGCTCTTTGGGAACCGCTTGCGTAGCCCCACACACCTGGGGGCTGCAGGCTTTCCTGCTGCCTTCAGCCTCAAAACCACCCTTTCCCACTTGGCGCCGCGCCAGGCACAAAAATGGCCATATGTCTGGACATTGGTCCCACGCCCAAAGAGCCAGCAGGGAAAACTATGCCTTGTTCTAAAGCTCTTTGGGAACCGCTGGTGCGGCCCCACAGACCTGAGGGCTGCAGGCTTTCCTGCTGCCTTCAGCCTCAAAACCACCCTTTCCCACTTGGCGCCGTGCCAGGCACAAAAATGGCCATATGTCTGGAGATTGGTCCCACGCCCAAAGAGCCAGCAGGGAAAACTATGCCTTGTTCTAAAGCTCTTTGGGAACCGCTTGCGTAGCCCCACAGACCTGCGGGCTGCAGGCTTTCCTGCTGCCTTCAGCCTCAAAACCACCCTTTCCCACTTGGCGCCGCGCCAGGCACAAAAATGGCCATATGTCTGGAGATTGGTCCCACGCCCAAAGAGCCAGCAGGGAAAATTATGCCTTGTTCTAAAGCTCTTTGGGAACCGCTTGCGTAGCCCCACAGACCTGGGGGCTGCAGGCTTTCCTGCTGCCTTCAGCCTCAAAACCACCCTTTCCCACTTGGCGCCGCCCCAGGCACAAAAATGGCCATATGTCTGGAGATTGGTCCCACGCCCAAAGAGCCAGCAGGGAAAACTATGCCTTCTTCTAAAGCTCTTTGGGAACCGCTTGCGTAGCCCCACACACCTGGGGGCTGCAGGCTTTCCTGCTGCCTTCAGCCTCAAAACCACCCTTTCCCACTTGGCGCCGTTCCAGGCACAAAAATGGCCATATGTCTGGAGATTGGTCCCACGCCCAAAGAGCCAGCAGGGAAAACTATGCCTTGTTCTAAAGCTCTTTGGGAACCGCTGGTGCGGCCCCACAGACCTGGGGGCTGCAGGCTTTCCTGCTGCCTTCAGCCTCAAAACCACCCTTTCCCACTTGGCGCCGCTCCAGGCACAAAAATGGCCATATGTCTAGAGATTGGTCCCACGCCCAAAGAGCCAGCAGGGAAAATTATGCCTTGTTGTAAAGCTATTTGGGAACCGCTTGCGTAGCCCCACACACCTGGGGGCTGCAGGCTTTCCTGCTGCCTTCAGCCTCAAAACCACCCTTTCCCACTTGGCGCCGCGCCAGGCACAAAAATGGCCATATGTCTGGAGATTGGTCCCACGCCCAAAGAGCCAGCAGGGAAAACTATGCCTTGTTCTAAAGCTCTTTGGGAACCGCTTGCGTAACCCCACAGACCTGGGGGCTGCAGGCTTTCCTGCTGCCTTCAGCCTCAAAACCACCCTTTCCCACTTGGCGCCGCGCCAGGCACAAAAATGGCCATATGTCTGGAGATTGGTCCCACGCCCAAAGAGCCAGCAGGGAAAATTATGCCTTGTTCTAAAGCTCTTTGGGAACCGCTTGCGTAGCCCCACAGACCTGGGGGCTGCAGGCTTTCCTGCTGCCTTCAGCCTCAAAACCACCCTTTCCCACTTGGTGCAGAGCTAGGCACAAAAATGGCCATATGTCTGGAGATTGGTCCCACGCCCAAAGAGCCAGCAGGGAAAACTATGCCTTGTTCTAAAGCTCTTTGGGAACCGCTTGCGTAGCCCCACAGACCTGGGGGCTGCAGGCTTTCCTGCTGCCTTCAGCCTCAAAACCACCCTTTCCCACTTGGCGCCGCGCCAGGCACAAAAATGGCCATATGTCTGGAGATTGGTCCCACGCCCAAAGAGCCAGCAGGGAAAACTATGCCTTCTTCTAAAGCTCTTTGGAAACCGCTTGCGTAGCCCCACAGACCTGTGGGCTGCAGGCTTTCCTGCTGCCTTCAGCCTCAAAACCACCCTTTCCCACTTGGCGCCGCGCCAGGCACAAAAATGGCCATATGCCTGGAGATTGGTCCCACGCCCAAAGAGCCAGCAGGGAAAATTATGCCTTGTTCTAAAGCTCTTTGGGAACCGCTTGCGTAGCCCCACACACCTGCGGGCTGCAGGCTTTCCTGCTGCCTTCAGCCTCAAAACCAACCTTTCCCACTTGGTGCAGCGCCAGGCACAAAAATGGCCATATGTCTGGAGATTGGTCCCACGCCCAAAGAGCCAGCAGGGAAAACTATGCCTTGTTCTAAAGCTCTTTGGGAACCGCTTGCGTAGCCCCACACACCTGGGGGCTGCAGGCTTTCCTGCTGCCTTCAGCCTCAAAACCACCCTTTCCCACATGGTGCAGAGCTAGGCACAAATATGGCCATATGTCTGGAGATTGGTCCCACGCCCAAAGAGCCAGCAGGGAAAACTATGCCTTGTTCTAAAGCTCTTTGGGAACCGCTTGCGTAGCCCCACAGACGTGGGGGCTGCAGGCTTTCCTGCTGCCTTCAGCCTCAAAACCACCCTTTCCCACTTGGCGCCGCGCCAGGCACAAAAATGGCCATATGTCTGGAGATTGGTCCCACGCCCAAAGAGCCAGCAGGGAAAACTATGCCTTCTTCTAAAGCTCTTTGGGAACCGCTTGCGTAGCCCCACACACCTGGGGGCTGCAGGCTTTACTGCTGCCTTCAGCCTCAAAACCACCCTTTCACACTTGGCGCCGCTCCAGGCACAAAAATGGCCATATGTCTGGAGATTGGTCCCACGCCCAAAGAGCCAGCAGGGAAAATTATGCCTTGTTCTAAAGCTCTTTGGGAACCGCTTGCGTAGCCCCACAGACCTGGGGGCTGCAGGCTTTCCTGCTGCCTTCAGCCTCAAAACCACCCTTTCCCACTTGGCGCCGCGCCAGGCACAAAAATGGCCATATGTCTGGAGATTGGTCCCACGCCCAAAGAGCCAGCAGGGAAAACTATGCCTTGTTCTAAAGCTCTTTGGGAACCGCTTGCGTAGCCCCACAGACCTGGGGGCTGCAGGCTTTCCTGCTGCCTTCAGCCTCAAAACCACCCTTTCCCACTTGGCGCCAAGCCAGGCACAAAAATGGCCATATGTCTGGAGATTGGTCCCACGCCCAAAGAGCCAGCAGGGAAAACTATGCCTTCTTCTAAAGCTCTTTGGGAACCGCTTGCGTAGCCGCACAGACCTGGGGGCTGCAGGCTTTCCTGCTGCCTTCAGCCTCAAAACCACCCTTTCCCACTTGGCGCCGCGCCAGGCACAAAAATGGCCATATGTCTGGAGATTGGTCCCATGCCCAAAGAGCCAGCAGGGAAAATTTTGCCTTTTTCTAAAGCTCTTTGGGAACCGCTTGCGTAGCCCCACACACCTGGGGGCTGCAGGCTGTCCTGCTGCCTTCAGCCTCAAAACCACCCTTTCCCACTTGTCTCCGTTCCAGGCACAAAAATGGCCATATGTCTGGAGATTGGTCCCACGCCCAAAGAGCCAGCAGGGAAAACTATGCCTTGTTCTAAAGCTCTTTGGGAACCGCTGGTGCGGCCCCACAGACCTGGGGGCTGCAGGCTTTCCTGCTGCCTTCAGCCTCAAAACCACCCTTTCCCACTTGGCGCCGCGCCAGGCACAAAAATGGCCATATGTCTGGAGATTGGTCCCACGCCCAAAGAGCCAGCAGGGAAAACTATGCCTTCTTCTAAAGCTCTTTGGGAACCGCTTGCGTAGCCCCACACACCTGGGGGCTGCAGGCTTTCCTGCTGCCTTCAGCCTCAAAACCACCCTTTCCCACTTGGCGCCGCGCCAGGCACAAAAATGGCCATATGTCTGGAGATTGGTCCCACGCCCAAAGAGCCAGCAGGGAAAACTATGCCTTGTTCTAAAGCTCTTTGGGAACCGCTGGTGCGGCCCCACAGACCTGGGGGCTGCAGGCTTTCCTGCTGCCTTCAGCCTCAAAACCACCCTTTCCCACTTGGCGCCGTGCCAGGCACAAAAATGGCCATATGTCTGGAGATTGGTCCCACGCCCAAAGAGCCAGCAGGGAAAACTATGCCTTGTTCTAAAGCTCTTTGGGAACCGCTTGCGTAGCCCCACAGACCTGCGGGCTGCAGGCTTTCCTGCTGCCTTCAGCCTCAAAACCACCCTTTCCCACTTGGCGCCGCGCCAGGCACAAAAATGGCCATATGTCTGGAGATTGGTCCCACGCCCAAAGAGCCAGCAGGGAAAATTATGCCTTGTTCTAAAGCTCTTTGGGAACCGCTTGCGTAGCCCCACAGACCTGGGGGCTGCAGGCTTTCCTGCTGCCTTCAGCCTCAAAACCACCCTTTCCCACTTGGCGCCGTTCCAGGCACAAAAATGGCCATATGTCTGGAGATTGGTCCCACGCCCAAAGAGCCAGCAGGGAAAACTATGCCTTGTTCTAAAGCTCTTTGGGAACCGCTGGTGCGGCCCCACAGACCTGGGGGCTGAAGGCTTTCCTGCTGCCTTCAGCCTCAAAACCACCCTTTCCCACTTGGCGCCGCTCCAGGCACAAAAATGGCCATATGTCTAGAGATTGGTCCCACGCCCAAAGAGCCAGCAGGGAAAATTATGCCTTGTTGTAAAGCTATTTGGGAACCGCTTGCGTAGCCCCACACAGCTGCGCGCTGCAGGCTTTCCTGCTGCCTTCAGCCTCAAAACCACCCTTTCCCACTTGGCGCCGCCCCAGGCACAAAAATGGCCATATGTCTGGAGATTGGTCCCACGCCCAAAGAGCCAGCAGGGAAAACTATGCCTTGTTCTAAAGCTCTTTGGGAACCGCTTGCGTAACCCCACAGACCTGGGGGCTGCAGGCTTTCCTGCTGCCTTCAGCCTCAAAACCACCCTTTCCCACTTGGTGCAGCGCCAGGCACAAAAATGGCCATATGGCTGGAGATTGGTCCCACGCCCAAAGGGCCAGCAGGGAAAACTATGCCTTGTTCTAAAGCTCTTTGGGAACCGCTTGCGTAGCCCCACAGACGTGGGGGCTGCAGGCTTTCCTGCTGCCTTCAGCCTCAAAACCACCCTTTCCCACTTGGCGCCGCGCCAGGCACAAAAATGGCCATATGTCTGGAGATTGGTCCCACGCCCAAAGAGCCAGCAGGGAAAATTATGCCTTGTTCTAAAGCTCTTTGGGAACCGCTTGCGTAGCCCCACAGACCTGGGGGCTGCAGGCTTTCCTGCTGCCTTCAGCCTCAAAACCACCCTTTCCCACTTGGCGCCGTTCCAGGCACAAAAATGGCCATATGTCTGGAGATTGGTCCCACGCCCAAAGAGCCAGCAGGGAAAACTATGCCTTCTTCTAAAGCTCTTTGGGAACCGCTTGCGTAGCCCCACAGACCTGGGGGCTGCAGGCTTTCCTGCTGCCTTCAGCCTCAAAACCACCCTTTCCCACTTGGCGCCGCGCCAGGCACAAAAATGGCCATATGTCTGGAGATTGGTCCCACGCCCAAAGAGCCAGCAGGGAAAACTATGCCTTCTTCTAAAGCTTTTTGGAAACCGCTTGCGTAGCCCCACAGACCTGTGGGCTGCAGGCTTTCCTGCTGCCTTCAGCCTCAAAACCACCCTTTCCCACTTGGCGCCGCGCCAGGCACAAAAATGGCCATATGCCTGGAGATTGGTCCCACGCCCAAAGAGCCAGCAGGGAAAATTATGCCTTGTTCTAAAGCTCCTTGGGAACCGCTTGCGTAGCCCCACAGACCTGGGGGCTGCAGGCTTTCCTGCTGCCTTCAGCCTCAAAACCAACCTTTCCCACTTGGTGCAGCGCCAGGCACAAAAATGGCCATATGTCTGGAGATTGGTCCCACGCCCAAAGAGCCAGCAGGGAAAACTATGCCTTGTTCTAAAGCTCTTTGGGAACCGCTTGCGTAGCCCCACACACCTGGGGGCTGCAGGCTTTCCTGCTGCCTTCAGCCTCAAAACCACCCTTTCCCACATGGTGCAGAGCTAGGCACAAATATGGCCATATGTCTGGAGATTGGTCCCACGCCCAAAGAGCCAGCAGGGAAAACTATGCCTTGTTCTAAAGCTCTTTGGGAACCACTTGCGTAGCCCCACAGACGTGGGGGCTGCAGGCTTTCCTGCTGCCTTCAGCCTCAAAACCACCCTTTCCCACTTGGCGCCGCGCCAGGCGCAAAAATGGCCATATGTCTGGAGATTGGTCCCACGCCCAAAGAGCCAGCAGGGAAAACTATGCCTTCTTCTAAAGCTCTTTGGGAACCGCTTGCGTAGCCCCACAGACCTGCGGGCTGCAGGCTTTCCTGCTGCCTTCAGCCTCAAAACCACCCTTTCACACTTGGCGCCGCTCCAGGCACAAAAATGGCCATATGTCTGGAGATTGGTCCCACGCCCAAAGAGCCAGCAGGGAAAATTATGCCTTGTTGTAAAGCTATTTGGGAACCGCTTGCGTAGCCCCACAGACCTGGTGGCTGCAGGCTTTCCTGCTGCCTTCAGCCTCAAAACCACCATTTCCCACTTGGCGCCGTGCCAGGCACAAAAATGGCCATATGTCTGGAGATTGGTCCCATGCGCAAAGAGCCAGCAGGGAAAAATATGCCTTCTTCTAAAGCTCTTTGGGAACCGCTTGCGTAGCCCCACAGACCTGGGGGCTGCAGGCTTTCCTGCTGCCTTCAGCCTCAAAACCACCATTTCCCACTTGGCGCCAAGCCAGACACACAAATGGCCATATGTCTGGAGATTGGTCCCACGCCCAAAGAGCCAGCAGGGAAAACTATGCCTTCTTCTAAAGCTCTTTGGCAACCGCTTGCGTAGCCCCACACACCTGGGGGCTGCAGGCTTTCCTGCTGCCTTCAGCCTCAAAACCACCATTTACCACTTGGCGCCGCTCCAGGCACAAAAATGGCCATATGTCTGGAGATTGGTCCCACGCCCAAAGAGCCAGCAGGGAAAAATATGCCTTGTTCTAAAGCTCTTTGGGAACCGCTTGCGTAGCCCCACACACCTGGGGGCTGCAGGCTTTCCTGCTGCCTTCAGCCTCAAAACCACCCTTTCCCACTTGGCGTCGCGCCAGGCACAAAATTGGCCATATGTCTGGAGATTGGTCCCACGCCCAAAGAGCCAGCAGGGAAAATTATGCCTTGTTCTAAAGCTCTTTGGGAACCGCTTGCGTAGCCCCACACACCTGGGGGCTGCAGGCTTTCCTGCTGCCTTCAGCCTCAAAACCACCCTTTCCCACTTGGCGCCGTTCCAGGCACAAAAATGGCCATATGTCTGGAGATTGGTCCCACGCCCAAAGAGCCAGCAGGGAAAACTATGCCTTCTTCTAAAGCTCTTTGGAAACCGCTTGCGTAGCCCCACAGACCTGGGGGCTGCAGGCTTTCCTGCTGCCTTCAGCCTCAAAACCACCCTTTCCCACTTGGCGCCGCTCCAGGCACAAAAATGGCCATATGTCTGGAGATTGGTCCCACGCCCAAAGAGCCAGAAGGGAAAACTATGCCTTCTTCTAAAGCTCTTTGGGAACCGCTTGCGTAGCCGCACAGACCTGGGGGCTGCAGGCTTTCCTGCTGCCTTCAGCCTCAAAACCACCCTTTCCCACTTAGCGCCGCGCCAGACACAAAAATGGCCATATGTCTGGAGATTGGTCCCACGCCCAAAGAGCCAGCAGGGAAAACTATGCCTTGTTCTAAAGCTTTTTGGGAACCGCTTGCGTAGCCCCACACACCTGGGGGCTGCAGGCTTTCCTGCTGCCTTCAGCCTCAAAACCACCCTTTCCCACTTGGCGCCGCGCCAGGCACAAAAATGGCTATATGTCTGGAGATTGGTCCCACGCCCAAAGAGCCAGCAGGGAAAACTATGCCTTGTTCTAAAGCTCTTTGGGAACTGCTTGCGTAGCCCCACACACCTGGGGGCTGCAGGCCTTCCTGCTGCCTTCAGCCTCAAAACCACCCTTTCCCACTTGACGCCGCTCCAGGCACAAAAATGGCCATATGTCTGGAGATTGGTCCCACGCCCAAAGGGCCAGCAGTGGAAACTATGCCTTGTTCTAAAGCTCTTTGGGAACCGCTTGCGTAGCCCCACAGACCTGCGGGCTGCAGGCTTTCCTGCTGCCTTCAGCCTCAAAACCACCATTTACCACTTGGTGCCGCTCCAGGCACCAAAATGGCCATATGTCTGGAGATTGGTCCCACGCCCAAAGAGCGAGCAGGGAAAACTATGCCTTGTTCTAAAGCTCTTTGGGAACCGCTTGCGTAGCCCCACACACCTGGGGGCTGCAGGCTTTCCTGCTGCCTTCAGCCTCAAAACCACCCTTTCACACTTGGCGCCGCGCCAGGCACAAAAATGGCCATATGTCTGGAGATTGGTCCCACGCCCAAAGAGCCAGAAGGGAAAACTATGCCTTCTTCTAAAGCTCTTTGGGAACCGCTTGCGTAGCCGCACAGACCTGGGGGCTGCAGGCTTTCCTGCTGCCTTCAGCCTCAAAACCACCCTTTCCCACTTAGCGCCGCGCCAGACACAAAAATGGCCATATGTCTGGAGATTGGTCCCACGCCCAAAGAGCCAGCAGGGAAAACTATGCCTTCTTCTAAAGCTTTTTGGGAACCGCTTGCGTAGCCCCACACACCTGGGGGCTGCAGGCTTTCCTGCTGCCTTCAGCCTCAAAACCACCCTTTCCCACTTGGCGCCGCGCCAGGCACAAAAATGGCCATATGTCTGGAGATTGGTCCCACGCCCAAAGAGACAGCAGGGAAAACTATGCCTTGTTCTAAAGCTCTTTGGGAACTGCTTGCGTAGCCCCACACACCTGGGGGCTGCAGGCCTTCCTGCTGCCTTCAGCCTCAAAACCACCCTTTCCCACTTGACGCCGCTCCAGGCACAAAAATGGCCATATGTCTGGAGATTGGTCCCACGCCCAAAGAGCCAGCAGGGAAAACTATGCCTTCTTCTAAAGCTCTTTGGGAACCGCTTGCGTAGCCCCACAGACCTGGGGGCTGCAGGCTTTCCTGCTGCCTTCAGCCTCAAAACCACCCTTTCCCACTTGGCGCCGCGCCAGGCACAAAAATGGCCATATGTCTGGAGATTGGTCCCACGCCCAAAGAGCCAGCAGGGAAAACTATGCCTTCTTCTAAAGCTCTTTGGGAACCGCTTGCATAGCCCCACAGACCTGGGGGCTGCAGGCTTTCCTGCTGCCTTCAGCCTCAAAACCACCCTTTCCCACTTGGCGCCGCACCAGGCACAAAAATGGCCATATGTCTGGAGATTGGTCCCACGCCCAAAGGGCCAGCAGTGGAAACTATGCCTTGTTCTAAAGCTCTTTGGGAACCGCTTGCGTAGCCCCACACACCTGGGGGCTGCAGGCTTTCCTGCTGCCTTCAGCCTCAAAACCACCATTTACCACTTGGTGCCGCTCCAGGCACCAAAATGGCCATATGTCTGGAGATTGGTCCCACGCCCAAAGAGCGAGCAGGGAAAACTATGCCTTGTTCTAAAGCTCTTTGGGAACCGCTTGCGTAGCCCCACACACCTGGGGGCTGCAGGCTTTCCTGCTGCCTTCAGCCTCAAAACCACCCTTTCACACTTGGCGCCGCTCCAGGCACAAAAATGGCCATATGTCTGGAGATTGGTCCCACGCCCAAAGAGCCAGCAGGGAAAATTATGCCTTGTTGTAAAGCTATTTGGGAACCGCTTGCGTAGCCCCACACACCTGCGGGCTGCAGGCTTTCCTGCTGCCTTCAGCCTCAAAACCACCATTTCCCACTTGGCGCCGTGCCAGGCACAAAAATGGCCATATGTCTGGAGATTGGTCCCACGCCCAAAGAGCCAGCAGGGAAAACTATGCCTTCTTCTAAAGCTCTTTGGGAACCGCTTGCGTAGCCCCACAGACCTGGGGGCTGCAGGCTTTCCTGCTGCCTTCAGCCTCAAAACCACCATTTCCCACTTGGCGCCGTGCCAGGCACAAAAATGGCCATATGTCTGGAGATTGGTCCCACGCCCAAAGAGCCAGAAGGGAAAACTATGCCTTCTTCTAAAGCTCTTTGGGAACCGCTTGCGTAGCCGCACAGACCTGGGGGCTGCAGGCTTTCCTGCTGCCTTCAGCCTCAAAACCACCCTTTCCCACTTAGCGCCGCGCCAGACACAAAAATGGCCATATGTCTGGAGATTGGTCCCACGCCCAAAGAGCCAGCAGGGAAAACTATGCCTTGTTCTAAAGCTTTTTGGGAACCGCTTGCGTAGCCCCACACACCTGGGGGCTGCAGGCTTTCCTGCTGCCTTCCGCCTCAAAACCACCCTTTCCCACTTGGCGCCACGCCAGGCACAAAAATGGCCATATGTCTGGAGATTGGTCCCACGCCCAAAGAGCCAGCAGGGAAAACTATGCCTTGTTCTAAAGCTCTTTGGGAACTGCTTGCGTAGCCCCACACACCTGGGGGCTGCAGGCTTTCCTGCTGCCTTCAGCCTCAAAACCACCCTTTCCCACTTGACGCCGCTCCAGGCACAAAAATGGCCATATGTCTGGAGATTGGTCCCACGCCCAAAGAGCCAGCAGGGAAAACTATGCCTTGTTCTAAAGCTCTTTGGGAACCGCTTGCGTAGCCCCACAGACCTGGGGGCTGCAGGCTTTCCTGCTGCCTTCAGCCTCAAAACCACCCTTTCCCACTTGGCGCCAAGCCAGGCACAAAAATGGCCATATGTCTGGAAATTGGTCCCACGCCCAAAGAGCCAGCAGGGAAAACTATGCCTTCTTCTAAAGCTCTTTGGGAACCGCTTGCATAGCCCCACAGACCTGGGGGCTGCAGGCTTTCCTGCTGCCTTCAGCCTCAAAACCACCCTTTCCCACTTAGCGCCGCGCCAGACACAAAAATGGCCATATGTCTGGAGATTGGTCCCACGCCCAAAGAGCCAGCAGGGAAAACTATGCCTTGTTCTAAAGCTTTTTGGGAACCGCTTGCGTAGCCCCACACACCTGGGGGCTGCAGGCTTTCCTGCTGCCTTCAGCCTCAAAACCACCATTTACCACTTGGTGCCGCTCCAGGCACCAAAATGGCCATATGTCTGGAGATTGGTCCCACGCCCAAAGAGCGAGCAGGGAAAACTATGCCTTGTTCTAAAGCTCTTTGGGAACCGCTTGCGTAGCCCCACACACCTGGGGGCTGCAGGCTTTCCTGCTGCCTTCAGCCTCAAAACCACCCTTTCACACTTGGCGCCGCGCCAGGCACAAAAATGGCCATATGTCTGGAGATTGGTCCCACGCCCAAAGAGCCAGCAGGGAAAATTATGCCTTGTTGTAAAGCTATTTGGGAACCGCTTGCGTAGCCCCACACACCTGCGGGCTGCAGGCTTTCCTGCTGCCTTCAGCCTCAAAACCACCATTTCCCACTTGGCGCCGTGCCAGGCACAAAAATGGCCATATGTCTGGAGATTGGTCCCACGCCCAAAGAGCCAGCAGGGAAAACTATGCCTTCTTCTAAAGCTCTTTGGGAACCGCTTGCGTAGCCGCACAGACCTGGGGGCTGCAGGCTTTCCTGCTGCCTTCAGCCTCAAAACCACCCTTTCCCACTTGGCGCCAAGCCAGGCACAAAAATGGCCATATGTCTGGAAATTGGTCCCACGCCCAAAGAGCCAGCAGGGAAAACTATGCCTTCTTCTAAAGCTCTTTGGGAACCGCTTGCATAGCCCCACAGACCTGGGGGCTGCAGGCTTTCCTGCTGCCTTCAGCCTCAAAACCACCCTTTCCCACTTGGCGCCACGCCAGGCACAAAAATGGCCATATGTCTGGAGATTGGTCCCACGCCCAAAGAGCCAGCAGGGAAAACTATGCCTTGTTCTAAAGCTCTTTGGGAACTGCTTGCGTAGCCCCACACACCTGGGGGCTGCAGGCTTTCCTGCTGCCTTCAGCCTCAAAACCACCCTTTCCCACTTGACGCCGCTCCAGGCACAAAAATGGCCATATGTCTGGAGATTGGTCCCACGCCCAAAGAGCCAGCAGGGAAAACTATGCCTTGTTCTAAAGCTCTTTGGGAACCGCTTGCGTAGCCCCACAGACCTGGGGGCTGCAGGCTTTCCTGCTGCCTTCAGCCTCAAAACCACCCTTTCCCACTTGGCGCCAAGCCAGGCACAAAAATGGCCATATGTCTGGAAATTGGTCCCACGCCCAAAGAGCCAGCAGGGAAAACTATGCCTTCTTCTAAAGCTCTTTGGGAACCGCTTGCATAGCCCCACAGACCTGGGGGCTGCAGGCTTTCCTGCTGCCTTCAGCCTCAAAACCACCCTTTCCCACTTAGCGCCGCGCCAGACACAAAAATGGCCATATGTCTGGAGATTGGTCCCACGCCCAAAGAGCCAGCAGGGAAAACTATGCCTTCTTCTAAACCTCTTTGGGAACCGCTTGCGTAGCCCCACACACCTGGGGGCTGCAGGCTTTCCTGCTGCCTTCAGCCTCAAAACCACCATTTACCACTTGGTGCCGCTCCAGGCACCAAAATGGCCATATGTCTGGAGATTGGTCCCACGCCCAAAGAGCGAGCAGGGAAAACTATGCCTTGTTCTAAAGCTCTTTGGGAACCGCTTGCGTAGCCCCACACACCTGGGGGCTGCAGGCTTTCCTGCTGCCTTCAGCCTCAAAACCACCCTTTCCCACTTGGCGCCGCTCCAGGCACAAAAATGGCCATATGTCTGGAGATTGGTCCCACGCCCAAAGAGCCAGCAGGGAAAATTATGCCTTGTTGTAAAGCTATTTGGGAACCGCTTGCGTAGCCCCACACACCTGCGGGCTGCAGGCTTTCCTGCTGCCTTCAGCCTCAAAACCACCATTTCCCACTTGGCGCCGTGCCAGGCACAAAAATGGCCATATGTCTGGAGATTGGTCCCACGCCCAAAGAGCCAGCAGGGAAAACTATGCCTTCTTCTAAAGCTCTTTGGGAACCGCTTGCGTAGCCCCACAGACCTGGGGGCTGCAGGCTTTCCTGCTGCCTTCAGCCTCAAAACCACCCTTTCCCACTTGGCGCCAAGCCAGGCACAAAAATGGCCATATGTCTGGAAATTGGTCCCACGCCCAAAGAGCCAGCAGGGAAAACTATGCCTTCTTCTAAAGCTCTTTGGGAACCGCTTGCATAGCCCCACAGACCTGGGGGCTGCAGGCTTTCCTGCTGCCTTCAGCCTCAAAACCACCCTTTCCCACTTGGCGCCGCACCAGGCACAAAAATGGCCATATGTCTGGACATTGGTCCCACGCCCAAAGGGCCAGCAGTGGAAACTATGCCTTGTTCTAAAGCTCTTTGGGAACCGCTTGCGTAGCCCCACAGACCCGGGGGCTGCAGGCTTTCCTGCTGCCTTCAGCCTCAAAACCACCCTTTCACACTTGGCGCCGCTCCAGGCACAAAAATGGCCATATGTCTGGAGATTGGTCCCACGCCCAAAGAGCCAGAAGGGAAAACTATGCCTTCTTCTAAAGCTCTTTGGGAACCGCTTGCGTAGCCGCACAGACCTGGGGGCTGCAGGCTTTCCTGCTGCCTTCAGCCTCAAAACCACCCTTTCCCACTTAGCGCCGCGCCAGACACAAAAATGGCCATATGTCTGGAGATTGGTCCCACGCCCAAAGAGCCAGCAGGGAAAACTATGCCTTGTTCTAAAGCTCTTTGGGAACCGCTTGCGTAGCCCCACAGACCTGGGGGCTGCAGGCTTTCCTGCTGCCTTCAGCCTCAAAACCACCCTTTCCCACTTGGCGCCAAGCCAGGCACAAAAATGGCCATATGTCTGGAAATTGGTCCCACGCCCAAAGAGCCAGCAGGGAAAACTATGCCTTCTTCTAAAGCTCTTTGGGAACCGCTTGCATAGCCCCACAGACCTGGGGGCTGCAGGCTTTCCTACTGCCTTCAGCCTCAAAACCACCCTTTCCCACTTGGCGCCGCACCAGGCACAAAAATGGCCATATGTCTGGAGATTTGTCCCACGCCCAAAGGGCCAGCAGTGGAAACTATGCCTTGTTCTAAAGCTCTTTGGGAACCGCTTGCGTAGCCCCACAGACCCGGGGGCTGCAGGCTTTCCTGCTGCCTTCAGCCTCAAAACCACCATTTACCACTTGGTGCCGCTCCAGGCACCAAAATGGCCATATGTCTGGAGATTGGTCCCACGCCCAAAGAGCCAGCAGGGAAAACTATGCCTTGTTCTAAAGCTCTTTGGGAACCGCTTGCGTAGCCCCACACACCTGGGGGCTGCAGGCTTTCCTGCTGCCTTCAGCCTCAAAACCACCCTTTCACACTTGGCGCCGCTCCAGGCACAAAAATGGCCATATGTCTGGAGATTGGTCCCACGCCCAAAGAGCCAGCAGGGAAAATTATGCCTTGTTGTAAAGCTATTTGGGAACCGCTTGCGTAGCCCCACACACCTGCGGGCTGCAGGCTTTCCTGCTGCCTTCAGCCTCAAAACCACCATTTCCCACTTGGCGCCGTGCCAGGCACAAAAATGGCCATATGTCTGGAGATTGGTCCCACGCCCAAAGAGCCAGCAGGGAAAACTATGCCTTCTTCTAAAGCTCTTTGGGAACCGCTTGCGTAGCCCCACACACCTGGGGGCTGCAGGCTTTCCTGCTGCCTTCAGCCTCAAAACCACCCTTTCCCACTTGGCGCCAAGCCAGACACAAAAATGGCCATATGTCTGGAGATTGGTCCCACGCCCAAAGAGCCAGCAGGGAAAACTATGCCTTCTTCTAAAGCTCTTTGGGAACCGCTTGCGTAGCCCCACACACCTGCGGGCTGCAGGCTTTCCTGCTGCCTTCAGCCTCAAAACCACCCTTTCCCACTTGGCGCCGCTCCAGGCACAAAAATGGCCATATGTCTGGAGATTGGTCCCACGCCCAAAGAGCCAGCAGGGAAAATTATGCCTTGTTCTAAAGCTCTTTGGGAACCGCTTGCGTAGCCCCACAGACCTGGGGGCTCCAGGCTTTCCTGCTGCCTTCAGCCTCAAAACCACCCTTTCCCACTTGGCGCCGCGCCAGGCACAAAAATGGCCATATGTCTGGAGATTGGTCCCACGCCCAAAGAGCCAGCAGGGAAAATTATGCCTTGTTCTAAAGCTCTTTGGGAACCGCTGGTGCGTAGCCCCACACACCTGGGGGCTGCAGGCTTTCCTGCTGCCTTCAGCCTCAAAACCACCCTTTCCCACTTGGCGCCGCGCCAGGCACAAAAATGGCCATATGTCGGGAGATTGGTCCCACGCCCAAAGAGCCAGCAGGGAAAACTATGCCTTCTTCTAAAGCTCTTTGGGAACCGCTTGCGTAGCCCCACAGACCTGGGGGCTGCAGGCTTTCCTGCTGCCTTCAGCCTCAAAACCACCCTTTCCCACTTGGCGCCGCTCCAGGCACAAAAATGGCCATATGCCTGGAGATTGGTCCCACGCCCAAAGAGCCAGCAGGGAAAACTATGCCTTCTTCTAAAGCTCTTTGGGAACCGCTTGCGTAGCCCCACACACCTGCGGGCTGCAGGCTTTCCTGCTGCCTTCAGCCTCAAAACCACCCTTTCCCACTTAGCGCCGCGCCAGGCACAAAAATGGCCATATGTCTGGAGATTGGTCCCACGCCCAAAGAGCCAGCAGGGAAATCTATGCCTTGTTCTAAAGCTTTTTGGGAACCGCTTGCGTAGCCCCACACACCTGCGGGCTGCAGGCTTTCCTGCTGCCTTCAGCCTCAAAACCACCCTTTCCCACTTGGCGCCGCGCCAGGCACAAAAATGGCCATATGTCTGGAGATTGGTCCCACGCCCAAAGAGCCAGCAGGGAAAACTATGCCTTGTTCTAAAGCTCTTTGGGAACTGCTTGCGTAGCCCCACACACCTGGGGGCTGCAGGCCTTCCTGCTGCCTTCAGCCTCAAAACCACCCTTTCCCACTTGACGCCGCGCCAGGCACAAAAATGGCCATATGTCTGGAGATGGCTCCCACGCCCAAAGAGCCAGCAGGGAAAACTATGCCTTCTTCTAAAGCTCTTTGGGAACCGCTTGCGTAGCCCCACAGACCTGGGGGCTGCAGGCTTTCCTGCTGCCTTCAGCCTCAAAACCACCCTTTCCCACTTGGCGCCGCGCCAGGCACAAAAAAATAGCCATATGTCTGGAGATTGGTCCCACGCCCAAAGAGCCAGCAGGGAAAACTATGCCTTCTTCTAAAGCTCTTTGGGAACCGCTTGCGTAGCCCCACACACCTGGGGGCTGCAGGCTTTCCTGCTGCCTTCAGCCTCAAAACCACCCTTTCCCACTTGGCGCCGCACCAGGCACAAAAATGGCCATATGTCTGGAGATTGGTCCCACGCCCAAAGGGCCAGCAGTGGAAACTATGCCTTCTTCTAAAGCTCTTTGGGAACCGCTTGCGTAGCCCCACACACCTGGGGGCTGCCGGCTTTCCTGCTGCATTCAGCCTCAAAACCACCATTTACCACTTGGTGCCGCTCCAGGCACCAAAATGGCCATATGTCTGGAGATTGGTCCCACGCCCAAAGAGCCAGCAGGGAAAACTATGCCTTGTTCTAAAGCTCTTTGGGAACCGCTTGTGTAGCCGCACAGACCTGAGGGCTGCAGGCTTTCCTGCTGCCTTCAGCCTCAAAACCACCCTTTCCCACTTGGCGCCGCGCCAGGCACAAAAATGGCCATATGTCTGGAGATTGGTCCCATGCCCAAAGAGCCAGCAGGGAAAATTATGCCTTGTTCTAAAGTTCTTTGGGAACCGCTTGCGTAGCCCCACACACCTAGGGGCTGCAGGCTTTCCTGCTGCCTTCAGCCTCAAAACCACCCTTTCCCACTTAGCGCCGCGCCAGGCACAAAAATGGCCATATGCCTGGAGATTGGTCCCATGCCCAAAGAGCCAGCAGGGAAAACTTTGCTTGTTCTAAAGCTGTTTGGGAACTGCTTGCGTAGCCCCACACACCTGGGGGCTGCAGGCTTTCCTGCTCCCTTCAGCCTCAAAACCACCCTTTCCCACTTGGCGCCGCGCCAGGCACAAAAATGGCCATATGTCTGGAGATTGGTCCCACGCCCAAAGAGCCAGCAGGGAAAACTATGCCTTGTTCTAAAGCTCTTTGGGAACCGCTTGCGTAGCCCCACACACCTGGGGGCTGCAGGCTTTCCTGCTGCCTTCAGCCTCAAAACCACCCTTTCCCACTTGGCGCCGCGCCAGGCACAAAAATGGCTATATGTCTGGAGATTGGTCCCACGCCCAAAGAGCCAGCAGGGAAAACTATGCCTTGTTCTAAAGCTCTTTGGGAACTGCTTGCGTAGCCCCACACACCTGGGGGCTGCAGGCCTTCCTGCTGCCTTCAGCCTCAAAACCACCCTTTCCCACTTGACGCCGCTCCAGGCACAAAAATGGCCATATGTCTGGAGATTGGTCCCACGCCCAAAGAGCCAGCAGGGAAAACTATGCCTTCTTCTAAAGCTCTTTGGGAACCGCTTGCGTAGCCCCACAGACCTGGGGGCTGCAGGCTTTCCTGCTGCCTTCAGCCTCAAAACCACCCTTTCCCACTTGGCGCCAAGCCAGGCACAAAAATGGCCATATGTCTGGAAATTGGTCCCACGCCCAAAGAGCCAGCAGGGAAAACTATGCCTTCTTCTAAAGCTCTTTGGGAACCGCTTGCATAGCCCCACAGACCTGGGGGCTGCAGGCTTTCCTGCTGCCTTCAGCCTCAAAACCACCCTTTCCCACTTGGCGCCGCACCAGGCACAAAAATGGCCATATGTCTGGAGATTGGTCCCACGCCCAAAGGGCCAGCAGTGGAAACTATGCCTTGTTCTAAAGCTCTTTGGGAACCGCTTGCGTAGCCCCACAGACCCGGGGGCTGCAGGCTTTCCTGCTGCCTTCAGCCTCAAAACCACCATTTACCACTTGGTGCCGCTCCAGGCACCAAAATGGCCATATGTCTGGAGATTGGTCCCACGCCCAAAGAGCGAGCAGGGAAAACTATGCCTTGTTCTAAAGCTCTTTGGGAACCGCTTGCGTAGCCCCACACACCTGGGGGCTGCAGGCTTTCCTGCTGCCTTCAGCCTCAAAACCACCCTTTCACACTTGGCGCCGCTCCAGGCACAAAAATGGCCATATGTCTGGAGATTGGTCCCACGCCCAAAGAGCCAGCAGGGAAAACTATGCCTTCTTCTAAAGCTCTTTGGGAACCGCTTGCGTAGCCGCACAGACCTGGGGGCTGCAGGCTTTCCTGCTGCCTTCAGCCTCAAAACCACCCTTTCCCACTTAGCGCCGCGCCAGACACAAAAATGGCCATATGTCTGGAGATTGGTCCCACGCCCAAAGAGCCAGCAGGGAAAACTATGCCTTGTTCTAAAGCTTTTTGGGAACCGCTTGCGTAGCCCCACACACCTGGGGGCTGCAGGCTTTCCTGCTGCCTTCAGCCTCAAAACCACCCTTTCCCACTTGGCGCCGCGCCAGGCACAAAAATGGCCATATGTCTGGAGATTGGTCCCACGCCCAAAGAGCCAGCAGGGAAAACTATGCCTTGTTCTAAAGCTCTTTGGGAACTGCTTGCGTAGCCCCACACACCTGGGGGCTGCAGGCCTTCCTGCTGCCTTCAGCCTCAAAACCACCCTTTCCCACTTGACGCCGCTCCAGGCACAAAAATGGCCATATGTCTGGAGATTGGTCCCACGCCCAAAGAGCCAGCAGGGAAAACTATGCCTTCTTCTAAAGCTCTTTGGGAACCGCTTGCGTAGCCCCACAGACCTGGGGGCTGCAGGCTTTCCTGCTGCCTTCAGCCTCAAAACCACCCTTTCCCACTTGGCGCCGCGCCAGGCACAAAAATGGCCATATGTCTGGAGATTGGTCCCACGCCCAAAGAGCCAGCAGGGAAAACTATGCCTTCTTCCAAAGCTCTTTGGGAACCGCTTGCATAGCCCCACAGACCTGGGGGCTGCAGGCTTTCCTGCTGCCTTCAGCCTCAAAACCACCCTTTCCCACTTGGCGCCGCACCAGGCACAAAAATGGCCATATGTCTGGAGATTGGTCCCACGCCCAAAGGGCCAGCAGTGGAAACTATGCCTTGTTCTAAAGCTCTTTGGGAACCGCTTGCGTAGCCCCACAGACCCGGGGGCTGCAGGCTTTCCTGCTGCCTTCAGCCTCAAAACCACCATTTACCACTTGGTGCCGCTCCAGGCACCAAAATGGCCATATGTCTGGAGATTGGTCCCACGCCCAAAGAGCGAGCAGGGAAAACTATGCCTTGTTCTAAAGCTCTTTGGGAACCGCTTGCGTAGCC
Organism: Larus michahellis; assembly: GCF_964199755.1. NCBI lineage: Eukaryota > Metazoa > Chordata > Aves > Charadriiformes > Laridae > Larus > Larus michahellis. The sequence continues at coordinate 1,108,937 of NW_027436348.1, read as the reverse complement.
CCACACACCTGGGGGCTGCAGGCTTTCCTGCTGCCTTCAGCCTCAAAACCACCCTTTCACACTTGGCGCCGCTCCAGGCACAAAAATGGCCATATGTCTGGAGATTGGTCCCACGCCCAAAGAGCCAGCAGGGAAAATTATGCCTTGTTGTAAAGCTATTTGGGAACCGCTTGCGTAGCCCCACACACCTGCGGGCTGCAGGCTTTCCTGCTGCCTTCAGCCTCAAAACCACCCTTTCCCACTTGGCGCCGCGCCACGCACAAAAATGGCCATATGTCTGGAGATTGGTCCCACGCCCAAAGAGCCAGCAGGGAAAACTATGCCTTCTTCTAAAGCTCTTTGGGAACCGCTTGCGTAGCCCCACAGACCTGGGGGCTGCAGGCTTTCCTGCTGCCTTCAGCCTCAAAACCACCCTTTCCCACTTGGCGCCGTGCCAGGCACAAAAATGGCCATATGTCTGGAGATTGGTCCCACGCCCAAAGAGCCAGAAGGGAAAACTATGCCTTCTTCTAAAGCTCTTTGGGAACCGCTTGCGTAGCCCCACAGACCTGGGGGCTGCAGGCTTTCCTGCTGCCTTCAGCCTCAAAACCACCCTTTCCCACTTAGCGCCGCGCCAGACACAAAAATGGCCATATGTCTGGAGATTGGTCCCACGCCCAAAGAGCCAGCAGGGAAAACTATGCCTTGTTCTAAAGCTTTTTGGGAACCGCTTGCGTAGCCCCACACACCTGGGGGCTGCAGGCTTTCCTGCTGCCTTCAGCCTCAAAACCACCCTTTCCCACTTGGCGCCACGCCAGGCACAAAAATGGCCATATGTCTGGAGATTGGTCCCACGCCCAAAGAGCCAGCAGGGAAAACTATGCCTTGTTCTAAAGCTCTTTGGGAACTGCTTGCGTAGCCCCACACACCTGGGGGCTGCAGGCTTTCCTGCTGCCTTCAGCCTCAAAACCACCCTTTCCCACTTGGCGCCGTGCCAGGCACAAAAATGGCCATATGTCTGGAGATTGGTCCCACGCCCAAAGAGCCAGCAGGGAAAACTATGCCTTGTTCTAAAGCTCTTTGGGAACCGCTTGCGTAGCCCCACAGACCTGGGGGCTGCAGGCTTTCCTGCTGCCTTCAGCCTCAAAACCACCCTTTCCCACTTGGCGCCAAGCCAGGCACAAAAATGGCCATATGTCTGGAAATTGGTCCCACGCCCAAAGAGCCAGCAGGGAAAACTATGCCTTCTTCTAAAGCTCTTTGGGAACCGCTTGCATAGCCCCACAGACCTGGGGGCTGCAGGCTTTCCTGCTGCCTTCAGCCTCAAAACCACCCTTTCCCACTTGGCGCCGCACCAGGCACAAAAATGGCCATATGTCTGGAGATTGGTCCCACGCCCAAAGGGCCAGCAGTGGAAACTATGCCTTGTTCTAAAGCTCTTTGGGAACCGCTTGCGTAGCCCCACAGACCCGGGGGCTGCAGGCTTTCCTGCTGCCTTCAGCCTCAAAACCACCATTTACCACTTGGTGCCGCTCCAGGCACCAAAATGGCCATATGTCTGGAGATTGGTCCCACGCCCAAAGAGCCAGCAGGGAAAACTATGCCTTCTTCTAAAGCTCTTTGGGAACCGCTTGCGTAGCCCCACACACCTGGGGGCTGCAGGCTTTCCTGCTGCCTTCAGCCTCAAAACCACCCTTTCACACTTGGCGCCGCGCCAGGCACAAAAATGGCCATATGTCTGGAGATTGGTCCCACGCCCAAAGAGCCAGCAGGGAAAATTATGCCTTGTTGTAAAGCTATTTGGGAACCGCTTGCGTAGCCCCACACACCTGCGGGCTGCAGGCTTTCCTGCTGCCTTCAGCCTCAAAACCACCATTTCCCACTTGGCGCCGTGCCAGGCACAAAAATGGCCATATGTCTGGAGATTGGTCCCACGCCCAAAGAGCCAGCAGGGAAAACTATGCCTTCTTCTAAAGCTCTTTGGGAACCGCTTGCGTAGCCCCACAGACCTGGGGGCTGCAGGCTTTCCTGCTGCCTTCAGCCTCAAAACCACCCTTTCCCACTTGGCGCCAAGCCAGGCACAAAAATGGCCATATGTCTGGAAATTGGTCCCACGCCCAAAGAGCCAGCAGGGAAAACTATGCCTTCTTCTAAAGCTCTTTGGGAACCGCTTGCATAGCCCCACAGACCTGGGGGCTGCAGGCTTTCCTGCTGCCTTCAGCCTCAAAACCACCCTTTCCCACTTGGCGCCGCACCAGGCACAAAAATGGCCATATGGCTGGAGATTGGTCCCACGCCCAAAGGGCCAGCAGTGGAAACTATGCCTTGTTCTAAAGCTCTTTGGGAACCGCTTGCGTAGCCCCACAGACCCGGGGGCTGCAGGCTTTCCTGCTGCCTTCAGCCTCAAAACCACCCTTTCACACTTGGCGCCGCTCCAGGCACAAAAATGGCCATATGTCTATAGATTGGTCCCACGCCCAAAGAGCCAGCAGGGAAAACTATGCCTTCTTCTAAAGCTCTTTGGGAACCGCTTGCGTAGCCGCACAGACCTGGGGGCTGCAGGCTTTCCTGCTGCCTTCAGCCTCAAAACCACCCTTTCCCACTTAGCGCCGCGCCAGACACAAAAATGGCCATATGTCTGGAGATTGGTCCCACGCCCAAAGAGCCAGCAGGGAAAACTATGCCTTGTTCTAAAGCTCTTTGGGAACCGCTTGCGTAGCCCCACAGACCTGGGGGCTGCAGGCTTTCCTGCTGCCTTCAGCCTCAAAACCACCCTTTCCCACTTGGCGCCAAGCCAGGCACAAAAATGGCCATATGTCTGGAAATTGGTCCCACGCCCAAAGAGCCAGCAGGGAAAACTATGCCTTCTTCTAAAGCTCTTTGGGAACCGCTTGCATAGCCCCACAGACCTGGGGGCTGCAGGCTTTCCTACTGCCTTCAGCCTCAAAACCACCCTTTCCCACTTGGCGCCGCACCAGGCACAAAAATGGCCATATGTCTGGAGATTTGTCCCACGCCCAAAGGGCCAGCAGTGGAAACTGTGCCTTGTTCTAAAGCTCTTTGGGAACCGCTTGCGTAGCCCCACAGACCTGGGGGCTGCAGGCTTTCCTGCTGCCTTCAGCCTCAAAACCACCATTTACCACTTGGTGCCGCTCCAGGCACCAAAATGGCCATATGTCTGGAGATTGGTCCCACGCCCAAAGAGCGAGCAGGGAAAACTATGCCTTGTTCTAAAGCTCTTTGGGAACCGCTTGCGTAGCCCCACACACCTGGGGGCTGCAGGCTTTCCTGCTGCCTTCAGCCTCAAAACCACCCTTTCACACTTGGCGCCGCTCCAGGCACAAAAATGGCCATATGTCTGGAGATTGGTCCCACGCCCAAAGAGCCAGCAGGGAAAATTATGCCTTGTTGTAAAGCTATTTGGGAACCGCTTGCGTAGCCCCACACACCTGCGGGCTGCAGGCTTTCCTGCTGCCTTCAGCCTCAAAACCACCATTTCCCACTTGGCGCCATGCCAGGCACAAAAATGGCCATATGTCTGGAGATTGGTCCCACGCCCAAAGAGCCAGCAGGGAAAACTATGCCTTGTTCTAAAGCTCTTTGGGAACCGCTTGCGTAGCCCCACAGACCTGGGGGCTGCAGGCTTTCCTGCTGCCTTCAGCCTCAAAACCACCCTTTCCCACTTGGCGCCAAGCCAGACACAAAAATGGCCATATGTCTGGAGATTGGTCCCACGCCCAAAGAGCCAGCAGGGAAAACTATGCCTTCTTCTAAAGCTCTTTGGGAACCGCTTGCGTAGCCCCACACACCTGCGGGCTGCAGGCTTTCCTGCTGCCTTCAGCCTCAAAACCACCCTTTCCCACTTGGCGCCGCTCCAGGCACAAAAATGGCCATATGTCTGGAGATTGGTCCCACGCCCAAAGAGCCAGCAGGGAAAATTATGCCTTGTTCTAAAGCTCTTTGGGAACCGCTTGCGTAGCCCCACAGACCTGGGGGCTCCAGGCTTTCCTGCTGCCTTCAGCCTCAAAACCACCCTTTCCCACTTGGCGCCGCGCCAGGCACAAAAATGGCCATATGTCTGGAGATTGGTCCCACGCCCAAAGAGCCAGCAGGGAAAATTATGCCTTGTTCTAAAGCTCTTTGGGAACCGCTGGTGCGTAGCCCCACACACCTGGGGGCTGCAGGCTTTCCTGCTGCCTTCAGCCTCAAAACCACCCTTTCCCACTTGGCGCCGCGCCAGGCACAAAAATGGCCATATGTCTGGAGATTGGTCCCACGCCCAAAGAGCCAGCAGGGAAAACTATGCCTTCTTCTAAAGCTCTTTGGGAACCGCTTGCGTAGCCCCACAGACCTGGGGGCTGCAGGCTTTCCTGCTGCCTTCAGCCTCAAAACCACCCTTTCCCACTTGGCGCCGCTCCAGGCACAAAAATGGCCATATGCCTGGAGATTGGTCCCACGCCCAAAGAGCCAGCAGGGAAAACTATGCCTTCTTCTAAAGCTCTTTGGCAACCGCTTGCGTAGCCCCACACACCTGCGGGCTGCAGGCTTTCCTGCTGCCTTCAGCCTCAAAACCACCCTTTCCCACTTAGCGCCGCGCCAGGCACAAAAATGGCCATATGTCTGGAGATTGGTCCCACGCCCAAAGAGCCAGCAGGGAAATCTATGCCTTGTTCTAAAGCTTTTTGGGAACCGCTTGCGTAGCCCCACACACCTGCGGGCTGCAGGCTTTCCTGCTGCCTTCAGCCTCAAAACCACCCTTTCCCACTTGGCGCCGCGCCACGCACAAAAATGGCCATATGTCTGGAGATTGGTCCCACGCCCAAAGAGCCAGCAGGGAAAACTATGCCTTGTTCTAAAGCTCTTTGGGAACTGCTTGCGTAGCCCCACACACCTGGGGGCTGCAGGCCTTCCTGCTGCCTTCAGCCTCAAAACCACCCTTTCCCACTTGACGCCGCGCCAGGCACAAAAATGGCCATATGTCTGGAGATGGCTCCCACGCCCAAAGAGCCAGCAGGGAAAACTATGCCTTCTTCTAAAGCTCTTTGGGAACCGCTTGCGTAGCCCCACAGACCTGGGGGCTGCAGGCTTTCCTGCTGCCTTCAGCCTCAAAACCACCCTTTCCCACTTGGCGCCGCGCCAGGCACAAAAAAATAGCCATATGTCTGGAGATTGGTCCCACGCCCAAAGAGCCAGCAGGGAAAACTATGCCTTGTTCTAAAGCTCTTTGGGAACCGCTTGCGTAGCCCCACACACCTGGGGGCTGCAGGCTTTCCTGCTGCCTTCAGCCTCAAAACCACCCTTTCCCACTTGGCGCCGCACCAGGCACAAAAATGGCCATATGTCTGGAGATTGGTCCCACGCCCAAAGGGCCAGCAGTGGAAACTATGCCTTCTTCTAAAGCTCTTTGGGAACCGCTTGCGTAGCCCCACACACCTGGGGGCTGCCGGCTTTCCTGCTGCATTCAGCCTCAAAACCACCATTTACCACTTGGTGCCGCTCCAGGCACCAAAATGGCCATATGTCTGGAGATTGGTCCCACGCCCAAAGAGCCAGCAGGGAAAACTATGCCTTGTTCTAAAGCTCTTTGGGAACCGCTTGTGTAGCCGCACAGACCTGAGGGCTGCAGGCTTTCCTGCTGCCTTCAGCCTCAAAACCACCCTTTCCCACTTGGCGCCGCGCCAGGCACAAAAATGGCCATATGTCTGGAGATTGGTCCCATGCCCAAAGAGCCAGCAGGGAAAATTATGCCTTGTTCTAAAGCTCTTTGGGAACCGCTTGCGTAGCCCCACACACCTAGGGGCTGCAGGCTTTCCTGCTGCCTTCAGCCTCAAAACCACCCTTTCCCACTTAGCGCCGCGCCAGGCACAAAAATGGCCATATGGCTGGAGATTGGTCCCATGCCCAAAGAGCCAGCAGGGAAAACTTTGCTTGTTCTAAAGCTGTTTGGGAACTGCTTGCGTAGCCCCACACACCTGGGGGCTGCAGGCTTTCCTGCTCCCTTCAGCCTCAAAACCACCCTTTCCCACTTGGCGCCGCGCCAGGCACAAAAATGGCCATATGTCTGGAGATTGGTCCCACGCCCAAAGAGCCAGCAGGGAAAACTATGCCTTGTTCTAAAGCTCTTTGGGAACCGCTTGCGTAGCCCCACACACCTGGGGGCTGCAGGCTTTCCTGCTGCCTTCAGCCTCAAAACCACCCTTTCCCACTTGGCGCCGCACCAGGCACAAAAATGGCCATATGTCTGGAGATTGGTCCCACGCCCAAAGAGCCAGCAGGGAAAACTATGCCTTCTTCTAAAGCTCTTTGGGAACCGCTTGCGTAGCCCCACAGACCTGGGGGCTCCAGGCTTTCATGCTGCCTTCAGCCTCAAAACCACCCTTTCCCACTTGGCGCCGCGCCAGGCACAAAAATGGCCATATGTCTGGAGATTGGTCCCACGCCCAAAGAGCCAGCAGGGAAAACTATGCCTTGTTGTAAAGCTATTTGGGAACCGCTTGCGTAGCCCCACACACCTGGGGGCTGCAGGCTTTCCTGCTGCCTTCAGCCTCAAAACCACCATTTACCACTTGGCGCCGTGCCAAGCACAAAAATGGCCATATGTCTGGAGATTGGTCCCACGCCCAAAGAGCCAGCAGGGAAAACTATGCCTTGTTGTAAAGCTCTTTGGGAACCGCTTGCGTAGCCCCAGAGACCTGGGGGCTGCAGGCTTTCCTGCTGCCTTCAGACTCAAAACCACCCTTTCCCACTTGGCGCCGCGCCAGGCACAAAAATGGCCATATGTCTGGAGATTGGTCCCACGCCCAAAGAGCCAGCAGGGAAAACTATGCCTTCTTCTAAAGCTCTTTGGGAACCGCTTGCGTAGCCCCACACACCTGCGGGCTGCAGGCTTTCCTGCTGCCTTCAGCCTCAAAACCACCATTTACCACTTGGCGCCGCTCCAGGCACAAAAATGGCCATATGTCTGGAGATTGGTCCCACGCCCAAAGAGCCAGCAGGGAAAACTATGCCTTGTTCTAAAGCTCTTTGGGAACCGCTTGTGTAGCCGCACAGACCTGGGGGCTGCAGGCTTTCCTGCTGCCTTCAGCCTCAAAACCACCCTTTCCCACTTGGCGCCGCGCCAGGCACAAAAATGGCCATATGTCTGGAGATTGGTCCCACGCTCAAAGAGCCAGCAGGGAAAATTATGCCTTGTTCTAAAGCTCTTTGGGAACCGCTTGCGTAGCCCCACAGACCTGGGGGCTGCAGGCTTTCCTGCTGCCTTCAGCCTCAAAACCACCCTTTTCCACTTGGCGCCGTTCCAGGCACAAAAATGGCCATATGTCTGGAGATTGGTCCCACGCCCAAAGAGCCAGCAGGGAAAACTATGCCTTCTTCTAAAGCTCTTTGGGAACCGCTTGCGTATCCCCACACACCTGGGGGCTGCAGGCTTTCCTGCTGCCTTCAGCCTCAAAACCACCCTTTCCCACTTGGCGCCGCTCCAGGCACAAAAATGGCCATATGTCTGGAGATTGGTCCCACGCCCAAAGAGCCAGCAGGGAAAACTATGCCTTCTTCTAAAGCTTTTTGGGAACCGCTTGCGTAGCCCCACAGACCTGGGGGCTGCAGGCTTTCCTGCTGCCTTCAGCCTCAAAACCACCCTTTCTCACTTAGCGCCGCGCCAGGCACAAAAATGGCCATATGTCTGGAGACTGGTCCCACGCCCAAAGAGCCAGCAGGGAAAATTATGCCTTCTTCTAAAGCTCTTTGGGAACCGCTTGCGTAGCCCCACACACCTGGGGGCTGCAGGCTTTCCTGCTGCCTTCAGCCTCAAAACCACCCTTTCCCACTTGGCGCCAAGCCAGGCACAAAAATGTCCATATGTCTGGACATTGGTCCCATGACCAAAGAGCCAGCAGGGAAAAATATGCCTTGTTCTAAAGCTCTTTGGGAACCGCTTGCGTAGCCCCACACACCTGGGGGCTGCAGGTTTTCCTGCTGCCTTCAGCCTCAAAACCACCATTTACCACTTGGCGCCAAGCCAGGCACAAAAATGGCCATATGTCTGGAGATTGGTCCCACGCCCAAAGAGCCATCAGGGAATACTATGCCTTGTTCTAAAGCTCTTTGGCAACCACTTGCGTAGCCCCACAGACCTGGGGGCTGCAGGCTTTCCTGCTGCCTTCAGCCTCAAAACCACCCTTTCCCACTTGGCGCCGCGCCAGGCACAAAAATGGCCATATGTCTGGAGATTGGTCCCACGCCCAAAGAGCCAGCAGGGAAAACTATGCCTTCTTCTAAAGCTTTTTGGGAACCGCTTGCGTAGCCCCACACACCTGTGGGCTTCAGGCTTTCCTGCTGCCTTCAGCCTCAAAACCACCCTTTCCCACTTAGCGCCGCGCCAGGCACAAAAATGGCCATATGTCTGGAGATTGGTCCCATGCCCAAAGAGCCAGCAGGGAAAACTATGCTTGTTCTAAAGCTCTTTCGGAACTGCTTGCGTAGCCCCACACACCTGGGGGCTGCAGGCTTTCCTGCTGCCTTCAGCCTCAAAACCACCCTTTCCCACTTGACGCCGCGCCAGGCACAAAAATGGCCATATGTCTGGAGATTGGTCCCACGCCCAAAGAGCCAGCAGGGAAAACTATGCCTTCTTCTAAAGCTCTTTGGGAACCGCTTGCGTAGCCCACAGACCTGGGGGCTGCAGGTTTTCCTGCTGCCTTCAGCCTCAAAACCACCCTTTCCCACTTGGCACCGCTCCAGGCACAAAAATGGCCATATGGCTGGAGATTGGTCCCACGCCCAAAGAGCCAGCAGGGAAAACTATGCCTTGTTCTAAAGCTCTTTGGGAACCGCTTGCGTAGCCCCACACACCTGGGGGCTGCAGGCTTTCCTGCTGCCTTCAGCCTCAAAACCACCCTTTCCCACTTGGCGCCAAGCCAGGCACAAAAATGGCCATATGTCTGGACATTGGTCCCATGCCCAAAGAGCCAGCAGGGAAAACTATGCTTGTTCTAAAGCTCTTTGGGAACTGCTTGCGTAGCCCCACAGACCTGGGGGCTGCAGGCCTTCCTGCTGCCTTCAGCCTCAAAACCACCCTTTCCCACTTGACGCCGCGCCAGGCACAAAAATGGCCATATGTCTGGAGATTGGTCCCACGCCCAAAGAGCCAGCAGGGAAAACTATGCCTTCTTCTAAAGCTCTTTGGGAACCGCTTGCGTAGCCCCACAGACCTGGGGGCTGCAGGCTTTCCTGCTGCCTTCAGCCTCAAAACCACCCTTTCCCACTTGGCGCCGAGCCAGGCACAAAAATGGCCATATGTCTGGAGATTGGTCCCACGCCCAAAGAGCCAGCAGGGAAAATTATGCCTTGTTCTAAAGCTCTTTGGGAACCGCTTGCGTAGCCCCACAGACCTGGGGGCTGCAGGCTTTCCTGCTGCCTTCAGCCTCAAAACCACCCTTTCCCACTTGGCGCCAAGCCAGGCACAAAAATGGCCATATGTCTGGACATTGGTCCCACACCCAAAGAGCCAGCAGGGAAAACTATGCCTTTTTCTAAAGCTCTTTGGGAACCGCTTGCGTAGCCCCACACACCTGGGGGCTGCAGGCTTTCCTTCTGCCTTCAGCCTCAAAACCACCATTTACCACTTGGCGCCAAGCCAGGCACAAAAATGGCCATATGTCTGGAGATTGGTCCCACGCCCAAAGAGCCAGCAGGGAATACTATGCCTTGTTCTAAAGCTCTTTGGTAACCACTTGCGTAGCCGCACAGACCTGGGGGCTGCAGGCTTTCCTGCTGCCTTCAGCCTCAAAACCACCCTTTCCCACTTGGCGCCGCGCCAGGCACAAAAATGGCCATATGTCTGGAGATTGGTCCCACGCCCAAAGAGCCAGCAGGGAAAACTATGCCTTGTTCTAAAGCTTTTTGGGAACCGCTTGCGTAGCCCCACAGACCTGGGGGCTGCAGGCTTTCCTGCTGCCTTCAGCCTCAAAACCACCCTTTCCCACTTAGCGCCGCGCCAGGCACAAAAATGGCCATATGTCTGGAGATTGGTCCCACGCCCAAAGAGCCAGCAGGGAAAACTATGCCTTGTTGTAAAGCTATTTGGGAACCGCTTGCGTAGCCCCACACAGCTGCGCGCTGCAGGCTTTCCTGCTGCCTTCAGCCTCAAAACCACCCTTTCCCACTTGGCGCCGCGCCAGGCACAAAAATGGCCATATGTCTGGAGACTGGTGCCACGCCCAAAGAGCCAGCAGGGAAAACTATGCCTTCTTCTAAAGCTCTTTGGGAACCGCTTGCGTAGCCCCACAGACCTGGGGGCTGCAGGCTTTCCTGCTGCCTTCAGCCTCAAAACCACCCTTTCCCACTTAGCGCCGCGCCAGGCACAAAAATGGCCATATGTCTGGAGATTGGTCCCATGCCCAAAGAGCCAGCAGGGAAAACTATGCTTGTTCTAAAGCTGTTTGGGAACTGCTTGCGTAGCCCCACAGACCTGGGGGCTGCAGGCTTTCCTGCTGCCTTCAGCCTCAAAACCACCCTTTCCCACTTGACGCCGCACCAGGCACAAAAATGGCCATATGTCTGGAGATTGGTCCCACGCCCAAAGAGCCAGCAGGGAAAACTATGCCTTGTTCTATAGCTCTTTGGGAACCGCTTGCGTAGCCGCATAGACCTGGGGGCTGCAGGCTTTCCTGCTGCCTTCAGCCTCAAAACCACCCTTTCCCACTTGGCGCCGCACCAGGCACAAAAATGGCCATATGTCTGGAGATTGGTCCCACGCCCAAAGAGCCAGCAGGGAAAACTATGCCTTCTTCTAAAGCTCTTTGGGAACCGCTTGCGTAGCCGCACACACCTGGGGGCTGCAGGCTTTCCTGCTGCCTTCAGCCTCAAAACCACCCTTTCCCACTTGGCGCCGCCCCAGGCACAAAAATGGCCATATGTCTGGAGATTGGTCCCACGCCCAAAGAGCCAGCAGGGAAAACTATGCCTTGTTGTAAAGCTCTTTGGGAACCGCTTGCGTAGCCGGACAGACCTGGGGGCTGCAGGCTTTCCTGCTGCCTTCAGCCTCAAAACCACCCTTTCCCACTTGGCGCCGCGCCAGGCACAAAAATGGCCATATGTCTGGAGATTGGTCCCACGCCCAAAGAGCCAGCAGGGAAAACTATGTCTTCTTCTAAAGCTCTTTGGGAACTGCTTGCGTAGCCCCACACACCTGGGGGCTGCAGGCCTTCCTGCTGCCTTCAGCCTCAAAACCACCCTTTCCCACTTGACGCCGCGCCAGGCACAAAAATGGCCATATGTCTGGAGATTGGTCCCACGCCCAAAGAGCCAGCAGGGAAAACTATGCCTTCTTCTAAAGCTCTTTGGGAACCGCTTGCGTAGCCGCACAGACCTGGGGGCTGCAGGCTTTCCTGCTGCCTTCAGCCTCAAAACCACCCTTTCCCACTTGGCGCCGCTCCAGGCACAAAAATGGCCATATGTCTGGAGATTGGTCCCACGCCCAAAGAGCCAGCAGGGAAAACTATGCCTTGTTCTAAAGCTCTTTGGGAACCGCTTGCGTAGCCCCACAGACCTGGGGGCTGCAGGCTTTCCTGCTGCCTTCAGCCTCAAAACCACCCTTTCCCACTTGGCGCCGCGCCAGGCACAAAAATGGCCATATGTCTGGAGATTGGTCCCACGCCCAAAGAGCCAGCAGGGAAAACTATGCCTTGTTCTAAAGCTCTTTGGGAACCGCTTGCGTAGCCCCACACACCTGGGGGCTGCAGGCTTTCCTTCTGCCTTCAGCCTCAAAACCACCCTTTCCCACTTGGCGCCAAGCCAGGCACAAAAATGGCCATATGTCTGGACATTGGTCCCACGCCCAAAGAGCCAGCAGGGAAAACTATGCCTTCTTCTAAACCTCTTTGGGAACCGCTTGCGTAGCCCCACACACCTGGGGGCTGCAGGCTTTCCTGCTGCCTTCAGCCTCAAAACCACCCTTTACCACTTGGCGCCGCTCCAGGCACAAAAATGGCCATATGTCTGGAGATTGGTCCCACGCCCAAAGAGCCAGCAGGGGAAATTATGCCTTGTTCTAAAGCTCTTTGGGAACCGCTTATGTAGCCGGACAGACCTGGGGGCTGCAGGCTTTCCTGCTGCCTTCAGCCTCAAAACCACCCTTTCCCACTTGGCGCCGCGCCAGGCACAAAAATGGCCATATGTCTGGAGATTGGTCCCACGCCCAAAGAGCCAGCAGGGAAAACTATGCCTTCTTCTAAAGCTCTTTGGGAACCGCTTGCGTAGCCCCACACACCTGGGGGCTGCAGGCTTTCCTGCTGCCTTCAGCCTCAAAACCACCCTTTCCCACTTGGCGCCGCGCCAGGCACAAAAATGGCCATATGTCTGGAGATTGGTCCCACGCCCAAAGAGCCAGCAGGGGAAACTATGCCTTCTTCTAAAGCTCTTTGGGAACCGCTTGCGTAGCCGCACAGACCTGGGGGCTGCAGGCTTTCCTGCTGCCTTCAGCCTCAAAACCACCCTTTCCCACTTGGCGCCGTGCCAGGCACAAAAATGGCCATATGTCTGGAGATTGGTCCCACGCCCAAAGAGCCAGCAGGGAAAACTATGCCTTCTTCTAAAGCTTTTTGGGAACCGCTTGCGTAGCCCCACAGACCTGGGGGCTGCAGGCTTTCCTGCTGCCTTCAGCCTCAAAACCACCCTTTCCCACTTAGCGCCGCGCCAGGCACAAAAATGGCCATATGTCTGGAGATTGGTCCCATGCCCAAAGAGCCAGCAGGGAAAACTATGCTTGTTCTAAAGCTGTTTGGGAACTGCTTGCGTAGCCCCACAGACCTGGGGGCTGCAGGCTTTCCTGCTGCCTTCAGCCTCAAAACCACCCTTTCCCACTTGACGCCGCACCAGGCACAAAAATGGCCATATGTCTGGAGATTGGTCCCACGCCCAAAGAGCCAGCAGGGAAAACTATGCCTTGTTCTATAGCTCTTTGGGAACCGCTTGCGTAGCCGCACAGACCTGGGGGCTGCAGGCTTTCCTGCTGCCTTCAGCCTCAAAACCACCCTTTCCCACTTGGCGCCGCACCAGGCACAAAAATGGCCATATGTCTGGAGATTGGTCCCACGCCCAAAGAGCCAGCAGGGAAAACTATGCCTTCTTCTAAAGCTCTTTGGGAACCGCTTGCGTAGCCGCACACACCTGGGGGCTGCAGGCTTTCCTGCTGCCTTCAGCCTCAAAACCACCCTTTCCCACTTGGCGCCGCGCCAGGCACAAAAATGGCCATATGTCTGGAGATTGGTCCCACGCCCAAAGAGCCAGCAGGGAAAACTATGTCTTCTTCTAAAGCTCTTTGGGAACTGCTTGCGTAGCCCCACACACCTGGGGGCTGCAGGCCTTCCTGCTGCCTTCAGCCTCAAAACCACCCTTTCCCACTTGACGCCGCGCCAGGCACAAAAATGGCCATATGTCTGGAGATTGGTCCCACGCCCAAAGAGCCAGCAGGGAAAACTATGCCTTCTTCTAAAGCTCTTTGGGAACCGCTTGCGTAGCCGCACAGACCTGGGGGCTGCAGGCTTTCCTGCTGCCTTCAGCCTCAAAACCACCCTTTCCCACTTGACGCCGCACCAGGCACAAAAATGGCCATATGTCTGGAGATTGGTCCCACGCCCAAAGAGCCAGCAGGGAAAACTATGCCTTGTTCTATAGCTCTTTGGGAACCGCTTGCGTAGCCGCACAGACCTGGGGGCTGCAGGCTTTCCTGCTGCCTTCAGCCTCAAAACCACCCTTTCCCACTTGGCGCCGCACCAGGCACAAAAATGGCCATATGTCTGGAGATTGGTCCCACGCCCAAAGAGCCAGCAGGGAAAACTATGCCTTCTTCTAAAGCTCTTTGGGAACCGCTTGCGTAGCCGCACACACCTGGGGGCTGCAGGCTTTCCTGCTGCCTTCAGCCTCAAAACCACCCTTTCCCACTTGGCGCCGCGCCAGGCACAAAAATGGCCATATGTCTGGAGATTGGTCCCACGCCCAAAGAGCCAGCAGGGAAAACTATGTCTTCTTCTAAAGCTCTTTGGGAACTGCTTGCGTAGCCCCACACACCTGGGGGCTGCAGGCCTTCCTGCTGCCTTCAGCCTCAAAACCACCCTTTCCCACTTGACGCCGCGCCAGGCACAAAAATGGCCATATGTCTGGAGATTGGTCCCACGCCCAAAGAGCCAGCAGGGAAAACTATGCCTTCTTCTAAAGCTCTTTGGGAACCGCTTGCGTAGCCGCACAGACCTGGGGGCTGCAGGCTTTCCTGCTGCCTTCAGCCTCAAAACCACCCTTTCCCACTTGGCGCCGTGCCAGGCACAAAAATGGCCATATGTCTGGAGATTGGTCCCACGCCCAAAGAGCCAGCAGGGAAAACTATGCCTTGTTCTAAAGCTCTTTGGGAACCACTTGCGTAGCCCCACAGACCTGGGGGCTGCAGGCTTTCCTGCTGCCTTCAGCCTCAAAACCACCCTTTCCCACTTGGCGCCGCGCCAGGCACAAAAATGGCCATATGTCTGGAGATTGGTCCCACGCCCAAAGAGCCAGCAGGGAAAACTATGCCTTGTTGTAAAGCTATTTGGGAACCGCTTGCGTAGCCCCACAGACCTGGGGGCTGCAGGCTTTCCTGCTGCCTTCAGCCTCAAAACCACCCTTTCCCACTTGGCGCCAAGCCAGGCACAAAAATGGCCATATGTCTGGACATTGGTCCCACGCCCAAAGAGCCAGCAGGGAAAACTATGCCTTCTTCTAAAGCTCTTTGGGAACCGCTTGCGTAGCCCCACACACCTGGGGGCTGCAGGCTTTCCTGCTGCCTTCACCCTCAAAACCACCATTTACCACTTGGCGCCGCTCCAGGCACAAAAATGGCCATATGTCTGGAGATTGGTCCCACGCCCAAAGAGCCAGCAGGGGAAATTATGCCTTGTTCTAAAGCTCTTTGGGAACCGCTTATGTAGCCGGACAGACCTGGGGGCTGCAGGCTTTCCTGCTGCCTTCAGCCTCAAAACCACCCTTTCCCACTTGGCGCCGCGCCAGGCACAAAAATGGCCATATGTCTGGAGATTGGTCCCACGCCCAAAGAGCCAGCAGGGAAAACTATGCCTTCTTCTAAAGCTCTTTGGGAACCGCTTGCGTAGCCCCACACACCTGGGGGCTGCAGGCTTTCCTGCTGCCTTCAGCCTCAAAACCACCCTTTCCCACTTGGCGCCGCGCCAGGCACAAAAATGGCCATATGTCTGGAGATTGGTCCCACGCCCAAAGAGCCAGCAGGGGAAACTATGCCTTCTTCTAAAGCTCTTTGGGAACCGCTTGCGTAGCCGCACAGACCTGGGGGCTGCAGGCTTTCCTGCTGCCTTCAGCCTCAAAACCACCCTTTCCCACTTGGCGCCGTGCCAGGCACAAAAATGGCCATATGTCTGGAGATTGGTCCCACGCCCAAAGAGCCAGCAGGGAAAACTATGCCTTGTTCTAAAGCTCTTTGGGAACCGCTTGCGTAGCCCCACAGACCTGGGGGCTGCAGGCTTTCCTGCTGCCTTCAGCCTCAAAACCACCCTTTCCCACTTGGCGCCGCGCCAGGCACAAAAATGGCCATATGTCTGGAGATTGGTCCCACGCCCAAAGAGCCAGCAGGGAAAACTATGCCTTGTTGTAAAGCTATTTGGGAACCGCTTGCGTAGCCCCACAGACCTGGGGGCTGCAGGCTTTCCTGCTGCCTTCAGCCTCAAAACCACCCTTTCCCACTTGGCGCCAAGCCAGGCACAAAAATGGCCATATGTCTGGACATTGGTCCCACGCCCAAAGAGCCAGCAGGGAAAACTATGCCTTCTTCTAAAGCTCTTTGGGAACCGCTTGCGTAGCCGCACAGACCTGGGGGCTGCAGGCTTTCCTGCTGCCTTCAGCCTCAAAACCACCATTTACCACTTGGCGCCGCTCCAGGCACAAAAATGGCCATATGTCTGGAGATTGGTCCCACGCCCAAAGAGCCAGCAGGGGAAATTATGCCTTGTTCTAAAGCTCTTTGGGAACCGCTTATGTAGCCGGACAGACCTGGGGGCTGCAGGCTTTCCTGCTGCCTTCAGCCTCAAAACCACCCTTTCCCACTTGGCGCCGCGCCAGGCACAAAAATGGCCATATGTCTGGAGATTGGTCCCACGCCCAAAGAGCCAGCAGGGAAAACTATGCCTTCTTCTAAAGCTCTTTGGGAACCGCTTGCGTAGCCCCACACACCTGGGGGCTGCAGGCTTTCCTGCTGCCTTCAGCCTCAAAACCACCCTTTCCCACTTGGCGCCGCGCCAGGCACAAAAATGGCCATATGTCTGGACATTGGTCCCACGCCCAAAGAGCCAGCAGGGGAAACTATGCCTTCTTCTAAAGCTCTTTGGGAACCGCTTGCGTAGCCGCACAGACCTGGGGGCTGCAGGCTTTCCTGCTGCCTTCAGCCTCAAAACCACCCTTTCCCACTTGGCGCCGTGCCAGGCACAAAAATGGCCATATGTCTGGAGATTGGTCCCACGCCCAAAGAGCCAGCAGGGAAAACTATGCCTTGTTCTAAAGCTCTTTGGGAACCGCTTGCGTAGCCCCACAGACCTGGGGGCTGCAGGCTTTCCTGCTGCCTTCAGCCTCAAAACCACCCTTTCCCACTTGGCGCCGCGCCAGGCACAAAAATGGCCATATGTCTGGAGATTGGTCCCACGCCCAAAGAGCCAGCAGGGAAAACTATGCCTTGTTGTAAAGCTATTTGGGAACCGCTTGCGTAGCCCCACACACCTGGGGGCTGCAGGCTTTCCTGCTGCCTTCAGCCTCAAAACCACCCTTTCCCACTTGGCGCCAAGCCAGGCACAAAAATGGCCATATGTCTGGACATTGGTCCCACGCCCAAAGAGCCAGCAGGGAAAACTATGCCTTCTTCTAAAGCTCTTTGGGAACCGCTTGCGTAGCCCCACACACCTGGGGGCTGCAGGCTTTCCTGCTGCCTTCAGCCTCAAAACCACCATTTACCACTTGGCGCCGCTCCAGGCACAAAAATGGCCATATGTCTGGAGATTGGTCCCACGCCCAAAGAGCCAGCAGGGGAAACTATGCCTTGTTCTAAAGCTCTTTGGGAACCGCTTATGTAGCCGGACAGACCTGGGGGCTGCAGGCTTTCCTGCTGCCTTCAGCCTCAAAACCACCCTTTCCCACTTTGCGCCGCGCCAGGCACAAAAATGGCCATATGTCTGGAGATTGGTCCCACGCCCAAAGAGCCAGCAGGGAAAACTTTGCCTTCTTCTAAAGCTCTATGGGAACCGCTTGCGTAGCCCCACACACCTGGGGGCTGCAGGCTTTCCTGCTGCCTTCAGCCTCAAAACCACCCTTTCCCACTTAGCGCCAAGCCAGGCACAAAAATGGCCATATGGCTGGAGATTGGTCCCACGCCCAAAGAGCCAGCAGGGAAAACTATGCTTGTTCTAAAGCTGTTTGGGAACTGCTTGCGTAGCCCCACACACCTGGGGGCTGTAGGCTTTCCTGCTGCCTTCAGCCTCAAAACCACCCTTTCCCACCTGACGCCGCGCCAGGCACAAAAATGGCCATATGTCTGGAGATTGGTCCCACGCCCAAAGAGCCAGCAGGGAAAATTATGCCTTATTCTAAAGCTCTTTGGGAAACGCTTGCGTAGCCCCACAGACCTGGGGGCTGCAGGCTTTCCTGCTGCCTTCAGCTTCAAAACCACCCTTTCCCACTTGGCGCCGCACCAGGCACAAAAATGGCCATATGTCTGGAGATTGGTCCCACGCCCAAAGAGGCAGCAGGGAAAACTATGTCTTCTTCTAAAGCTCTTTGGGAACTGCTTGCGTAGCCCCACACACCTGGGGGCTGCAGGCCTTCCTGCTGCCTTCAGCCTCAAAACCACCCTTTCCCACTTGACGCCACGCCAGGCACAACAATGGCCATATGTCTGGAGATTGGTCCCACGCCCAAAGAGCCAGCAGGGAAAACTATGCCTTCTTCTAAAGCTCTTTGGGAACCGCTTGCGTAGCCGCACAGACCTGGGGGCTGCAGGCTTTCCTGCTGCCTTCAGCCTCAAAACCACCCTTTCCCACTTGGCGCCGTGCCAGGCACAAAAATGGCCATATGTCTGGAGATTGGTCCCACGCCCAAAGAGCCAGCAGGGAAAACTATGCCTTGTTCTAAAGCTCTTTGGGAACCGCTTGCGTAGCCCCACAGACCTGGGGGCTGCAGGCTTTCCTGCTGCCTTCAGCCTCAAAACCACCCTTTCCCACTTGGCGCCGCGCCAGGCACAAAAATGGCCATATGTCTGGAGACTGGTCCCACGCCCAAAGAGCCAGCAGGGAAATTTAT
This sequence comes from Larus michahellis, assembly GCF_964199755.1. Lineage (NCBI taxonomy): Eukaryota > Metazoa > Chordata > Aves > Charadriiformes > Laridae > Larus > Larus michahellis. The sequence goes on along the minus strand of NW_027436348.1, from coordinate 1,090,619 downwards.
GCCTTGTTGTAAAGCTATTTGGGAACCGCTTGCGTAGCCCCACACACCTGGGGGCTGCAGGCTTTCCTGCTGCCTTCAGCCTCAAAACCACCCTTTCCCACTTGGCGCCAAGCCAGGCACAAAAATGGCCATATGTCTGGACATTGGTCACACGCGCAAAGAGCCAGCAGGGAAAACTATGCCTTGTTCTAAAGCTCTTTGGGAACCGCTTGCGTAGCCCCACACACCTGGGGGCTGCAGGCTTTCCTGCTGCCTTCAGCCTCAAAACCACCCTTTCCCACTTGGCGCCGCGCCAGGCACAAAAATGGCCATATGTCTGGAGATTGGTCCCACGCCCAAAGAGCCAGCAGGGGAAACTATGCCTTGTTCAAAAGCTCTTTGGGAACCGCTTGCGTAGCCCCACACACCTGGGGGCTGCAGGCTTTCCTGCTGCCTTCAGCCTCAAAACCACCCTTTCCCACTTGGCGCCGCGCCAGGCACAAAAATGGCCATATGTCTGGAGATTGGTCCCACGCCCAAAGAGCCAGCAGGGAAAACTTTGCCTTCTTCTAAAGCTCTATGGGAACCGCTTGCGTAGCCCCACACACCTGGGGGCTGCAGGCTTTCCTGCTGCCTTCAGCCTCAAAACCACCCTTTCCCACTTAGCGCCAAGCCAGGCACAAAAATGGCCATATGTCTGGAGATTGGTCCCATGCCCAAAGAGCCAGCAGGGAAAACTATGCTTGTTCTAAAGCTGTTTGGGAACTGCTTGCGTAGCCCCACACACCTGGGAGCTGTAGGCTTTCCTGCTGCCTTCAGCCTCAAAACCACCCTTTCCCACTTGGTGCAGAGCTAGGCACAAAAATGGCCATATGTCTGGAGATTGGTCCCACGCCCAAAGAGCCAGCAGGGAAAACTATGCCTTCTTCTAAAGCTCTTTGGGAACCGCTTGCGTAGCCCCACACACCTGGGGGCTGCAGGCTTTCCTGCTGCCTTCAGCCTCAAAACCACCCTTTCCCACTTGGCGCCGCACCAGGCACAAAAATGGCCATATGTCTGGAGATTGGTCCCACGCCCAAAGAGCCAGCAGGGAAAACTATGCCTTGTTCTAAAGCTCTTTGGGAACCGCTTGCGTAGCCCCACACACCTGGGGGCTGCAGGCTTTCCTGCTGCCTTCAGCCTCAAAACTACCCTTTCCCACTTAGCGCTGCGCCAGGCACAAAAATGGCCATATGTCTGGAGATTGGTCCCATGCCAAAAGAGCGAGCAGGGAAAACTATGCTTGTTCTAAAGCTGTGTGGGAACTGCTTGCGTAGCCACACACACCTGGGGGCTGCAGGCCTTCCTGCTGCCTTCAGCCTCAAAACCACCCTTTACCACTTGGCGCCGCGCCAGGCACAAAAATGGCCATATGTCTGGAGATTGGTCCCACGCCCAAAGAGCCAGCAGGGAAAATTATGCCTTGTTCTAAAGCTCTTTGGGAACCGCTTGCGTAGCCCCACACACCTGGGGGCTTCATTCTTTCCTGCTGCCTTCAGCCTCAAAACCACCCTTTCCCACTTGGCGCCGCACCAGGCACAAAAATGGCCATATGTCTGGAGATTGGTCCCACGCCCAAAGAGCCAGCAGGGAAAACTATGCCGCCTTCTAAAGCTCTTTGGGAACCGCTTGCGTCGCCCCACAGACCTGCGGGCTGCAGGCTTTCCTGCTGCCTTCAGCCTCAAAACCACCCTTTCCCACTTGGCGCCGCGCCAGGCACAAAAATGGCCATATGTCTGGAGATTGGTCCCACGCCCAAAGAGCCAACAGGGAATACTATGCCTTGTTCTATTGCTATTTGGGAACCGCTTGCGTAGCTTCACACATATGGGGGCTACAGGCTTTCCTGCTGCCTTCAGCCTCAAAACCACCCTTTCCCACTTGGCGCCGCGCCAGGCACAAAAATGGCCATATGTCTGGAGATTGGTCCCATGCCCAAAGAGCCAGCAGGGAAAACTATGCCTTGTTCTAAAGCTCTTTGGGAACCGCTTGCGTAGCCCCACACACCTGGGGGCTTCATTCTTTCCTGCTGCCTTCAGCCTCAAAACCACCCTTTTCCTCTTGGTGCCGCAAGAGGCACAAAAATGGCCATATGTCTGGAGATTGTTCCCACGCCCAAAGAGCCAGCAGGGAAAATTATGCCTTGTTCTAAAGCTCTTTGGGAACCGCTTGCGTAGCCCCACAGACCTGGGGGCTGCAGGCTTTCCTGCTGCCTTCAGCCTCAAAACCACCCTTTCCCACTTGGCGCCGCGCCAGGCACAAAAATGGCCATATGTCTGGAGATTGGTCCCACGCCCAAAGAGCCAGCAGGGAAAACTATGCCTTGTTCTAAAGCTCTTTGGGAACCGCTTGCGTAGCCCCACAGACCTGCGGGCTGCAGGCTTTCCTGCTGCCTTCAGCCTCAAAACCACCCTTTCCCACTTGACGCCGCTCCAGGCACAAAAATGGCCATATGTCTGGAGATTGGTCCCACGCACAAAGAGCCAGCAGGGAAAACTATGCCTTGTTCTAAAGCTCTTTGGGAACCGCTTGCGTAGCCCCACAGACCTGGGGGCTGCAGGCTTTCCTGCTGCCTTCAGCCTCAAAACCACCCTTTCCCACTTAGCGCCGCGCCAGGCACAAAAATGGCCATATGTCTGGAGATTGGTCCCATGCCCAAAGAGCCAGCAGGGAAAGCTATGCTTGTTCTAAAGCTGTTTGGGAACTGCTTGCGTAGCCCCACAGACCTGGGGGCTGCAGGCTTTCCTGCTGCCTTCAGCCTCAAAACCACCCTTTCCCACTTGACGCCGCGCCAGGCACAAAAATGGCCATATGTCTGGAGATTGGTCCCACGCCCAAAGAGCCAGCAGGGAAAACTATGCCTTGTTCTAAAGCTCTTTGGGAACCGCTTGCGTAGCCCCACACACCTGGGGGCTGCAGGCTTTCCTGCTGCCTTCAGCCTCAAAACCACCCTTTCCCACTTGGCGCCGCGCCAGGCACAAAAATGGCCATATGTCTGGAGATTGTTCCCACGCCCAAAGAGCCAGCAGGGAAAAATATGCCTTGTTCTAAAGCTCTTTGGGAACCGTGTGCGTAGCCCCACACACCTGGGGGCTGCAGGCTTTCCTGCTGCCTTCAGCCTCAAAACCACCCTTTCCCACTTGGCGCCGCGCCAGGCACAAAAATGGCCATATGGCTGGAGATTGGTCCCACGCCCAAAGAGCCAGCAGGGAAAACTATGCCTTCTTCTAAAGCTCTTTGGGAACCGCTCGTGCGGCCCCACAGACCTGGGGGCTGCAGGCTTTCCTGCTGCCTTCAGCCTCAAAACCACCCTTTCCCACTTGGCGCTGTGCCAGGCACAAAAATGACCATATGTCTGGAGATTGGTCTCACGCCCAAAGAGCCAGCAGGGAAAATTATGCCTTGTTCTAAAGCTTTTTGGGAACCGCTTGCGTAGCCCCACACACCTGCGGGCTGCAGGCTTTCCTGCTGCCTTCAGCCTCAAAACCACCCTTTCCCACTTGGTGCAGAGCTAGGCACAAAAATGGCCATATGTCTGGAGATTGGTCCCACGCCCAAAGAGCCAGCAGGGAAAACTATGCTTATTCTAAAGCTGTTTGGGAACTGCTTACGTAGCCCCACACACCTGGGGGCTGCAGGCCTTCCTGCTGCCTTCAGCCTCAAAACCACCCTTTACCACTTGGCGCCGCTCCAGGTACAAAAATGGCCATATGTCTGGAGATTGGTCCCACGCCCAAAGAGCCAGCAGGGAAAACTATGCCTTCTTCTAAAGCTCTTTGGGAACCGCTTGCATAGCCCCACAGACTTGGGGGCTGCAGGCTTTCCTGCTGCCTTCAGCCTCAAAACCACCCTTTCCCACTTGGCGCCGCTCCAGGCACAAAAATGGCCATATGGGTGGAGATTGGTCGCACGCCCAAAGAGCAAGCAGGGAAAACTATGCCTTGTTCTAAAGCTCTTTGGGAACCGCTTGCGTAGCCCCACAGACCTGCGGGCTGCAGGCTTTCCTGCTGCCTTCAGCCTCAAAACCACCCTTTCCCACTTGGCGCCGCGCCAGGCACAAAAATGGTCATATGTCTGGAGATTGGTCCCACGCCCAAAGAGCCAGCAGGGAAAACTGTGCCTTCTTCTAAAGCTCTTTGGGAACCGCTGGTGCGGCCCCACAGACCTGGGGGCTGCAGGCTTCCCTGCTGCCTTCAGCCTCAAAACCACCCTTTCCCACTTGGCGCCGCGCCAGGCACAAAAATGGCCATATGTCTGGAGATTGGTCCCACGCCCAAAGAGCCAGCAGGGAAAATTATGCCTTGTTGTAAAGCTATTTGGGAACCACTTGCGTAGCCCCACACACCTGGGGGCTGCAGGCTTTCCTGCTGCCTTCAGCCTCAAAACCACCATTTCCCACTTGGCGCCGCGCCAGGCACAAAAATGGCCATATGTCTGGAGATTGGTCCCACGCCCAAAGAGCCAGCAGGGAAAACTATGCCTTGTTCTAAAGCTCTTTGGGAACCGCTTGCGTAGCCCCACAGACCTGGGGGCTGCAGGCTTTCCTGCTGCCTTCAGCCTCAAAACCACCCTTTCCCACTTGGCGCCGCGCCAGGCACAAAAATGGCCATATGTCTGGAGATTGGTCCCACGCCCAAAGAGCCAGCAGGGAAAACTATGCCTTCTTCTAAAGCTCTTTGGGAACCGCTTGCGTAGCCCCACACACCTGGGGGCTGCAGGCTTTCCTGCTGCCTTCAGCCTCAAAACCACCCTTTCCCACTTGGCGCCGCGCCAGGCACAAAAATGGCCATATGGCTGGAGATTGGTCCCACGTCCAAAGAGCCAGCAGGGAAAATTATGCCTTGTTCTAAAGCTTTTTGGGAACCGCTTGCGTAGCCACACAGACATGGGGCCTGCAGGCTTTCCTGCTGCCTTCAGCCTCAAAACCACCCTTTCCCACTTGGCGCCGCGCCAGGCACAAAAATGGCCATATGTCTGGAGATTGGTCCCATGCCCAAAGAGCCAGCAGGGAAAACTATGCTTGTTCTAAATCTCTTTGGGAACTGCTTGCGTAGCCCCACACACCTGGGGGCTGCAGGCTTTCCTGCTGCCTTCAGCCTCAAAACCACCCTTTCCCACTTGACGCCGCGCCAGGCACAAAAATGGCCATATGTCTGGAGATTGGTCCCACGCCCAAAGAGCCAGCAGGGAAAACTATGCCTTCTTCTAAAGCTTTTAGGGAACCGCTTGCGTAGCCCCACAGACCTGGGGGCTGCAGGCTTTCCTGCTGCCTTCAGCCTCAAAACCACCCTTTCCCACTTGGCGCCGAGCCAGGCACAAAAATGGCCATATGTCTGGAGATTGGTCCCACGCCCAAAGAGCCAGCAGGGAAAACTATGCCTTCTTCTAAAGCTCTTTGGGAACGGCTTGCGTAGCCCCACACACCTGGGGGCTGCAGGCTTTCCTGCTGCCTTCAGCCTCAAAACCACCCTTTTCCTCTTGGCGCCGCGCCAGGCACAAAAATGGCCATATGGCTGGAGATTGGTCCCACGCCCAAAGAGCCAGCAGGGAAAACTATGCCTTCTTCTAAAGCTCTTTGGGAACCGCTTGCGTAGCCCCACACACCTGCGGGCTGCAGGCTTTCCTGCTGCCTTCAGCCTCAAAACCACCCTTTCCCACTTGACGCCGCGCCAGGCACAAAAATGGCCATATGTCTGGAGATTGGTCCCACGCCCAAAGAGCCAGCAGGGAAAACTATGCCTTGTTCTAAAGCTCTTTGGGAACCGCTCGTGCGGCCCCACAGACCTGGGGGCTGCAGGCTTTCCTGCTGCCTTCAGCCTCAAAACCACCCTTTCCCACTTGGCGCTGTGCCAGGCACAAAAATGACCATATGTCTGGAGATTGGTCTCACGCCCAAAGAGCCAGCAGGGAAAATTATGCCTTGTTCTAAAGCTTTTTGGGAACCGCTTGCGTAGCCCCACACACCTGCGGGCTGCAGGATTTCCTGCTGCCTTCAGCCTCAAAACCACCCTTTCCCACTTGGTGCAGAGCTAGGCACAAAAATGGCCATATGTCTGGAGATTGGTCCCATGCCCAAAGAGCCAGCAGGGAAAACTATGCTTATTCTAAAGCTGTTTGGGAACTGCTTACGTAGCCCCACACACCTGGGGGCTGCAGGCCTTCCTGCTGCCTTCAGCCTCAAAACCACCCTTTCCCACTTGGCGCCGCTCCAGGTACAAAAATGGCCATATGTCTGGAGATTGGTCCCACGCCCAAAGAGCCAGCAGGGAAAACTATGCCTTGTTCTATAGCTCTTTGGGAACCGCTTGCATAGCCCCACAGACTTGGGGGCTGCAGGCTTTCCTGCTGCCTTCAGCCTCAAAACAACCCTTTTCCTCTTGGTGCCGCAAGAGGCACAAAAATGGCCATATGTCTGGAGATTGGTCCCACGCCCAAAGAGCCAGCAGGGAAAATTATGCCTTGTTCTAAAGCTCTTTGGGAACCGCTTGCGTAGCCCCACACACCTGGGGGCTGCAGGCTTTCCTGCTGCCTTCAGCCTCAAAACCACCCTTTCCCACTTGGCGCCGCTCCAGGCACAAAAATGGCCATATGTCTGGAGATTGGTCCCACGCCCAAAGAGCCAGCAGGGAAAACTATGCTTTGTTCTAAAGCTCTTTGGGAACCGCTTGCGTAGCCCCACAGACCTGGGGGCTGCAGGCTTTCCTGCTGCCTTCAGCCTCAAAACCACCCTTTCCCACTACACGCCACGCCAGGCACAAAAATGGTCATATGTCTGGAGATTGGTCCCACGCCCAAAGAGCCAGCAGGGAAAACTATGCCTTGTTCTAAAGCTCTTTGGGAACCGCTGATGTGGCTCCACAGACCTGGCGGCTGCAGGCTTTCCTGCTGCCTTCAGCCTCAAAACCACACTTTCCCACTTGGCGCCGCTCCAGGCACAAAAATGGCCATATGTCTGGAGATTGGTCCCACGCCCAAAGAGCGAGCAGGGAAAATTATGCCTTCTTCTAAAGCTCTTTGGGAACCGCTTGCGTAGCCCCACAGACCTGGGGGCTGCAGGCTTTCCTGCTGCCTTCAGCCTCAAAACCACCATTTCCCACTTGGCGCCGCGCCAGGCACAAAAATGGCCATATGTCTGGAGATTGGTCCCACGCCCAAAGAGCCAGCAGGGAAAACTATGCCTTGTTCTAAAGCTCTTTGGGAACCGCTTGCGTAGCCCCACACACCTGGGGGCTGCAGGCTTTCCTGCTGCCTTCAGCCTCAAAACCACCCTTTCCCACTTGGCGCCGCGCCAGGCACAAAAATGGCCATATGTCTGGAGATTGGTCCCACGCCCAAAGAGCCAGCAGGGAAAACTATGCCTTGTTCTAAAGCTCTTTGGGAACCGCTTGCGTAGCCCCACAGACCTGGGGGCTGCAGGCTTTCCTGCTGCCTTCAGCCTCAAAACCACCCTTTCCCACTTGGCGCCGCTCCAGGCACAAAAATGGCCATATGTCTGGAGATTGGTCCCACGCCCAAAGAGCCAGCAGGGAAAACTATGCCTTCTTCTAAACCTCTTTGGGAACCGCTTGCGTAGCCCCACACACCTGGGGGCTGCAGGCTTTCCTGCTGCCTTCAGCCTCAAAACCACCCTTTCCCACTTGGCGCCGCGCCAGGCACAAAAATGGCCATATGTCTGGAGATTGGTCCCACGCCCAAAGAGCCAGCAGGGAAAATTATGCCTTGTTCTAAAGCTTTTTGGGAACCGCTTGCGTAGCCCCACAGACCTGGGGGCTGCAGGCTTTCCTGCTGCCTTCAGCCTCAAAACCACCCTTTCCCACTTAGCGCCGCGCCAGGCACAAAAATGGCCATATGGCTGGAGATTGGTCCCATGCCCAAAGAGCCAGCAGGGAAAACTATGCTTGTTCTAAAGCTCTTTGGGAACCGCTTGCGTAGCCCCACACACCTGGGGGCTGCAGGCCTTCCTGCTGCCTTCAGCCTCAAAACCACCCTTTCCCACTTGACTTCGCGCCAGGCACAAAAATGGCCATATGTCTGGAGATTGGTCCCACGCCCAAAGAGACAGCAGGGAAAACTATGCCTTCTTCTAAAGCACTTTGGGAACCGCTTGCGTAGCCCCACAGACCTGGGGGCTGCAGGCTTTCCTGCTGCCTTCAGCCTCAAAACCACCCTTTCCCACTTGGCGCCGCGCCAGGCACAAAAATGGCCATATGGCTGGAGATTGGTCCCACGCCCAAAGAGCCAGCAGGGAAAACTATGCCTTGTTCTAAAGCTCTTTGGGAACCGCTTGCGTAGCCCCACACACCTGGGGGCTGCAGGCTTTCCTGCTGCCTTCAGCCTCAAAACCACCCTTTCCCACTTGGCGCCGCGCCAGGCACAAAAATGGCCATATGTCTGGAGATTGGTCCCACGCCCAAAGAGCCAGCAGGGAAAATTATGCCTTGTTCTAAAGCTCTTTGGGAACCGCTTGCGTAGCCCCACACACCTGCGGGCTGCAGGCTTTCCTGCTGCCTTCAGCCTCAAAACCACCCTTTCCCACTTGGCGCCGCCCCAGGCACAAAAATGGCCATATGTCTGGAGATTGGTCCCATGCCCAAAGAGCCAGCAGGGAAAACTATGCCTTGTTCTAAAGCTCTTTGGGAACCGCTTGCGTAGCCCCACACACCTGCGGGCTGCAGGCTTTCCTGCTGCCTTCAGCCTCAAAACCACCCTTTCCCACTTGACGCCGCGCCAGGCACAAAAATGGCCATATGTCTGGAGATTGGTCCCACGCACAAAGAGCCAGCAGGGAAAACTATGCCTTGTTCTAAAGCTCTTTGGGAACCGCTTGCGTAGCCCCACAGACCTGGGGGCTGCAGGCTTTCCTGCTGCCTTCAGCCTCAAAACCACCCTTTCCCACTTGTTGCAGAGCTAGGCACAAAAATGGCCATATGTCTGGAGATTGGTCCCATGCCCAAAGAGCCAGCAGGGAAAACTATGCTTATTCTAAATCTCTTTGGGAACCGCTTGCATAGCCCCACAGACTTGGGGGCTGCAGGCTTTCCTGCTGCCTTCAGCCTCAAAACCACCCTTTCCTCTTGGTGCCGCAAGAGGCACAAAAATGGCCATATGTCTGGAGATTGGTCCCACGCCCAAAGAGCCGGCAGGGAAAACTATGCCTTGTTCTAAAGCTCTTTGGGAACCGCTCGTGCGGCCCCACAGACCTGGGGGCTGCAGGCTTTCCTGCTGCCTTCAGCCTCAAAACCACCCTTTCCCACTTGGCGCCGCGCCAGGCACAAAAATGACCATATGTCTGGAGATTGGTCTCACGCCCAAAGAGCCAGCAGGGAAAATTATGCCTTGTTCTAAAGCTTTTTGGGAACCGCTTGCGTAGCCCCACACACCTGGGGGCTGCAGGATTTCCTGCTGCCTTCAGCCTCAAAACCACCCTTTCCCACTTGGTGCAGAGCTAGGCACAAAAATGGCCATATGTCTGGAGATTGGTCCCATGCCCAAAGAGCCAGCAGGGAAAACTATGCTTATTCTAAAGCTGTTTGGGAACTGCTTACGTAGCCCCACACACCTGGGGGCTGCAGGCCTTCCTGCTGCCTTCAGCCTCAAAACCACCCTTTACCACTTGGCGCCGCTCCAGGTACAAAAATGGCCATATGTCTGGAGATTGGTCCCACGCCCAAAGAGCCAGCAGGGAAAACTATGCCTTCTTCTAAAGCTCTTTGGGAACCGCTGGTGCGGCCCCACAGACCTGGCGGCTGCAGGCTTTCCTGCTGCCTTCAGCCTCAAAACCACCCTTTCCCACTTGGCGCCGCTCCAGGCACAAAAATGGCCATATGTCTGGAGATTGGTCCCACGCCCAAAGAGCGAGCAGGGAAAATTATGCCTTCTTCTAAAGCTCTTTGGGAACCGCTTGCGTAGCCCCACAGACCTGGGGGCTGCAGGCTTTCCTGCTGCCTTCAGCCTCAAAACCACCATTTCCCACTTGGCGCCGCGCCAGGCACAAAAATGGCCATATGTCTGGAGATTGGTCCCACGCCCAAAGAGCCAGCAGGGAAAACTATGCCTTGTTCTAAAGCTCTTTGGGAACCGCTTGCGTAGCCCCACACACCTGGGGGCTGCAGGCTTTCCTGCTGCCTTCAGCCTCAAAACCACCCTTTCCCACTTGGCGCCGCGCCAGGCACAAAAATGGCCATATGTCTGGAGATTGGTCCCACGCCCAAAGAGCCAGCAGGGAAAACTATGCCTTGTTCTAAAGCTCTTTGGGAACCGCTTGCGTAGCCCCACAGACCTGGGGGCTGCAGGCTTTCCTGCTGCCTTCAGCCTCAAAACCACCCTTTCCCACTTGGCGCCGCTCCAGGCACAAAAATGGCCATATGTCTGGAGATTGGTCCCACGCCCAAAGAGCCAGCAGGGAAAACTATGCCTTCTTCTAAACCTCTTTGGGAACCGCTTGCGTAGCCCCACACACCTGGGGGCTGCAGGCTTTCCTGCTGCCTTCAGCCTCAAAACCACCCTTTCCCACTTGGCGCCGCGCCAGGCACAAAAATGGCCATATGTCTGGAGATTGGTCCCACGCCCAAAGAGCCAGCAGGGAAAATTATGCCTTGTTCTAAAGCTTTTTGGGAACCGCTTGCGTAGCCCCACAGACCTGGGGGCTGCAGGCTTTCCTGCTGCCTTCAGCCTCAAAACCACCCTTTCCCACTTAGCGCCGCGCCAGGCACAAAAATGGCCATATGGCTGGAGATTGGTCCCATGCCCAAAGAGCCAGCAGGGAAAACTATGCTTGTTCTAAAGCTCTTTGGGAACCGCTTGCGTAGCCCCACACACCTGGGGGCTGCAGGCCTTCCTGCTGCCTTCAGCCTCAAAACCACCCTTTCCCACTTGACTTCGCGCCAGGCACAAAAATGGCCATATGTCTGGAGATTGGTCCCACGCCCAAAGAGACAGCAGGGAAAACTATGCCTTCTTCTAAAGCACTTTGGGAACCGCTTGCGTAGCCCCACAGACCTGGGGGCTGCAGGCTTTCCTGCTGCCTTCAGCCTCAAAACCACCCTTTCCCACTTGGCGCCGCGCCAGGCACAAAAATGGCCATATGGCTGGAGATTGGTCCCACGCCCAAAGAGCCAGCAGGGAAAACTATGCCTTGTTCTAAAGCTCTTTGGGAACCGCTTGCGTAGCCCCACACACCTGGGGGCTGCAGGCTTTCCTGCTGCCTTCAGCCTCAAAACCACCCTTTCCCACTTGGCGCCGCGCCAGGCACAAAAATGGCCATATGTCTGGAGATTGGTCCCACGCCCAAAGAGCCAGCAGGGAAAATTATGCCTTGTTCTAAAGCTCTTTGGGAACCGCTTGCGTAGCCCCACACACCTGCGGGCTGCAGGCTTTCCTGCTGCCTTCAGCCTCAAAACCACCCTTTCCCACTTGGCGCCGCCCCAGGCACAAAAATGGCCATATGTCTGGAGATTGGTCCCATGCCCAAAGAGCCAGCAGGGAAAACTATGCCTTGTTCTAAAGCTCTTTGGGAACCGCTTGCGTAGCCCCACACACCTGCGGGCTGCAGGCTTTCCTGCTGCCTTCAGCCTCAAAACCACCCTTTCCCACTTGACGCCGCGCCAGGCACAAAAATGGCCATATGTCTGGAGATTGGTCCCACGCACAAAGAGCCAGCAGGGAAAACTATGCCTTGTTCTAAAGCTCTTTGGGAACCGCTTGCGTAGCCCCACAGACCTGGGGGCTGCAGGCTTTCCTGCTGCCTTCAGCCTCAAAACCACCCTTTCCCACTTGTTGCAGAGCTAGGCACAAAAATGGCCATATGTCTGGAGATTGGTCCCATGCCCAAAGAGCCAGCAGGGAAAACTATGCTTATTCTAAATCTCTTTGGGAACCGCTTGCATAGCCCCACAGACTTGGGGGCTGCAGGCTTTCCTGCTGCCTTCAGCCTCAAAACCACCCTTTCCTCTTGGTGCCGCAAGAGGCACAAAAATGGCCATATGTCTGGAGATTGGTCCCACGCCCAAAGAGCCGGCAGGGAAAACTATGCCTTGTTCTAAAGCTCTTTGGGAACCGCTCGTGCGGCCCCACAGACCTGGGGGCTGCAGGCTTTCCTGCTGCCTTCAGCCTCAAAACCACCCTTTCCCACTTGGCGCCGCGCCAGGCACAAAAATGACCATATGTCTGGAGATTGGTCTCACGCCCAAAGAGCCAGCAGGGAAAATTATGCCTTGTTCTAAAGCTTTTTGGGAACCGCTTGCGTAGCCCCACACACCTGGGGGCTGCAGGATTTCCTGCTGCCTTCAGCCTCAAAACCACCCTTTCCCACTTGGTGCAGAGCTAGGCACAAAAATGGCCATATGTCTGGAGATTGGTCCCATGCCCAAAGAGCCAGCAGGGAAAACTATGCTTATTCTAAAGCTGTTTGGGAACTGCTTACGTAGCCCCACACACCTGGGGGCTGCAGGCCTTCCTGCTGCCTTCAGCCTCAAAACCACCCTTTACCACTTGGCGCCGCTCCAGGTACAAAAATGGCCATATGTCTGGAGATTGGTCCCACGCCCAAAGAGCCAGCAGGGAAAACTATGCCTTCTTCTAAAGCTCTTTGGGAACCGCTGGTGCGGCCCCACAGACCTGGCGGCTGCAGGCTTTCCTGCTGCCTTCAGCCTCAAAACCACCCTTTCCCACTTGGCGCCGCTCCAGGCACAAAAATGGCCATATGTCTGGAGATTGGTCCCACGCCCAAAGAGCCAGCAGGGAAAATTATGCCTTGTTGTAAAGCTATTTGGGAACCGCTTGCGTAGCCCCACAGACCTGGCGGCTGCAGGCTTTCCTGCTGCCTTCAGCCTCAAAACCACCCTTTCCCACTTGGCGCCGCGCCAGGCACAAAAATGGCCATATGTCTGGAGATTGGTCCCACGCCCAAAGAGACAGCAGGGAAAACTATGCCTTGTTCTAAAGCTCTTTGGGAACCGCTTGCGTAGCCCCACACACCTGGGGGCTGCAGGCTTTCCTGCTGCCTTCAGCCTCAAAACCACCCTTTCCCACTTAGCGCCGCGCCAGGCACAAAAATGGCCATATGTCTGGAGTTTGGTCCCATGCCCAAAGAGCCAGCAGGGAAAACTATGCTTGTTCTAAAGCTCTTTGGGAACTGCTTGCGTAGCCCCACACACCTGGGGGCTGCAGGCCTTGCTGCTGCCTTCAGCCTCAAAACCACCCTTTCCCACTTGACGCCGCGCCAGGCACAAAAATGGCCATATGTCTGGAGATTGGTCCCACGCCCAAAGAGCCAGCAGGGGAAACTATGCCTTCTTCTAAAGCTCTTTGGGAACCGCTTGCGTAGCCCCACACACCTGGGGGCTGCAGGCTTTCCTGCTGCCTTCAGCCTCAAAACCACCCTTTCCCACTTGGCGCCGCTCCAGGCACAAAAATGGCCATATGTCTGGAGATTGGTCCCATGCCCAAAGAGCCAGCAGGGAAAACTATGCCTTGTTGTAAAGCTCTTTGGGAACCGCTTGCGTAGCCCCACACACCTGCGGGCTGCAGGCTTTCCTGCTGCCTTCAGCCTCAAAACCAACATTTCCCACTTGGCGCCGCGCCAGGCACAAAAATGGCCATATGTCTGGAGATTGGTCCCACGCCCAAAGAGCCAGCAGGGAAAATTATGCCTTGTTCTAAAGCTCTTTGGGAACCGCTTGCGTAGCCCCACAGACCTGGGGGCTGCAGGCTTTCCTGCTGCCTTCAGCCTCAAAACCACCCTTTCCCACTTGGCGCCGCACCAGGCACAAAAATGGCCATATGTCTGGAGATTGGTCCCACGCCCAAAGAGCCAGCAGGGAAAACTATGCCTTGTTCTAAAGCTCTTTGGGAACCGCTTGCGTAGCCCCACAGACCTGGGGGCTGCAGGCTTTCCTGCTGCCTTCAGCCTCAAAACCACCCTTTCCCACTACACGCCGCGCCATGCACAAAAATGGTCATATGTCTGGAGATTGGTCCCACGCCCAAAGAGCCAGCAGGGAAAACTATGCCTTCTTCTAAAGCTCTTTGGGAACCGCTGGTGCGGCCCCACAGACCTGGCGGCTGCAGGCTTTCCTGCTGCCTTCAGCCTCAAAACCACCCTTTCCCACTTGGCGCCGCTCCAGGCACAAAAATGGCCATATGTCTGGAGATTGGTCCCACGCCCAAAGAGCCAGCAGGGAAAATTATGCCTTGTTGTAAAGCTATTTGGGAACCGCTTGCGTAGCCCCACAGACCTGGCGGCTGCAGGCTTTCCTGCTGCCTTCAGCCTCAAAACCACCCTTTCCCACTTGGCGCCGCGCCAGGCACAAAAATGGCCATATGTCTGGAGATTGGTCCCACGCCCAAAGAGACAGCAGGGAAAACTATGCCTTCTTCTAAAGCTCTTTGGGAACCGCTTGCGTAGCCCCACACACCTGGGGGCTGCAGGCTTTCCTGCTGCCTTCAGCCTCAAAACCACCCTTTCCCACTTAGCGCCGCGCCAGGCACAAAAATGGCCATATGTCTGGAGATTGGTCCCATGCCCAAAGAGCCAGCAGGGAAAACTATGCTTGTTCTAAAGCTCTTTGGGAACTGCTTGCGTAGCCCCACACACCTGGGGGCTGCAGGCCTTGCTGCTGCCTTCAGCCTCAAAACCACCCTTTCCCACTTGACGCCGCGCCAGGCACAAAAATGGCCATATGTCTGGAGATTGGTCCCACGCCCAAAGAGCCAGCAGGGAAAACTATGCCTTCTTCTAAAGCTCTTTGGGAACCGCTTGCGTAGCCCCACACACCTGGGGGCTGCAGGCTTTCCTGCTGCCTTCAGCCTCAAAACCACCCTTTCCCACTTGGCGCCGCGCCAGGCACAAAAATGGCCATATGTCTGGAGATTGGTCCCATGCCCAAAGAGCCAGCAGGGAAAACTATGCCTTGTTGTAAAGCTCTTTGGGAACCGCTTGCGTAGCCCCACACACCTGCGGGCTGCAGGCTTTCCTGCTGCCTTCAGCCTCAAAACCACCCTTTCCCACTTGGCGCCGCGCCAGGCACAAAAATGGCCATATGTCTGGAGATTGGTCCCACGCCCAAAGAGACAGCAGGGAAAACTATGCCTTGTTCTAAAGCTCTTTGGCAACCGCTTGCGTAGCCCCACAGACCTGGGGGCTGCAGGCTTTCCTGCTGCCTTCAGCCTCAAAACCACCCTTTCCCACTTGGCGCCGCTCCAGGCACAAAAATGGCCATATGTCTGGAGATTGGTCCCACGCCCAAAGAGCCAGCAGGGAAAACTATGCCTTCTTCTAAACCTATTTGGGAACCGCTTGCGTAGCCACACACACCTGGGGGCTGCAGGCTTTCCTGCTGCCTTCAGCCTCAAAACCACCCTTTTCCTCTTGGTGCCGCAAGAGGCACAAAAATGGCCATATGTCTGGAGATTGTTCCCACGCCCAAAGAGCCAGCAGGGAAAATTATGCCTTGTTCTAAAGCTCTTTGGGAACCGCTTGCGTAGCCCCACAGACCTGGGGGCTGCAGGCTTTCCTGCTGCCTTCAGCCTCAAAACCACCCTTTCCCACTTGGCGCCGCGCCAGGCACAAAAATGGCCATTTGGCTGGAGATTGGTCCCACGCCCAAAGAGCCAGCAGGGAAAACTATGCCTTCTTCTAAAGCTCTTTGGGAACCGCTTGCGTAGCCCCACAGACCTGGGGGCTGCAGGCTTTCCTGCTGCCTTCAGCCTCAAAACCACCCTTTCCCACTTGACGCCGCGCCAGGCACAAAAATGGCCATATGTCTGGAGATTGGTCCCACGCCCAAAGAGCCAGCAGGGAAAACTATGCCTTGTTCTAAAGCTCTTTGGGAACCGCTTGCGTAGCCCCACAGACCTGGGGGCTGCAGGCTTTCCTGCTGCCTTCAGCCTCAAAACCACCCTTTCCCACTTGGTGCAGAGCTAGGCACAAAAATGGCCATATGTCTGGAGATTGGTCCCATGCCCAAAGAGCCAGCAGGGAAAACTATGCCTTCTTCTAAAGCTCTTTGGGAACCGCTTGCATAGCCCCACAGACCTGGGGGCTGCAGGCTTTCCTGCTGCCTTCAGCCTCAAAACCAACATTTCCCACTTGGCGCCGCGCCAGGCACAAAAATGGCCATATGTCTGGAGATTGGTCCCACGCCCAAAGAGCCAGCAGGGAAAACTATGCCTTCTTCTAAAGCTCTTTGGGAACCGCTTGCGTAGCCCCACAGACCTGGGGGCTGCAGGCTTTCCTGCTGCCTTCAGCCTCAAAACCACCCTTTTCCTCTTGGTGCCGCAAGAGGCACAAAAATGGCCATATGTCTGGAGATTGGTCCCACGCCCAAAGAGCCAGCAGGGAAAACTATGCCTTGTTCTAAAGCTCTTTGGGAACCGCTTGCGTAGCCCCACAGACCTGGGGGCTGCAGGCTTTCCTGCTGCCTTCAGACTCAAAACCACCCTTTCCCACTTGGCGCCGCGCCAGGCACAAAAATGGCCATATGTCTGGAGATTGGTCCCACGCCCAAAGAGCCAGCAGGGAAAACTATGCCTTCTTCTAAAGCTCTTTGGGAACCGCTTGCGTAGCACCACACACCTGGGGGCTGCAGGCTTTCCTGCTGCCTTCAGCCTCAAAACCACCCTTTCCCTCTTGGTGCCGCAAGAGGCACAAAAATGGCCATATGTCTGGAGATTGTTCCCACACCCAAAGAGCCAGCAGGGAAAATTATGCCTTGTTCTAAAGCTCTTTGGGAACCGCTTGCGTAGCCCCACAGACCTGGGGGCTGCAGGCTTTCCTGCTGCCTTCAGCCTCAAAACCACCCTTTTCCTCTTGGTGCCGCAAGAGGCACAAAAATGGCCATATGTCTGGAGATTGGTCCCACGCCCAAAGAGCCAGCAGGGAAAACTATGCCTTGTTCTAAAGCTCTTTGGGAACCGCTTGCGTAGCCCCACACACCTGGGGGCTGCAGGCTTTCCTGCTGCCTTCAGCCTCAAAACCACCCTTTCCCACTTGGCGCCGCGCCAGGCACAAAAATGGCCATATGGCTGGAGATTGGTCCCACGCCCAAAGAGCCACCAGGGAAAACTATGCCTTGTTCTAAAGCTCTTTGGCAACCGCTTGCGTAGCCCCACAGACCTGCGGGCTGCAGGCTTTTCTGCTGCCTTCAGCTCAAAACCACCCTTTCCCACTTGGCGCCGCGCCAGGCACAAAAATGGCCATATGTCTGGAGATTGGTCCCATGCCCAAAGAGACAGCAGGGAAA
Source organism: Larus michahellis (assembly GCF_964199755.1). Taxonomy (NCBI): domain Eukaryota; kingdom Metazoa; phylum Chordata; class Aves; order Charadriiformes; family Laridae; genus Larus; species Larus michahellis. The sequence continues at coordinate 1,073,361 of NW_027436348.1, read as the reverse complement.
ACTATGCCTTGTTCTAAAGCTCTTTGGCAACCGCTTGCGTAGCCCCACACACCTGCGGGCTGCAGGCTTTCCTGCTGCCTTCAGGCTCAAAACCACCCTTTCCCACTTGGCGCCGCTCCAGGCACAAAAATGGCCATATGTCTGGAGATTGGTCCCATGCCCAAAGAGCCAGCAGGGAAAACTATGCCTTGTTGTAAAGCTCTTTGGGAACCGCTTGCGTAGCCCCAGAGACCTGGGGGCTGCAGGCTTTCCTGCTGCCTTCAGCCTCAAAACCAACATTTCCCACTTGGCGCCGCGCCAGGCACAAAAATGGCCATATGTCTGGAGATTGGTCCCATGCCCAAAGAGACAGCAGGGAAAACTATGCCTTCTTCTAAAGCTCTTTGGGAACCGCTTGCGTAGCCCCACACACCTGGGGGCTGCAGGCTTTCCTGCTGCCTTCAGCCTCAAAACCACCCTTTCCCACTTGGCGCCGCGCCAGGCACAAAAATGGCCATATGGCTGGAGATTGGTCCCACGCCCAAAGAGCCAGCAGGGAAAACTATGCCTTGTTCTAAAGCTCTTTGGGAACCGCTTGCGTAGTCCCACAGACCTGGGGGCTGCAGGCTTTCCTGCTGCCTTCAGCCTCAAAACCACCATTTCCCACTTGACGCCGCGCCAGGCACAAAAATGGCCATATGTCTGGAGATTGGTCCCACGCCCAAAGAGCCAGCAGGGAAAACTATGCCTTGTTCTAAAGCTCTTTGGGAACCGCTTGCGTAGCCCCACACAGCTGCGCGCTGCAGGCTTTCCTGCTGCCTTCAGCCTCAAAACCACCCTTTCCCACTTGGTGCAGAGCTAGGCACAAAAATGGCCATATGTCTGGAGATTGGTCCCACGCCCAAAGAGCCAGCAGGGAAAACTATGCCTTCTTCTAAAGCTCTTTGGGAACCGCTTGCGTAGCCCCACAGACCTGGGGGCTGCAGGCTTTCCTGCTGCCTTCAGCCTCAAAACCACCCTTTCCCACTTGGCGCCGCGCCAGGCACAAAAATGGCCATATGGCTGGAGATTGGTCCCACGCCCAAAGAGCCAGCAGGGAAAACTATGCCTTGTTCTAAAGCTCTTTGGGAACCGCTTGCGTAGCCCCACAGACCTGGCGGCTGCAGGCTTTCCTGCTGCCTTCAGCCTCAAAACCACCCTTTCCCACTTGGCGCCGCGCCAGGCACAAAAATGGCCATATGTCTGGAGATTGGTCCCACGCCCAAAGAGCCAGCAGGGAAAAATATGCCTTGTTCTAAAGCTCTTTGGGAACCGCTGGTGTGGCCCCACAGACCTGGGGGCTGCAGGCTTTCCTGCTGCCTTCAGCCTCAAAACCACCCTTTCCCACTTGGTGCAGAGCTAGGCACAAAAATGGCCATATGTCTGGACATTGGTCCCATGCCCAAAGAGCCAGCAGGGAAAACTATGCCTTGTTCTAAAGCTCTTTGGGAACCGCTTGCATAGCCCCACAGACTTGGGGGCTGCAGGCTTTCCTGCTGCCTTCAGCCTCAAAACCAACATTTCCCACTTGGCGCCGCGCCAGGCACAAAAATGGCCATATGTCTGGAGATTGGTCCCACGCCCAAAGAGCCAGCAGGGAAAACTATGCCTTCTTCTAAAGCTCTTTGGGAACCGCTTGCGTAGCCCCACAGACTTGGGGGCTGCAGGCTTTCCTGCTGCCTTCAGCCTCAAAACCACCCTTTTCCTCTTGGTGCCGCAAGAGGCACAAAAATGGCCATATGTCTGGAGATTGGTCCCACGCCCAAAGAGCCAGCAGGGAAAATTATGCCTTCTTCTAAACCTCTTTGGGAACCGCTTGCGTAGCCCCACAGACCTGGGGGCTGCAGGCTTTCCTGCTGCCTTCAGCCTCAAAACCACCCTTTCCCACTTGGCGCCGCGCCAGGCACAAAAATGGCCATATGTCTGGAGATTGGTCCCACGCCCAAAGAGCCAGCAGGGAAAACTATGCCTTCTTCTAAAGCTCTTTGGGAACCGCTTGCGTAGCCCCACACACCTGGGGGCTGCAGGCTTTCCTGCTGCCTTCAGCCTCAAAACCACCCTTTCCCACTTGGTGCAGAGCTAGGCACAAAAATGGCCATATGTCTGGAGATTGGTCCCATGCCCAAAGAGCCAGCAGGGAAAACTATGCTTATTCTAAAGCTCTTTGGGAACCGCTTGCATAGCCCCACAGACTTGGGGGCTGCAGGCTTTCCTGCTGCCTTCAGCCTCAAAACCAACATTTCCCACTTGGCGCCGCGCCAGGCACAAAAATGGCCATATGTCTGGAGATTGGTCCCACGCCCAAAGAGCCAGCAGGGAAAACTATGCCTTCTTCTAAAGCTCTTTGGGAACCGCTTGCGTAGCCCCACAGACCTGGGGGCTGCAGGCTTTCCTGCTGCCTTCAGCCTCAAAACCACCCTTTTCCTCTTGGTACCGCAAGAGGCACAAAAATGGCCATATGTCTGGAGATTGGTCCCACGCCCAAAGAGCCAGCAGGGAAAATTATGCCTTCTTCTAAAGCTCTTTGGGAACCGCTTGCGTAGCCCCACAGACCTGGCGGCTGCAGGCTTTCCTGCTGCCTTCAGCCTCAAAACCACCCTTTCCCACTTGGCGCCGCGCCAGGCACAAAAATGGCCATATGTCTGGAGATTGGTCCCACGCCCAAAGAGCCAGCAGGGAAAACTATGCCTTCTTCTAAAGCTCTTTGGGAACCGCTTGCGTAGCCCCACAGACCTGGGGGCTGCAGGCTTTCCTGCTGCCTTCAGCCTCAAAACCACCCTTTTCCTCTTGGTGCCGCAAGAGGCACAAAAATGGCCATATGTCTGGAGATTGTTCCCACACTCAAAGAGCCAGCAGGGAAAATTATGCCTTGTTCTAAAGCTCTTTGGGAACCGCTTGCGTAGCCCCACAGACCTGGGGGCTGCAGGCTTTCCTGCTGCCTTCAGCCTCAAAACCACCCTTTCCCACTTGACGCAGCGCCAGGCACAAAAATGGCCATATGTCTGGAGATTGGTCCCACGCACAAAGAGCCAGCAGGGAAAACTATGCCTTGTTCTAAAGCTCTTTGGGAACCGCTTGCGTAGCCCCACACACCTGGGGGCTGCAGGCTTTCCTGCTGCCTTCAGCCTCAAAACCACCATTTACCACTTGGCGCCGCTCCAGGCACAAAAATGGCCATATGTCTGGAGATTGGTCCCATGCCCAAAGAGCCAGCAGGGAAAGCTATGCTTGTTCTAAAGCTGTTTGGGAACTGCTTGCGTAGCCCCACACACCTGGGGGCTGCAGGCTTTCCTGCTGCCTTCAGCCTCAAAACCACCCTTTCCCACTTGACGCCGCGCCAGGCACAAAAATGGCCATATGTCTGGAGATTGGTCCCACGCCCAAAGAGCCAGCAGGGAAAACTATGCCTTCTTCTAAACTCTTTGGGAACCGTTTGCGTAGCCCCACAGACCTGGGGGCTGCAGGCTTTCCTGCTGCCTTCAGCCTCAAAACCACCCTTTTCCTCTTGGTGCCGCAAGAGGCACAAAAATGGCCATATGTCTGGAGATTGTTCCCACGCCCAAAGAGCCAGCAGGGAAAATTATGCCTTGTTCTAAAGCTCTTTGGGAACCGCTTGCGTAGCCCCACACACCTGGGGGCTGCAGGCTTTCCTGCTGCCTTCAGCCTCAAAACCACCCTGTCCCACTTGGCGCCGCGCCAGGCACAAAAATGGCCATATGGCTGGAGATTGGTCCCACGCCCAAAGAGCCAGCAGGGAAAACTATGCCTTGTTCTAAAGCTCTTTGGGAACCGCTTGCGTAGCCCCACAGACCTGGGGGCTGCAGGCTTTCCTGCTGCCTTCAGCCTCAAAACCACCCTTTCCCACTTGACGCCGCGCCAGGCACAAAAATGGCCATATGGCTGGAGATTGGTCCCACGCCCAAAGAGCCAGCAGGGAAAATTATGCCTTGTTCTAAAGCTCTTTGGGAACCGCTTGCGTAGCCCCACACACCTGGGGGCTGCAGGCTTTCCTGCTGCCTTCAGCCTCAAAACCACCCTTTCCCACTTGACGCCGCGCCAGGCACAAAAATGGCCATATGTCTGGAGATTGGTCCCACGCCCAAAGAGCCAGCAGGGAAAACTATGCCTTGTTCTAAAGCTCTTTGGGAACCGCTCGTGCGGCCCCACAGACCTGGGGGCTGCAGGCTTTCCTGCTGCCTTCAGCCTCAAAACCACCCTTTCCCACTTGGCGCCGCTCCAGGCACAAAAATGGCCATATGTCTGGAGATTGGTCCCACGCCCAAAGAGCCAGCAGGGAAAATTATGCCTTGTTCTAAAGCTCTTTGGGAACCGCTTGCGTAGCCCCACACACCTGGGGGCTGCAGGCTTTCCTGCTGCCTTCAGCCTCAAAACCACCATTTCCCACTTGGCGCCGCGCCAGGCACAAAAATGGCCATATGTCTGGAGATTGGTCCCACGCCCAAAGAGCCAGCAGGGAAAACTATGCCTTCTTCTAAAGCTCTTTGGGAACCGCTTGCGTAGCCCCACAGACCTGGGGGCTGCAGGCTTTCCTGCTGCCTTCAGCCTCAAAACCACCCTTTCCCACTTGGCGCCGCGCCAGGCACAAAAATGGCCATATGCCTGGAGATTGGTCCCACGCCCAAAGAGCCAGCAGGGAAAACTATGCCTTGTTCTAAAGCTCTTTGGGAACCGCTTGCGTAGCCGCACAGACCTGGGGGCTGCAGGCTTTCCTGCTGCCTTCAGCCTCAAAACCACCATTTACCACTTGGCGCCGCGCCAGGCACAAAAATGGCCATATGTCTGGAGATTGGTCCCACGCCCAAAGAGCCAGCAGGGAAAACTATGCCTTCTTCTAAAGCTCTTTGGGAAACGCTTGCGTAGCCCCACACACCTGGGGGCTGCAGGCTTTCCTGCTGCCTTCAGCCTCAAAACCACCCTTTCCCACTTGACGCCGCGCCAGGCACAAAAATGGCCATATGTCTGGAGATTGGTCCCACGCCCAAAGAGCCAGCAGGGAAAACTATGCCTTCTTCTAAAGCTCTTTGGGAACCGCTTGCGTAGCCCCACACACCTGGGGGCTGCAGGCTTTCCTGCTGCCTTCAGCCTCAAAACCACCCTTTCCCACTTGGCGCCGCCCCAGGCACAAAAATGGCCATATGTCTGGAGATTGGTCCCACGCCCAAAGAGCCAGCAGGGAAAACTATGCCTTCTTCTAAAGCTCTTTGGGAACCGCTTGCGTAGCCCCACACACCTGGGGGCTGCAGGCTTTCCTGCTGCCTTCAGCCTCAAAACCACCCTTTTCCTCTTGGTGCCGCAAGAGGCACAAAAATGGCCATATGTCTGGAGATTGGTCCCACGCCCAAAGAGCCAGTAGGGAAAATTATGCCTTGTTCTAAAGCTCTTTGGGAACCGCTTGCGTAGCCCCACACACCTGGGGGCTGCAGGCTTTCCTGCTGCCTTCAGCCTCAAAACCACCATTTCCAACTTGGCGCCAAGCCAGGCACAAAAATGGCCATATGTCTGGAGATTGGTCCCACGCCTAAAGAGACAGCAGGGAAAACTATGCCTTCTTCTAAAGCTCTTTGGGAACCGCTTGCGTAGCCCCACAGACCTGGGGGCTGCAGGCTTTCCTGCTGCCTTCAGCCTCAAAACCACCCTTTCCCACTTGGCGCCGCGCCAGGCACCAAAATGGCCATATGTCTGGAGATTGGTCCCACGCCCAAAGAGCCAGCAGGGAAAACTATGCCTTCTTCTAAAGCTCTTTGGGAACCGCTTGCGTAGCCCCACAGACCTGGGGGCTGCAGGCTTTCCTGCTGCCTTCAGCCTCAAAACCACCCTTTCCCACTTGGCGCCGCGCCAGGCACAAAAATGGCCATATGTCTGGAGATTGGTCCCACGCCCAAAGAGCCAGCAGGGAAAATTATGCCTTGTTCTAAAGCTTTTTGGGAACCGCTTGCGTAGCCCCACAGACCTGGGGGCTGCAGGCTTTCCTGCTGCCTTCAGCCTCAAAACCACCCTTTCCCACTTAGCGCCGCGCCAGGCACAAAAATGGCCATATGTCTGGAGATTGGTCCCATGCCCAAAGAGCCAGCAGGGAAAACTATGCTTGTTCTAAAGCTCTTTGGGAACTGCTTGCGTAGCCCCACACACCTGCGGGCTGCAGGCTTTCCTGCTGCCTTCAGCCTCAAAACCACCCTTTCCCACTTGACGCCGCGCCAGGCACAAAAATGGCCATATGGCTGGAGATTGGTCCCACGCCCAAAGAGCCAGCAGGGAAAACTATGCCTTCTTCTAAAGCTCTTTGGGAACCGCTTGCGTAGCCCCACACACCTGGGGGCTGCAGGCTTTCCTGCTGCCTTCAGCCTCAAAACCACCCTTTCCCACTTGGCGCTGCGCCAGGCACAAAAATGGCCATATGTCTGGAGATTGGTCCCACGCCCAAAGAGCCAGCAGGGAAAACTATGCCTTCTTCTAAAGCTCTTTGGGAACCGCTTGCGTAGCCCCACAGACCTGGGGGCTGCAGGCTTTCCTGCTGCCTTCAGCCTCAAAACCACCCTTTTCCTCTTGGTGCCGCAAGAGGCACAAAAATGGCCATATGTCTGGAGATTGTTCCCACGCCCAAAGAGCCAGCAGGGAAAACTATGCCTTGTTCTAAAGCTCTTTGGGAACCGCTTGCGTAGCCCCACAGACCTGGGGGCTGCAGGCTTTCCTGCTGCCTTCAGCCTCAAAACCACCCTTTCCCACTTGGTGCCGCGCCAGGCACAAAAATGGCCATATGGCTGGAGATTGGTCCCACGCCCAAAGAGACAGCAGGGAAAACTATGCCTTGTTCTAAAGCTCTTTGGGAACCGCTTGCGTAGCCCCACAGACCTGCGGGCTGCAGGCTTTCCTGCTGCCTTCAGCCTCAAAACCACCCTTTCCCACTACACGCCGCGCCAGGCACAAAAATGGTCATATGTCTGGAGATTGGTCCCACGCACAAAGAGCCAGCAGGGAAAACTATGCCTTGTTCTAAAGCTCTTTGGGAACCGCTTGCGTAGCCCCACAGACCTGGGGGCTGCAGGCTTTCCTGCTGCCTTCAGCCTCAAAACCACCCTTTCCCACTTGGTGCAGAGCTAGGCACAAAAATGGCCATATGTCTGGAGATTGGTCCCATGCCCAAAGAGCCAGCAGGGAAAACTATGCTTATTCTAAAGCTCCTTGGGAACCGCTTGCATAGCCCCACAGACTTGGGGGCTGCAGGCTTTCCTGCTGCCTTCAGCCTCAAAACCACCCTTTTCCTCTTGGTGCGGCAAGAGGCACAAAAATGGCCATATGTCTGGAGATTGGTCCCACGCCCAAAGAGCCAGCAGGGAAAACTATGCCTTGTTCTAAAGCTTTTTGGGAACCGCTTGCGTAGCCCCACACACCTGCGGGCTGCAGGATTTCCTGCTGCCTTCAGCCTCAAAACCACCCTTTCCCACTTGGTGCAGAGCTAGGCACAAAAATGGCCATATGTCTGGAGATTGGTCCCATGCCCAAAGAGCCAGCAGGGAAAACTATGCTTATTCTAAAGCTGTTTGGGAACTGCTTACGTAGCCCCACAGACCTGGGGTCTGCAGGCCTTCCTGCTGCCTTCAGCCTCAAAACCACCCTTTCCCACTTGGCGCCACGCCAGGCACAAAAATGGCCATATGTCTGGAGATTGGTCCCACGCCCAAAGAGCCAGCAGGGAAAACTATGCCTTCTTCTAAAGCTCTTTGGGAACCGCTTGCATAGCCCCACAGACTTGGGGGCTGCAGGCTTTCCTGCTGCCTTCAGCCTCAAAACCACCCTTTTCCTCTTGGTGCCGCAAGAGGCACAAAAATGGCCATATGTCTGGAGATTGGTCCCACGCCCAAAGAGCCAGCAGGGAAAATTATGCCTTCTTCTAAAGCTCTTTGGGAACCGCTTGCGTAGCCCCACACACCTGGGGGCTGCAGGCTTTCCTGCTGCCTTCAGCCTCAAAACCACCCTTTCCCACTACACGTCGCGCCAGGCACAAAAATGGTCATATGTCTGGAGATTGGTCCCACGCCCAAAGAGCCAGCAGGGAAAACTATGCCTTGTTCTAAAGCTCTTTGGGAACCGCTTGCGTAGCCCCACACACCTGGGGGCTGCAGGCTTTCCTGCTGCCTTCAGCCTCAAAACCACCCTTTCCCACTTGGCGCCGCTCCAGGCACAAAAATGGCCATATGTCTGGAGATTGGTCCCACGCCCAAAGAGCCAGCAGGGAAAATTATGCCTTGTTGTAAAGCTATTTGGGAACCGCTTGCGTAGCCCCACAGACCTGGGGGCTGCAGGCTTTCCTGCTGCCTTCAGCCTCAAAACCACCCTTTCCCACTTGGCGCAGCACCAGGCACAAAAATGGCCATATGTCTGGAGATTGGTCCCACGCCCAAAGAGCCAGCAGGGAAAACTATGCCTTTTTCTAAAGCTCTTTGGGAACCGCTTGCGTAGCCCCACAGACCTGGGGGCTGCAGGCTTTCCTGCTGCCTTCAGCCTCAAAACCACCCTTTCCCACTTGGCGCAGCACCAGGCACAAAAATGGCCATATGTCTGGAGATTGGTCCCACGCCCAAAGAGCCAGCAGGGAAAACTATGCCTTCTTCTAAAGCTCTTTGGGAACCGCTTGCGTAGCCCCACAGACCTGGGGGCTGCAGGCTTTCCTGCTGCCTTCAGCCTCAAAACCACCATTTACCACTTGGCGCCGCACCAGGCACAAAAATGGCCATATGTCTGGAGATTGGTCCCACGCACAAAGAGCCAGCAGGGAAAACTATGCCTTGTTCTAAAGCTCTTTGGGAACCGCTTGCGTAGCCCCACACACCTGCGGGCTGCAGGCTTTCCTGCTGCCTTCAGCCTCAAAACCACCCTTTCCCACTTGGCGCCGCGCCAGGCACAAAAATGGCCATATGTCTGGAGATTGGTCCCACGCCCAAAGAGCCAGCAGGGAAAATTATGCCTTGTTCTAAAGCTTTTTGGGAACCGCTTGCGTAGCCCCACACACCTGGGGGCTGCAGGCTTTCCTGCTGCCTTCAGCCTCAAAACCACCCTTTCCCACTTAGCGCCGCGCCAGGCACAAAAATGGCCATATGTCTGGAGATTGGTCCCACGCACAAAGAGCCAGCAGGGAAAACTATGCCTTGTTCTAAAGCTCTTTGGGAACCGCTTGCGTAGCCCCACAGACCTCGGGGCTGCAGGCTTTCCTGCTGCCTTCAGCCTCAAAACCACCCTTTCCCACTTGGTGCAGAGCTAGGCACAAAAATGGCCATATGTCTGGAGATTGGTCCCATGCCCAAAGAGCCAGCAGGGAAAACTATGCTTATTCTAAAGCTCTTTGGGAACCGCTTGCATAGCCCCACAGACTTGGGGGCTGCAGGCTTTCCTGCTGCCTTCAGCCTCAAAACCACCCTTTTCCTCTTGGTGCCGCAAGAGGCACAAAAATGGCCCTATGTCTGGAGATTGGTCCCACGCCCAAAGAGCCAGCAGGGAAAACTATGCCTTGTTCTAAAGCTCTTTGGGAACCTCTCGTGCGGCCCCACAGACCTGGGGGCTGCAGGCTTTCCTGCTGCCTTCAGCCTCAAAACCACCCTTTCCCACTTGGCGCCGCGCCAGGCACAAAAATGGCCATATGTCTGGAGATTGGTCCCACGCCCAAAGAGCCAGCAGGGAAAATTATGCCTTGTTCTAAAGCTTTTTGGGAACCGCTTGCGTAGCCCCACACACCTGGGGGCTGCAGGCTTTCCTGCTGCCTTCAGCCTCAAAACCACCCTTTCCCACTTAGCGCCGCGCCAGGCACAAAAATGGCCATATGTCTGGAGATTGGTCCCATGCCCAAAGAGCCAGCAGGGAAAACTATGCTTATTCTAAAGCTCTTTGGGAACCGCTTGCATAGCCCCACAGACTTGGGGGCTGCAGGCTGTCCTGCTGCCTTCAGCCTCAAAACCACCCTTTTCCTCTTGGCGCCGTGCCAGGCACAAAAATGGCCATATGTCTGGAGATTGGTCCCACGCCCAAAGAGCCAGCAGGGAAAACTATGCCTTGTTCTAAAGCTCTTTGGGAACCGCTCGTGCGACCCCACAGACCTGGGGGTTGCAGGCTTTCCTGCTGCCTTCAGCCTCAAAACCACCCTTTCCCACTTGGCGCCGCGCCAGGCACAAAAATGACCATATGTCTGGAGATTGGTCTCACGCCCAAAGAGCCAGCAGGGAAAATTATGCCTTGTTCTAAAGCTTTTTGGGAACCGCTTGCGTAGCCCCAGACACCTGCGGGCTGCAGGATTTCCTGCTGCCTTCAGCCTCAAAACCACCCTTTCCCACTTGGTGCAGAGCTAGGCACAAAAATGGCCATATGGCTGGAGATTGGTCCCACGCCCAAAGAGCCAGCAGGGAAAACTATGCCTTGTTCTAAAGCTCTTTGGGAACCGCTTGCGTAGCCCCACAGACCCGGGGGCTGCAGGCTTTCCTGCTGCCTTCAGCCTCAAAACCACCCTTTCCCACTACACGCCGCGCCAGGCACAAAAATGGTCATATGTCTGGAGATTGGTCCCACGCCCAAAGAGCCAGCAGGGAAAACTATGCCTTGTTCTAAAGCTCTTTGGGAACCGCTGGTGCGGCCCCACAGACCTGGCGGCTGCAGGCTTTCCTGCTGCCTTCAGCCTCAAAACCACCCTTTCCCACTTGGCGCCGCTCCAGGCACAAAAATGGCCATATGTCTGGAGATTGGTCCAACGCCCAAAGAGCCAGAAGGGAAAACTATGCCTTGTTCTAAAGCTATTTGGGAACCGCTTGCGTAGCCCCACAGACCTGGCGGCTGCAGGCTTTCCTGCTGCCTTCAGCCTCAAAACCACCATTTCCCACTTGGCGCCGCGCCAGGCACAAAAATGGCCATATGTCTGGAGATTGGTCCCACGCCCAAAGAGCCAGCAGGGAAAACTATGCCTTCTTCTAAAGCTCTTTGGGAACTGCTTGCGTAGCCCCACAGACCTGCGGGCTGCAGGCTTTCCTGCTGCCTTCAGCCTCAAAACCACCATTTACCACTTGGCGCCGCGCCAGGCACAAAAATGGCCATATGGCTGGAGATTGGTCCCACGCCCAAAGAGCCAGCAGGGAAAACTATGCCTTCTTCTAAAGCTCTTTGGGAACCGCTTGCGTAGCCCCACACACCTGGGGGCTGCAGGCTTTCCTGCTGCCTTCAGCCTCAAAACCACCCTTTCCCACTTGGCGCCACGCCAGGCACAAAAATGGCCATATGTCTGGAGATTGGTCCCACGCCCAAAGAGCCAGCAGGGAAAATTATGCCTTGTTCTAAAGCTTTTTGGGAACCGCTTGCGTAGCCCCACAGACCTGGGGGCTGCAGGCTTTCCTGCTGCCTTCAGCCTCAAAACCACCCTTTCCCACTTAGCGCCGCGCCAGGCACAAAAATGGCCATATGTCTGGAGATTGGTCCCATGCCCAAAGAGCCAGCAGGGAAAACTATGCTTATTCTAAAGCTGTTTGGGAACTGCTTACGTAGCCCCACAGACCTGGGGTCTGCAGGCCTTCCTGCTGCCTTCAGCCTCAAAACCACCCTTTCCCACTTGGCGCCGCTCCAGGTACAAAAATGGCCATATGTCTGGAGATTGGTCCCACGCCCAAAGAGCCAGCAGGGAAAACTATGCCTTCTTCTAAAGCTCTTCGGGAACCGCTTGCATAGCCCCACAGACTTGGGGGCTGCAGGCTTTCCTGCTGCCTTCAGCCTCAAAACCACCCTTTTCCTCTTGGTGCCGCAAGAGGCACAAAAATGGCCATATGTCTGGAGATTGGTCCCACGCCCAAAGAGCCAGCAGGGAAAATTATGCCTTCTTCTAAAGCTCTTTGGGAACCGCTTGCGTAGCCCCACAGACCTGGGGGCTGCAGGCTTTCCTGCTGCCTTCAGCCTCAAAACCACCCTTTCCCACTACACGCCGCGCCAGGCACAAAAATGGCCATATGTCTGGAGATTGGTCCCACGCCCAAAGAGCCAGCAGGGAAAACTATGCCTTCTTCTAAAGCTCTTTGGGAACCGCTTGCGTAGCCCCACACACCTGGGGGCTGCAGGCTTTCCTGCTGCCTTCAGCCTCAAAACCACCATTTACCACTTGGCGCCGCACCAGGCACAAAAATGGCCATATGTCTGGAGATTGGTCCCACGCCCAAAGAGCCAGCAGGGAAAACTATGCCTTCTTCTAAACCTCTTTGGGAACCGCTTGCGTAGCCCCACACACCTGGGGGCTGCAGGCTTTCCTGCTGCCTTCAGCCTCAAAACCACCCTTTCCCACTTGGCGCCGCGCCAGGCACAAAAATGGCCATATGTCTGGAGATTGGTCCCACGCCCAAAGAGCCAGCAGGGAAAATTATGCCTTGTTCTAAAGCTTTTTGGGAACCGCTTGCGTAGCCCCACAGACCTGGGGGCTGCAGGCTTTCCTGCTGCCTTCAGCCTGAAAACCACCCTTTCCCACTTAGCGCCGCGCCAGGCACAAAAATGGCCATATGTCTGGAGATTGGTCCCACGCACAAAGAGCCAGCAGGGAAAACTATGCCTTGTTCTAAAGCTCTTTGGGAACCGCTTGCGTAGCCCCACAGACCTCGGGGCTGCAGGCTTTCCTGCTGCCTTCAGCCTCAAAACCACCCTTTCCCACTTGGTGCAGAGCTAGGCACAAAAATGGCCATATGTCTGGAGATTGGTCCCATGCCCAAAGAGCCAGCAGGGAAAACTATGCCTTCTTCTAAACCTCTTTGGGAACCGCTTGCATAGCCCCACAGAGTTGGGGGCTGCAGGCTTTCCTGCTGCCTTCAGCCTCAAAACCACCCTTTTCCTCTTGGTGCCGCAAGAGGCACAAAAATGGCCATATGTCTGGAGATTGGTCCCATGCCCAAAGAGCCAGCAGGGAAAATTATGCCTTGTTCTAAAGCTCTTTGGGAACTGCTTGCGTAGCCCCACACACCTGGGGGCTGCAGGCCTTCCTGCTGCCTTCAGCCTCAAAACCACCCTTTCCCACTTGACGCCGAGCCAGGCACAAAAATGGCCATATGTCTGGAGATTGGTCCCACGCCCAAAGAGCCAGCAGGGAAAACTATGCCTTCTTCTAAAGCTCTTTGGGAACCGCTTGCGTAGCCCCACAGACCTGGGGGCTGCAGGCTTTCCTGCTGCCTTCAGCCTCAAAACCACCCTTTCCCACTTGGCGCCGCTCCAGGCACAAAAATGGCCATATGTCTGGAGATTGGTCCCATGCCCAAAGAGCCAGCAGGGAAAACTATGCTTATTCTAAAGCTCTTTGGGAACCGCTTGCATAGCCCCACAGACTTGGGGGCTGCAGGCTGTCCTGCTGCCTTCAGCCTCAAAAGCACCCTTTTCCTCTTGGCGCCGTGCCAGGCACAAAAATGGCCATATGTCTGGAGATTGGTCCCACGCCCAAAGAGCCAGCAGGGAAAACTATGCCTTCTTCTAAAGCTCTTTGGGAACCGCTCGTGCGGCCCCACAGACCTGGGGGTTGCAGGCTTTCCTGCTGCCTACAGCCTCAAAACCACCCTTTCCCACTTGGCGCGGCGCCAGGCACAAAAATGGCCATATGTCTGGAGATTGGTCTCACGCCCAAAGAGCCAGCAGGGAAAATTATGCCTTGTTCTAAAGCTTTTTGGGAACCGCTTGCGTAGCCCCAGACACCTGCGGGCTGCAGGATTTCCTGCTGCCTTCAGCCTCAAAACCACCCTTTCCCACTTGGCGCAGAGCTAGGCACAAAAATGGCCATATGGCTGGAGATTGGTCCCACGCACAAAGAGCCAGCAGGGAAAACTATGCCTTGTTCTAAAGCTCTTTGGGAACCGCTTGCGTAGCCCCACAGACCTGGCGGCTGCAGGCTTTCCTGCTGCCTTCAGCCTCAAAACCACCCTTTCCCACTACACGCCGCGCCAGGCACAAAAATGGTCATATGTCTGGAGATTGGTCCCACGCCCAAAGAGCCAGCAGGGAAAACTATGCCTTGTTCTAAATCTCTTTGGGAACCGCTGGTGCGGCCCCACAGACCTGGCGGCTGCAGGCTTTCCTGCTGCCTTCAGCCTCAAAACCACCCTTTCCCACTTGGCGCCAAGCCAGGCACAAAAATGGCCATATGTCTGGAGATTGGTCCAACGCCCAAAGAGCCAGCAGGGAAAAATATGCCTTGTTGTAAAGCTCTTTGGGAACCGCTTGCGTAGCCCCACAGACCTGGCGGCTGCAGGCTTTCCTGCTGCCTTCAGCCTCAAAACCACCATTTCCCACTTGGCGCCGCGCCAGGCACAAAAATGGCCATATGTCTGGAGATTGGTCCCACGCCCAAAGAGACAGCAGGGAAAACTATGCCTTCTTCTAAAGCTCTTTGGGAACCGCTTGCGTAGCCCCACACACCTGGGGGCTGCAGGCTTTCCTGCTGCCTTCAGCCTCAAAACCACCCTTTCCCACTTGGCGCCGCGCCAGGCACAAAAATGGCCATATGTCTGGAGATTGGTCCCACGCCCAAAGAGCCAGCAGGGAAAACTATGCCTTCTTCTAAAGCTCTTTGGGAACCGCTTGCGTAGCCCCACACACCTGGGGGCTGCAGGCTTTCCTGCTGCCTTCAGCCTCAAAACCACCATTTACCACTTGGCGCCGCGCCAGGCACAAAAATGGCCATATGTCTGGAGATTGGTCCCACGCCCAAAGAGACAGCAGGGAAAACTATGCCTTCTTCTAAAGCTCTTTGGGAACCGCTTGCGTAGCCCCACACACCTGGGGGCTGCAGGCTTTCCTGCTGCCTTCAGCCTCAAAACCACCCTTTCCCACTTGGCGCCGCGCCAGGCACAAAAATGGCCATATGTCTGGAGATTGGTCCCACGCCCAAAGAGCCAGCAGGGAAAACTATGCCTTCTTCTAAAGCTCTTTGGGAACCGCTTGCGTAGCCCCACACACCTGCGGGCTGCAGGCTTTCCTGCTGCCTTCAGCCTCAAAACCACCATTTACCACTTGGCGCCGCGCCAGGCACAAAAATGGCCATATGTCTGGAGATTGGTCCCACGCCCAAAGAGCCAGCAGGGAAAACTATGCCTTCTTCTAAAGCTCTTTGGGAACCGCTTGCGTAGCCCCACACACCTGGGGGCTGCAGGCTTTCCTGCTGCCTTCAGCCTCAAAACCACCCTTTCCCACTTGGCGCCACGCCAGGCACAAAAATGGCCATATGTCTGGAGATTGGTCCCACGCCCAAAGAGCCAGCAGGGAAAATTATGCCTTGTTCTAAAGCTTTTTGGGAACCGCTTGCGTAGCCCCACAGACCTGGGGGCTGCAGGCTTTCCTGCTGCCTTCAGCCTCAAAACCACCCTTTCCCACTTAGCGCCGCGCCAGGCACAAAAATGGCCATATGTCTGGAGATTGGTCCCATGCCCAAAGAGCCAGCAGGGAAAACTATGCTTGTTCTAAAGCTCTTTGGGAACTGCTTGCGTAGCCCCACACACCTGGGGGCTGCAGGCCTTCCTGCTGCCTTCAGCCTCAAAACCAGCCTTTCCCACTTGACGCCGCGCCAGGCACAAAAATGGCCATATGTCTGGAGATTGGTCCCACGCCCAAAGAGCCAGCAGGGAAAACTATGCCTTCTTCTAAAGCTCTTTGGGAACCGCTTGCGTAGCCCCACAGACCTGGGGGCTGCAGGCTTTCCTGCTGCCTTCAGCCTCAAAACCACCCTTTCCCACTTGGCGCCGCTCCAGGCACAAAAATGGCCATATGTCTGGAGATTGGTCCCACGCCCAAAGAGCCAGCAGGGAAAACTATGCCTTCTTCTAAACCTCTTTGGGAACCGCTTGCGTAGCCCCACACACCTGGGGGCTGCAGGCTTTCCTGCTGCCTTCAGCCTCAAAACCACCCTTTCCCACTTGGCGCCGCGCCAGGTACAAAAATGGCCATATGTCTGGAGATTGGTCCCACGCCCAAAGAGCCAGCAGGGAAAAATATGCCTTCTCCTAAAGCTCTTTGGGAACCGCTTGCGTAGCCCCACAGACCTGGGGGCTGCAGGCTTTCCTGCTGCCTTCAGCCTCAAAACCACCCTTTCCCACTTGGCGCCGCGCCAGGCACAAAAATGGCCATATGTCTGGAGATTGGTCCCACGCCCAAAGAGCCAGCAGGGAAAACTATGCCTTCTTCTAAAGCTCTTTGGGAACCGCTTGCGTAGCCCCACACACCTGGGGGCTGCAGGCTTTCCTGCTGCCTTCAGCCTCAAAACCACCCTTTCCCACTTGGCGCCGCGCCAGGCACAAAAATGGCCATATGTCTGGAGATTGGTCCCACGCCCAAAGAGCCAGCAGGGAAAATTATGCCTTGTTCTAAAGCTTTTTGGGAACCGCTTGCGTAGCCCCACAGACCTGGGGGCTGCAGGCTTTCCTGCTGCCTTCAGCCTCAAAACCACCCTTTCCCACTTGGTGCAGCGCCAGGCACAAAAATGGCCATATGTCTGGAGATTGGTCCCATGCCCAAAGAGCCAGCAGGGAAAACTATGCTTGTTCTAAAGCTCTTTGGGAACCGCTTGCGTAGCCCCACAGACCTGGGGGCTGCAGGCCTTCCGGCTGCCTTCAGCCTCAAAACCACCCTTTCCCACTTGGCGCAGCACCAGGCACAAAAGTGGACATATGTCTGGAGATTGGTCCCACGCCCAAAGAGCCAGCAGGGAAAACTATGCCTTCTTCTAAAGCTCTTTGGGAACCGCTTGCGTAGCCCCACAGACCTGGGGGCTGCAGGCTTTCCTGCTGCCTTCAGCCTCAAAACCACCCTTTCCCACTTGGCGCCGCTCCAGGCACAAAAATGGCCATATGTCTGGAGATTGGTCCCACGCCCAAAGAGCCAGCAGGGAAAACTATGCCTTCTTCTAAACCTCTTTGGGAACCGCTTGCGTAGCCCCACACACCTGGGGGCTGCAGGCTTTCCTGCTGCCTTCAGCCTCAAAACCACCCTTTCCCACTTGGCGCCGCGCCAGGCACAAAAATGGCCATATGTCTGGAGATTGGTCCCACGCCCAAAGAGCCAGCAGGGAAAAATATGCCTTCTCCTAAAGCTCTTTGGGAACCGCTTGCGTAGCCCCACAGACCTGGGGGCTGCAGGCTTTCCTGCTGCCTTCAGCCTCAAAACCACCCTTTCCCACTTGGCGCCGCGCCAGGCACAAAAATGGCCATATGTCTGGAGATTGGTCCTACGCCCAAAGAGCCAGCAGGGAAAACTATGCCTTCTTCTAAAGCTCTTTGGGAACCGCTTGCGTAGCCCCACAGACCTGGGGGCTGCAGGCTTTCCTGCTGCCTTCAGCCTCAAAACCACCCTTTCCCACTTAGCGCCGCTCCAGGCACAAAAATGGCCATATGTCTGGAGATTGGTCCCACGCCCAAAGAGCCAGCAGGGAAAACTATGCCTTCTTCTAAACCTCTTTGGGAACCGCTTGCGTAGCCCCACACACCTGGGGGCTGCAGGCTTTCCTGCTGCCTTCAGCCTCAAAAACACCCTTTCCCACTTGGCGCCGCGCCAGGCACAAAAATGGCCATATGTCTGGAGATTGGTCCCACGCCCAAAGAGCCAGCAGGGAAAATTATGCCTTGTTCTAAAGCTTTTTGGGAACCGCTTGCGTAGCCCCACAGACGTGGGGGCTGCAGGCTTTCCTGCTGCCTTCAGCCTCAAAACCACACTTTCCCACTTAGCGCCGCGCCAGGAACAAAAATGGCCATATGTCTGGAGATTGGTCCCATGCCCAAAGAGCCAGCAGGGAAAACTATGCTTGTTCTAAAGCTCTTTGGGAACTGCTTGCGTAGCCCCACACACCTGGGGGCTGCAGGCCTTCCTGCTGCCTTCAGCCTCAAAACCACCCTTTCCCACTTGGCGCCGCGCCAGGCACAAAAATGGCCATATGTCTGGAGATTGGTCCCATGCCCAAAGAGCCAGCAGGGAAAATTATGCCTTGTTCTAAAGCTCTTTGGGAACCGCTTGCGTAGCCCCACACACCTGGGGGCTGCAGGCTTTTCTGCTGCCTTCAGCCTCAAAACCACCCTTTCCACTTGGTGCAGCGCCAGGCACAAAAATGGCCATATGTCTGGAGATTGGTCCCACGCCCAAAGAGCCAGCAGGGAAAACTATGCCTTGTTGTAAAGCTCTTTGGGAACCGCTTGCGTAGCCGCACAGACCTGGGGGCTGCAGGCTTTCCTGCTGCCTTCAGCCTCAAAACCACCCCTTCCCACTTGGCGCCACGCCAGGCACAAAAATGGCCATATGTCTGGAGATTGGTCCCACGCCCAAAGAGCCAGCAGGGAAAATTATGCCTTGTTGTAAAGCTTTTTGGGAACCGCTTGCGTAGCCCCACAGACGTGGGGGCTGCAGGCTTTCCTGCTGCCTTCAGCCTCAAAACCACACTTTCCCACCTAGCGCCGCGCCAGGCACAAAAATGGCCATATGTCTGGAGATTGGTCCCATGCCCAAAGAGCCAGCAGGGAAAACTATGCTTGTTCTAAAGCTCTTTGGGAACTGCTTGCGTAGCCCCACACACCTGGGGGCTGCAGGCCTTCCTGCTGCCTTCAGCCTCAAAACCACCCTTTCCCACTTGGCGCCGCGCCAGGCACAAAAATGGCCATATGTCTGGAGATTGGTCCCACGCCCAAAGAGCCAGCAGGGAAAACTATGCCTTGTTCTAAAGCTCTTTGGGAACCGCTTGCGTAGCCCCACAGACCTGGGGGCTGCAGGCTTTCCTGCTGCCTTCAGCCTCAAAACCACCCTTTCCCACTTGGCGCCGCGCCAGGCACAAAAATGGCCATATGTCTGGAGATTGGTCCCACGCCCAAAGAGCCAGGAGGGAAAACTATGCCTTGTTCTAAAGCTCTTTGGGAACCGCTTGCGTAGCCCCACACACCTGGGGGCTGCAGGCTTTCCTGCTGCCTTCAGCCTCAAAACCACCCTTTCCCACTTGGCGCCGCGCCAGGCACAAAAATGGCCATATGCCTGGAGATTGGTCCCACGCCCAAAGAGCCAGCAGGGAAAACTATGCCTTCTTCTAAAGCTCTTTGGGAACCGCTTGCGTAGCGCCACAGACCTGCGGGCTGCAGGCTTTCCTGCTGCCTTCAGCCTCAAAACCACCCTTTCCCACTTGGCGCCGCTCCAGGCACAAAAATGGCCATATGTCTGGAGATTGGTCCCACGCCCAAAGAGCCAGCAGGGGAAACTATGCCTTCTTCTAAAGCTCTTTGGGAACCGCTTGTGTAGCCGCACAGACCTGGGAGCTGCAGGCTTTCCTGCTGCCTTCAGCCTCAAAACCACCCTTTCCCACTTGGCGCCGCGCCAGGCACAAAAATGGCCATATGTCTGGAGATTGGTCCCACGCCCAAAGAGCCAGCAGGGAAAATTATGCCTTGTTCTAAAGCTCTTTGGGAACCGCTTGCGTAGCCCCACACACCTGGGGGCTGCAGGCTTTTCTGCTGCCTTCAGCCTCAAAACCACCCTTTCCACTTGGTGCAGCGCCAGGCACAAAAATGGCCATATGTCTGGAGATTGGTCCCACGCCCAAAGAGCCAGCAGGGAAAACTATGCCTTCTTCTAAAGCTCTTTGGGAACCGCTTGCGTAGCCCCACAGACCTGGGGGCTGCAGGCTTTCCTGCTGCCTTCAGCCTCAAAACCACCCTTTCCCACTTGGTGCAGAGCTAGGCACAAAAATGGCCATATGTCTGGAGATTGGTCCCACGCCCAAAGAGCCAGCAGGGAAAACTATGCCTTGTTGTAAAGCTCTTTGGGAACCGCTTGCGTAGCCGCACAGACCTGGGGGCTGCAGGCTTTCCTGCTGCCTTCAGCCTCAAAACCACCCCTTCCCACTTGGCGCCGCGCCAGGCACAAAAATGGCCATATGTCTGGAGATTGGTCCCATGCCCAAAGAGCCAGCAGGGAAAACTATGCTTGTTCTAAAGCTCTTTGGGAACTGCTTGCGTAGCCCCACACACCTGGGGGCTGCAGGCCTTCCTGCTGCCTTCAGACTCAAAACCACCCTTTCCCACTTGACGCCGCGCCAGGCACAAAAATGGCCATATGTCTGGAGATTGGTCCCACGCCCAAAGAGCCAGCAGGGAAAACTATGCCTTCTTCTAAAGCTCTTTGGGAACCGCTTGCGTCGCCCCACACACCTGGGGGCTGCAGGCTTTCCTGCTGCCTTCAGCCTCAAAACCACCCTTTCCCTCTTGGCGCCGCGCCAGGCACAAAAATGGCCATATGTCTGGAGATTGGTCCCACGCCCAAAGAGCCAGGAGGGAAAACTATGCCTTGTTCTAAAGCTCTTTGGGAACCGCTTGCGTAGCCCCACACACCTGGGGGCTGCAGGCTTTCCTGCTGCCTTCAGCCTCAAAACCACCCTTTCCCACTTGGTGCCGCGCCAGGCACAAAAATGGCCATATGCCTGGAGATTGGTCCCACGCCCAAAGAGCCAGCAGGGAAAACTATGCCTTCTTCTAAAGCTCTTTGGGAACCGCTTGCGTAGCCCCACGGACCTGGGGGCTGCAGGCTTTCCTGCTGCCTTCAGCCTCAAAACCACCATTTACCACTTGGCGCCGCTCCAGGCACAAAAATGGCCATATGTCTGGAGATTGGTCCCACGCCCAAAGAGCCAGCAGGGGAAACTATGCCTTCTTCTAAAGCTCTTTGGGAACCGCTTGTGTAGCCGCACAGACCTGGGAGCTGCAGGCTTTCCTGCTGCCTTCAGCCTCAAAACCACCCTTTCCCATTTGGCGCCGCGCCAGGCACAAAAATGTCTAAATGTCTGGAGACTGGTCCCACGCCCAAAGAGCCAGCAGGGAAAATTATGCCTTGTTCTAAAGCTCTTTGGGAACCGCTGGTGTGGCCCCACACACCTGCGGGCTGCAGGCTTTCCTGCTGCCTTCAGTCTCAAAACCACCCTTTCCCACTTGGTGCAGCGCCAGGCACAAAAATGGCCATATGCCTGGAGATTGGTCCCACGCCCAAAGAGCCAGGAGGGAAAACTATGCCTTGTTCTAAAGCTCTTTGGGAACCGCTTGCGTAGCCCCACACACCTGGGGGCTGCAGGCTTTCCTGCTGCCTTCAGCCTCAAAACCACCCTTTCCCACTTGGCGCCGCGCCAGGCACAAAAATGGCCATATGCCTGGAGATTGGTCCCACGCCCAAAGAGCCAGCAGGGAAAACTATGCCTTCTTCTAAAGCTCTTTGGGAACCGCTTGCGTAGCGCCACAGACCTGCGGGCTGCAGGCTTTCCTGCTGCCTTCAGCCTCAAAACCACCCTTTCCCACTTGGCGCCGCTCCAGGCACAAAAATGGCCATATGTCTGGAGATTGGTCCCACGCCCAAAGAGCCAGCAGGGGAAACTATGCCTTCTTCTAAAGCTCTTTGGGAACCGCTTGTGTAGCCGCACAGACCTGGGAGCTGCAGGCTTTCCTGCTGCCTTCAGCCTCAAAACCACCCTTTCCCACTTGGCGCCGTGCCAGGCACAAAAATGGCCATATGTCTGGAGATTGGTCCCACGCCCAAAGAGCCAGCAGGGAAAATTATGCCTTGTTCTAAAGCTCTTTGGGAACCGCTTGCGTAGCCCCACACACCTGGGGGCTGCAGGCTTTTCTGCTGCCTTCAGCCTCAAAACCACCCTTTCCACTTGGTGCAGCGCCAGGCACAAAAATGGCCATATGTCTGGAGATTGGTCCCACGCCCAAAGAGCCAGCAGGGAAAACTATGCCTTCTTCTAAAGCTCTTTGGGAACCGCTTGCGTAGCCCCACAGACCTGCGGGCTGCAGGCTTTCCTGCTGCCTTCAGCCTCAAAACCACCCTTTCCCACTTGGTGCAGAGCTAGGCACAAAAATGGCCATATGTCTGGAGATTGGTCCCACGCCCAAAGAGCCAGCAGGGAAAACTATGCCTTGTTGTAAAGCTCTTTGGGAACCGCTTGCGTAGCCGCACAGACCTGGGGGCTGCAGGCTTTCCTGCTGCCTTCAGCCTCAAAACCACCCCTTCCCACTTGGCGCCGCGCCAGGCACAAAAATGGCCATATGTCTGGAGATTGGTCCCATGCCCAAAGAGCCAGCAGGGAAAACTATGCTTGTTCTAAAGCTCTTTGGGAACTGCTTGCGTAGCCCCACACACCTGGGGGCTGCAGGCTTTCCTGCTGCCTTCAGACTCAAAACCACCCTTTCCCACTTGACGCCGCGCCAGGCACAAAAATGGCCATATGTCTGGAGATTGGTCCCACGCCCAAAGAGCCAGCAGGGAAAACTATGCCTTCTTCTAAAGCTCTTTGGGAACCGCTTGCGTCGCCCCACACACCTGGGGGCTGCAGGCTTTCCTGCTGCCTTCAGCCTCAAAACCACCCTTTCCCTCTTGGCGCCGCGCCAGGCACAAAAATGGCCATATGTCTGGAGATTGGTCCCACGCCCAAAGAGCCAGGAGGGAAAACTATGCCTTGTTCTAAAGCTCTTTGGGAACCGCTTGCGTAGCCCCACACACCTGGGGGCTGCAGGCTTTCCTGCTGCCTTCAGCCTCAAAACCACCCTTTCCCACTTGGCGCCGCGCCAGGCACAAAAATGGCCATATGCCTGGAGATTGGTCCCACGCCCAAAGAGCCAGCAGGGAAAACTATGCCTTCTTCTAAAGCTCTTTGGGAACCGCTTGCGTAGCCCCACGGACCTGGGGGCTGCAGGCTTTCCTGCTGCCTTCAGCCTCAAAACCACCATTTACCACTTGGCGCCGCTCCAGGCACAAAAATGGCCATATGTCTGGAGATTGGTCCCACGCCCAAAGAGCCAGCAGGGGAAACTATGCCTTCTTCTAAAGCTCTTTGGGAACCGCTTGTGTAGCCGCACAGACCTGGGAGCTGCAGGCTTTCCTGCTGCCTTCAGCCTCAAAACCACCCTTTCCCATTTGGCGCCGCGCCAGGCACAAAAATGTCTAAATGTCTGGAGACTGGTCCCACGCCCAAAGAGCCAGCAGGGAAAATTATGCCTTGTTCTAAAGCTCTTTGGGAACCGCTGGTGTGGCCCCACACACCTGCGGGCTGCAGGCTTTCCTGCTGCCTTCAGTCTCAAAACCACCCTTTCCCACTTGGTGCAGCGCCAGGCACAAAAATGGCCATATGCCTGGAGATTGGTCCCACGCCCAAAGAGCCAGGAGGGAAAACTATGCCTTGTTCTAAAGCTCTTTGGGAACCGCTTGCGTAGCCCCACACACCTGGGGGCTGCAGGCTTTCCTGCTGCCTTCAGCCTCAAAACCACCCTTTCCCACTTGGCGCCGCGCCAGGCACAAAAATGGCCATATGCCTGGAGATTGGTCCCACGCCCAAAGAGCCAGCAGGGAAAACTATGCCTTCTTCTAAAGCTCTTTGGGAACCGCTTGCGTAGCGCCACAGACCTGCGGGCTGCAGGCTTTCCTGCTGCCTTCAGCCTCAAAACCACCCTTTCCCACTTGGCGCCGCTCCAGGCACAAAAATGGCCATATGTCTGGAGATTGGTCCCACGCCCAAAGAGCCAGCAGGGGAAACTATGCCTTCTTCTAAAGCTCTTTGGGAACCGCTTGTGTAGCCGCACAGACCTGGGAGCTGCAGGCTTTCCTGCTGCCTTCAGCCTCAAAACCACCCTTTCCCACTTGGCGCCGCGCCAGGCACAAAAATGGCCATATGTCTGGAGATTGGTCCCATGCCCAAAGAGCCAGCAGGGAAAATTATGCCTTGTTCTAAAGCTCTTTGGGAACCGCTTGCGTAGCCCCACACACCTGGGGGCTGCAGGCTTTTCTGCTGCCTTCAGCCTCAAAACCACCCTTTCCACTTGGTGCAGCGCCAGGCACAAAAATGGCCATATGTCTGGAGATTGGTCCCACGCCCAAAGAGCCAGCAGGGAAAACTATGCCTTCTTCTAAAGCTCTTTGGGAACCGCTTGCGTAGCCCCACAGACCTGCGGGCTGCAGGCTTTCCTGCTGCCTTCAGCCTCAAAACCACCCTTTCCCACTTGGTGCAGAGCTAGGCACAAAAATGGCCATATGTCTGGAGATTGGTCCCACGCCCAAAGAGCCAGCAGGGAAAACTATGCCTTGTTGTAAAGCTCTTTGGGAACCGCTTGCGTAGCCGCACAGACCTGGGGGCTGCAGGCTTTCCTGCTGCCTTCAGCCTCAAAACCACCCCTTCCCACTTGGCGCCGCGCCAGGCACAAAAATGGCCATATGTCTGGAGATTGGTCCCATGCCCAAAGAGCCAGCAGGGAAAACTATGCTTGTTCTAAAGCTCTTTGGGAACTGCTTGCGTAGCCCCACACACCTGGGGGCTGCAGGCCTTCCTGCTGCCTTCAGACTCAAAACCACCCTTTCCCACTTGACGCCGCGCCAGGCACAAAAATGGCCATATGTCTGGAGATTGGTCCCACGCCCAAAGAGCCAGCAGGGAAAACTATGCCTTCTTCTAAAGCTCTTTGGGAACCGCTTGCGTAGCCCCACAGACCTGGGGGCTGCAGGCTTTCCTGCTGCCTTCAGCCTCAAAACCACCCTTTCCCACTTGGCGCCGCGCCAGGCACCAAAATGGCCATATGCCTGGAGATTGGTCCCACGCCCAAAGAGCCAGGAGGGAAAACTATGCCTTGTTCTAAAGCTCTTTGGGAACCGCTTGCGTAGCCCCACAGACCTGGGGGCTGCAGGCTTTCCTGCTGCCTTCAGCCTCAAAACCACCCTTTCCCACTTGGCGCCGCGCCAGGCACAAAAATGGCCATATGCCTGGAGATTGGTCCCACGCCCAAAGAGCCAGCAGGGAAAACTATGCCTTCTTCTAAAGCTCTTTGGGAACCGCTTGCGTAGCCCCACAGACCTGCGGGCTGCAGGCTTTCCTGCTGCCTTCAGCCTCAAAACCACCATTTACCACTTGGCGCCGCTCCAGGCACAAAAATGGCCATATGTCTGGAGATTGGTCCCACGCCCAAAGAGCCAGCAGGGGAAACTATGCCTTCTTCTAAAGCTCTTTGGGAACCGCTTGTGTAGCCGCACAGACCTGGGAGCTGCAGGCTTTCCTGCTGCCTTCAGCCTCAAAACCACCCTTTCCCATTTGGCGCCGCGCCAGGCACAAAAATGTCTAAATGTCTGGAGACTGGTCCCACGCCCAAAGAGCCAGCAGGGAAAATTATGCCTTGTTCTAAAGCTCTTTGGGAACCGCTTGCGTAGCCCCACAGACCTGCGGGCTGCAGGCTTTCCTGCTGCCTTCAGCCTCAAAACCACCATTTACCACTTGGCGCCGCTCCAGGCACAAAAATGGCCATATGTCTGGAGATTGGTCCCACGCCCAAAGAGCCAGCAGGGGAAACTATGCCTTCTTCTAAAGCTCTTTGGGAACCGCTTGTGTAGCCGCACAGACCTGGGAGCTGCAGGCTTTCCTGCTGCCTTCAGCCTCAAAACCACCCTTTCCCATTTGGCGCCGCGCCAGGCACAAAAATGGCCATATGTCTGGAGATTGGTCCCACGCCCAAAGAGCCAGCAGGGAAAACTATGCCTTCTTCTAAAGCTCTTTGGGAACCGCTTGCGTAGCCGCACAGACCTGGGGGCTGCAGGCTTTCCTGCTGCCTTCAGCCTCAAACCCACCCTTTCCCACTTGGTGCAGCGCCAGGCTCAAAAATGGCCATATGTCTGGAGATTGGTCCCATGACCAAAGAGCCAGCAGGGAAAATTATGCCTTGTTCTAAAGCTCTTTGGGAACCGCTTGCGTAGCCCCACACACCTGGGGGCTGCAGGCTTTTCTGCTGCCTTCAGCCTCAAAACCACCCTTTCCACTTGGTGCAGCGCCAGGCACAAAAATGGCCATATGTCTGGAGATTGGTCCCACGCCCAAAGAGCCAGCAGGGAAAACTATGCCTTGTTCTAAAGCTCTTTGGGAACCGCTTGCGTAGCCCCACAGACCTGGGGGCTGCAGGCTTTCCTGCTGCCTTCAGCCTCAAAACCACCCTTTCCCACTTGGCGCCGTTCCAGGCACAAAAATGGCCATATGTCTGGAGATTGGTCCCACACCCAAAGAGCCAGCAGGGAAAACTATGCCTTCTTCTAAAGCTCTTTGGGAACCGCTGGTGCGGCCCCACACACCTGGGGGCTGCAGGCTTTCCTGCTGCCTTCAGCCTCAAAACCACCCTTTCCCACTTGGCGCCGCGCCAGGCACAAAAATGGCCATATGCCTGGAGATTGGTCCCACGCCCAAAGAGCCAGCAGGGAAAACTATGCCTTCTTCTAAAGCTCTTTGGGAACCGCTTGCGTAGCCCCACACACCTGCGGGCTGCAGGCTTTCCTGCTGCCTTCAGCCTCAAAACCACCATTTACCACTTGGCGCCGCGCCAGGCACAAAAATGGCCATATGTCTGGAGATTGGTCCCACGCCCAAAGAGCCAGCAGGGAAAACTATGCCTTCTTCTAAAGCTCTTTGGGAACCGCTTGTGTAGCCGCACAGACCTGGGAGCTGCAGGCTTTCCTGCTGCCTTCAGCCTCAAAACCACCCTTTCCCATTTGGCGCCGCGCCAGGCACAAAAATGGCCATATGTCTGGAGATTGGTCCCACGCCCAAAGAGCCAGCAGGGAAAACTATGCCTTCTTCTAAAGCTCTTTGGGAACCGCTTGCGTAGCCGCACAGACCTGGGGGCTGCAGGCTTTCCTGCTGCCTTCAGCCTCAAACCCACCCTTTCCCACTTGGTGCAGCGCCAGGCACAAAAATGGCCATATGTCTGGAGATTGGTCCCATGACCAAAGAGCCAGCAGGGAAAATTATGCCTTGTTCTAAAGCTCTTTGGGAACCGCTTGCGTAGCCCCACACACCTGGGGGCTGCAGGCTTTTCTGCTGCCTTCAGCCTCAAAACCACCCTTTCCACTTGGTGCAGCGCCAGGCACAAAAATGGCCATATGCCTGGAGATTGGTCCCACGCCCAAAGAGCCAGCAGGGAAAACTATGCCTTGTTCTAAAGCTCTTTGGGAACCGCTTGCGTAGCCCCACACACCTGGGGGCTGCAGGCTTTCCTGCTGCCTTCAGCCTCAAAACCACCCTTTCCCACTTGGTGCAGAGCTAGGCACAAAAATGCCCATATGTCTGGAGATTGGTCCCACGCCCAAAGAGCCAGCAGGGAAAACTATGCCTTCTTCTAAAGCTCTTTGGGAACCGCTTGCGTAGCCCCACACACCTGGGGGCTGCAGGCTTTCCTGCTGCCTTCAGCCTCAAAACCACCCTTTCCCACTTGGCCCCAGCCAGGCACAAAAATGGCCATATGTCTGGAGATTGGTCCCACGCCCAAAGAGCCAGCAGGGAAAACTATGCCTTGCTCTAAAGCTCTTTGGGAACCGCTTGCGTAGCCCCACACACCTGGGGGCTGCAGGCTTTCCTATTGCCTTCAGCTCAAAACCACCCTTTCCCACTTGGCGCCGCGCCAGGCACAAAAATGGCCATATGTCTGGAGATTGGTCCCATGCCCAAAGAGACAGCAGGGAAAACTATGCCTTGTTCTAAAGCTCTTTGGGAACCGCTTGCGTAGCCCCACAGACCTGGGGGCTGCAGGCTTTCCTGCTGCCTTCAGCCTCAAAACCACCCTTTCCCACTTGGCGCCGTTCCAGGCACAAAAATGGCCATATGTCTGGAGATTGGTCCCACACCCAAAGAGCCAGCAGGGAAAACTATGCCTTGTTCTAAAGCTCTTTGGGAACCGCTGGTGCGGCCCCACAGATCTGGGGGCTGCAGGCTTTCCTGCTGCCTTCAGCCTCAAAACCACCCTTTCCCACTTGGCGCTGTGCCAGGCACAAAAATGGCCATATGTCTGGAGATTGGTCCCACGCCCAAAGAGCCAGCAGGGAAAACTATGCCTTGTTCTAAAGCTCTTTGGGAACCGCTTGCGTAGCCCCACACACCTGGGGGCTGCAGGCTTTCCTGCTGCCTTCAGCCTCAAAACCACCCTTTCCCACTTGGCGCCGCGCCAGGCACAAAAATGGCCATATGTCTGGAGATTGGTCCCACGCCCAAAGAGCCAGCAGGGAAAACTATGCCTTCTTCTAAAGCTCTTTGGGAACCGCTTGCGTAGCCCCACACACCTGGGGGCTGCAGGCTTTCCTGCTGCCTTCAGCCTCAAAACCACCCTTTCCCACTTGGCCCCAGCCAGGCACAAAAATGGCCATATGTCTGGAGATTGGTCCCACGCCCAAAGAGCCAGCAGGGAAAACTATGCCTTGCTCTAAAGCTCTTTGGGAACCGCTTGCGTAGCCCCACACACCTGGGGGCTGCAGGCTTTCCTGTTGCCTTCAGCTCAAAACCACCCTTTCCCACTTGGCGCCGCGCCAGGCACAAAAATGGCCATATGTCTGGAGATTGGTCCCATGCCCAAAGAGCCAGCAGGGAAAACTATGCCTTGTTGTAAAGCTCTTTGGGAACCGCTTGCGTAGCCCCACACACCTGGGGGCTGCAGGCTTTCCTGCTGCCTTCAGCCTCAAAACCACCCTTTCCCACTTGGCGCCGTTCCAGGCACAAAAATGGCCATATGTCTGGAGATTGGTCCCACACCCAAAGAGCCAGCAGGGAAAACTATGCCTTCTTCTAAAGCTCTTTGGGAACCGCTTGCGTAGCCCCACAGACCTGCGGGCTGCAGGCTTTCCTGCTGCCTTCAGCCTCAAAACCACCATTTACCACTTGGCGCCGCTCCAGGCACAAAAATGGCCATATGTCTGGAGATTGGTCCCACGCCCAAAGAGCCAGCAGGGGAAACTATGCCTTCTTCTAAAGCTCTTTGGGAACCGCTTGTGTAGCCGCACAGACCTGGGAGCTGCAGGCTTTCCTGCTGCCTTCAGCCTCAAAACCACCCTTTCCCATTTGGCGCCGCGCCAGGCACAAAAATGGCCATATGTCTGGAGATTGGTCCCACGCCCAAAGAGCCAGCAGGGAAAACTATGCCTTGTTCTAAAGCTCTTTGGGAACCGCTTGCGTAGCCCCACAGACCTGGGGGCTGCAGGCTTTCCTGCTGCCTTCAGCCTCAAAACCACCCTTTTCCACTTGGCGCCGCGCCAGGCACAAAAATGGCCATATGTCTGGAGATTGGTCCCACGCCCAAAGAGCCAGCAGGGAAAACTATGCCTTCTTCTAAAGCTCTTTGGGAACCGCTTGCGTAGCCCCACAGACCTGCGGGCTGCAGGCTTTCCTGCTGCCTTCAGCCTCAAAACCACCCTTTCCCACTTGGCGCCGCGCCAGGCACAAAAATGGCCATATGTCTGGAGATTGGTCCCACGCCCAAAGAGCCAGCAGGGGAAACTATGCCTTCTTCTAAAGCTCTTTGGGAACCGCTTGTGTAGCCGCACAGACCTGGGAGCTGCAGGCTTTCCTGCTGCCTTCAGCCTCAAAACCACCCTTTCCCATTTGGCGCCGCGCCAGGCACAAAAATGGCCATATGTCTGGAGATTGGTCCCACGCCCAAAGAGCCAGCAGGGAAAACTATGCCTTCTTCTAAAGCTCTTTGGGAACCGCTTGCGTAGCCGCACAGACCTGGGGGCTGCAGGCTTTCCTGCTGCCTTCAGCCTCAAACCCACCCTTTCCCACTTGGTGCAGCGCCAGGCACAAAAATGGCCATATGTCTGGAGATTGGTCCCATGCCCAAAGAGCCAGCAGGGAAAATTATGCCTTGTTCTAAAGCTCTTTGGGAACCGCTTGCGTAGCCCCACACACCTGGGGGCTGCAGGATTTTCTGCTGCCTTCAGCCTCAAAACCACCCTTTCCACTTGGTGCAGCGCCAGGCACAAAAATGGCCATATGTCTGGAGATTGGTCCCACGCCCAAAGAGCCAGCAGGGAAAACTATGCCTTGTTGTAAAGCTCTTTGGGAACCGCTTGCGTAGCCCCACAGACCTGGGGGCTGCAGGCTTTCCTGCTGCCTTCAGCCTCAAAACCACCCTTTCCCACTTGGCGCCGTTCCAGGCACAAAAATGGCCATATGTCTGGAGATTGGTCCCACACCCAAAGAGCCAGCAGGGAAAACTATGCCTTGTTCTAAAGCTCTTTGGGAACCGCTGGTGCGGCCCCACAGACCTGGGGGCTGCAGGCTTTCCTGCTGCCTTCAGCCTCAAAACCACCCTTTCCCACTTGGCGCCGCGCCAGGCACAAAAATGGCCATATGCCTGGAGATTGGTCCCACGCCCAAAGAGCCAGCAGGGAAAACTATGCCTTCTTCTAAAGCTCTTTGGGAACCGCTTGCGTAGCCCCACACACCTGCGGGCTGCAGGCTTTCCTGCTGCCTTCAGCCTCAAAACCACCATTTACCACTTGGCGCCGCTCCAGGCACAAAAATGGCCATATGTCTGGAGATTGGTCCCACGCCCAAAGAGCCAGCAGGGGAAACTATGCCTTCTTCTAAAGCTCTTTGGGAACCGCTTGTGTAGCCGCACAGACCTGGGAGCTGCAGGCTTTCCTGCTGCCTTCAGCCTCAAAACCACCCTTTCCCATTTGGCGCCGCGCCAGGCACAAAAATGGCCATATGTCTGGAGATTGGTCCCACGCCCAAAGAGCCAGCAGGGAAAACTATGCCTTCTTCTAAAGCTCTTTGGGAACCGCTTGCGTAGCCGCACAGACCTGGGGGCTGCAGGCTTTCCTGCTGCCTTCAGCCTCAAACCCACCCTTTCCCACTTGGCGCAGCGCCAGGCACAAAAATGGCCATATGTCTGGAGATTGGTCCCATGACCAAAGAGCCAGCAGGGAAAATTATGCCTTGTTCTAAAGCTCTTTGGGAACCGCTTGCGTAGCCCCACACACCTGGGGGCTGCAGGCTTTTCTGCTGCCTTCAGCCTCAAAACCACCCTTTCCACTTGGTGCAGCGCCAGGCATAAAAATGGCCATATGTCTGGAGATTGGTCCCACGCCCAAAGAGCCAGCAGGGAAAACTATGCCTTGTTCTAAAGCTCTTTGGGAACCGCTTGCGTAGCCCCACAGACCTGGGGGCTGCAGGCTTTCCTGCTGCCTTCAGCCTCAAAACCACCCTTTCCCACTTGGTGCAGAGCTAGGCACAAAAATGCCCATATGTCTGGAGATTGGTCCCACGCCCAAAGAGCCAGCAGGGAAAACTATGCCTTCTTCTAAAGCTCTTTGGGAACCGCTTGCGTAGCCCCACACACCTGGGGGCTGCAGGCTTTCCTGCTGCCTTCAGCCTCAAAACCACCCTTTCCCACTTGGCCCCAGCCAGGCACAAAAATGGCCATATGTCTGGAGATTGGTCCCACGCCCAAAGAGCCAGCAGGGAAAACTATGCCTTGCTCTAAAGCTCTTTGGGAACCGCTTGCGTAGCCCCACAGACCTGGGGGCTGCAGGCTTTCCTATTGCCTTCAGCTCAAAACCACCCTTTCCCACTTGGCGCCGCGCCAGGCACAAAAATGGCCATATGTCTGGAGATTGGTCCCACGCCCAAAGAGACAGCAGGGAAAACTATGCCTTGTTCTAAAGCTCTTTGGGAACCGCTGGTGCGGCCCCACAGATCTGGGGGCTGCAGGCTTTCCTGCTGCCTTCAGCCTCAAAACCACCCTTTCCCACTTGGCGCTGTGCCAGGCACAAAAATGGCCATATGTCTGGAGATTGGTCCCACGCCCAAAGAGCCAGCAGGGAAAACTATGCCTTGTTCTAAAGCTCTTTGGGAACCGCTTGCGTAGCCCCACACACCTGGGGGCTGCAGGCTTTCCTGCTGCCTTCAGCCTCAAAACCACCCTTTTCCACTTGGCGCCGCGCCAGGCACAAAAATGGCCATATGTCTGGAGATTGGTCCCACGCCCAAAGAGCCAGCAGGGAAAACTATGCCTTCTTCTAAAGCTCTTTGGGAACCGCTTGCGTAGCCCCACACACCTGGGGGCTGCAGGCTTTCCTGCTGCCTTCAGCCTCAAAACCACCCTTTCCCACTTGGCCCCAGCCAGGCACAAAAATGGCCATATGTCTGGAGATTGGTCCCACGCCCAAAGACCCAGCAGGGAAAACTATGCCTTGCTCTAAAGCTCTTTGGGAACCGCTTGCGTAGCCCCACACACCTGGGGGCTGCAGGCTTTCCTGTTGCCTTCAGCTCAAAACCACCCTTTCCCACTTGGCGCCGCGCCAGGCACAAAAATGGCCATATGTCTGGAGATTGGTCCCATGCCCAAAGAGCCAGCAGGGAAAAATATGCCTTGTTCTAAAGCTCTTTGGGAACCGCTTGCGTAGCCCCACACACCTGGGGGCTGCAGGCTTTCCTGCTGCCTTCAGCCTCAAAACCACCCTTTCCCACTTGGCGCCGTTCCAGGCACAAAAATGGCCATATGTCTGGAGATTGGTCCCACACCCAAAGAGCCAGCAGGGAAAACTATGCCTTGTTCTAAAGCTCTTTGGGAACCGCTGGTGCGGCCCCACACACCTGGGGGCTGCAGGCTTTCCTGCTGCCTTCAGCCTCAAAACCACCCTTTCCCACTTGGCGCTGTGCCAGGCACAAAAATGGCCATATGTCTGGAGATTGGTCCCACGCCCAAAGAGCCAGCAGGGAAAACTATGCCTTCTTCTAAAGCTCTTTGGGAACCGCTTGCGTAGCCCCACAGACCTGGGGGCTGCAGGCTTTCCTGCTGCCTTCAGCCTCAAAACCACCCTTTTCCACTTGGCGCCGCGCCAGGCACAAAAATGGCCATATGTCTGGAGATTGGTCCCACGCCCAAAGAGCCAGCAGGGAAAACTATGCCTTCTTCTAAAGCTCTTTGGGAACCGCTTGCGTAGCCCCACACACCTGGGGGCTGCAGGCTTTCCTGCTGCCTTCAGCCTCAAAACCACCCCTTCCCACTTGGCGCCGCGCCAGGCACAAAAATGGCCATATGTCTGGAGATTGGTCCCACGCCCAAAGAGCCAGCAGGGAAAACTATGCCTTGTTCTAAAGCTCTTTGGGAACCGCTTGCGTAGCCCCACACACCTGCGGGCTGCAGGCTTTCCTGCTGCCTTCAGCCTCAAAACCACCCTTTCCCACTTGGCGCCGCGCCAGGCACAAAAATGGCCATATGTCTGGAGATTGGTCCCACGCCCAAAGAGCCAGCAGGGAAAACTATGCCTTGTTCTAAAGCTCTTTGGGAACCGCTTGCGTAGCCCCACACACCTGCGGGCTGCAGGCTTTCCTGCTGCCTTCAGCCTCAAAACCACCCTTTCCCACTTGGCGCCGTTCCAGGCACAAAAATGGCCATATGTCTGGAGATTGGTCCCACGCCCAAAGAGCCAGCAGGGAAAACTATGCCTTCTTCTAAAGCTCTTTGGGAACCGCTTGCGTAGCCCCACACACCTGGGGGCTGCAGGCTTTCCTGCTGCCTTCAGCCTCAAAACCACCCTTTCCCACTTGGCGCCGCGCCAGGCACAAAAATGGCCATATGTCTGGAGATTGGTCCCACGCCCAAAGAGCCAGCAGGGAAAACTATGCCTTCTTCTAAAGCTCTTTGGGAACCGCTTGCGTAGCCGCACAGACCTGGGGGCTGCAGGCTTTCCTGCTGCCTTCAGCCTCAAAACCACCCTTTCCCACTTGGCGCCGCGCCAGGCAAAAAATGGCCATA
Source organism: Larus michahellis (assembly GCF_964199755.1). Classification (NCBI taxonomy): domain Eukaryota; kingdom Metazoa; phylum Chordata; class Aves; order Charadriiformes; family Laridae; genus Larus; species Larus michahellis. The sequence goes on along the minus strand of NW_027436348.1, from coordinate 1,039,777 downwards.
TGTCTGGAGATTGGTCCCACGCCCAAAGAGCCAGCAGGGAAAACTATGCCTTGTTGTAAAGCTCTTTGGCAACCGCTGGTGTGGCCCCACAGACCTGGGGGCTGCAGGCTTTCCTGCTGCCTTCAGCCTCAAAACCACCATTTACCACTTGGCGCCGCTCCAGGCACAAAAATGGCCATATGTCTGGAGATTGGTCCCACGCCCAAAGAGCCAGCAGGGAAAACTATGCCTTCTTCTAAAGCTCTTTGGGAACCGCTTGCGTAGCCCAACACACCTGGGGGCTGCAGGCTTTCCTGCTGCCTTCAGCCTCAAAACCACCCTTTCCCACTTGGTGCAGAGCTAGGCACAAAAATGGCCATATGTCTGGAGATTGGTCCCACGCCCAAAGAGCCAGCAGGGAAAACTATGCCTTGTTCTAAAGCTCTTTGGGAACCGCTTGCGTAGCCCCACACACCTGGGGGCTGCAGGCTTTCCTGCTGCCTTCAGCCTCAAAACCACCCTTTCCCACTTGGCGCCGCTCCAGGCACAAAAATGGCCATATGTCTGGAGATTGGTCCCACGCCCAAAGAGCGAGCAGGTCAAACTATGCCTTGTTCTAAAGCTCTTTGGGAACCGCTTGCGTAGCCCCACACACCTGGGGGCTGCAGGCTTTCCTGCTGCCTTCAGCCTCAAAACCACCCCTTCCCACTTGGCGCCGCGCCAGGCACAAAAATGGCCATATGTCTGGAGATTGGTCCCATGCGCAAAGAGCCAGCAGGGAAAACTATGTCTTGTTCTAAAGCTCTTTGGGAACCGCTTGCGTAGCCCCACAGACCTGTGGGCTTCAGGCTTTCCTGCTGCCTTCAGCCTCAAAACCACCCTTTCCCACTTGGTGCAGCGCCAGGCACAAAAATGGCCATATGTCTGGAGATTGGTCCCACGCCCAAAGAGCCAGCAGGGAAAACTATGCCTTCTTCTAAAGCTCTTTGGGAACCGCTGGTGCGGTCCCACAGACCTGGGGGACGCAGGCTTTCCTGCTGCCTTCAGCCTCAAAACCACCCTTTCCCACTTGGCGCTGTGCCAGGCACAAAAATGGCCATATGAATGGAGATTGGTCCCACGCCCAAAGAGCCAGCAGGGAAAACTATGCCGCCTTCTAAAGCTCTTTGGGAACCGCTTGCGTAGCCCCACACACCTGGGGGCTGCAGGCTTTCCTGCTGCCTTCAGCCTCAAAACCACCCTTTCCCACTTGGCCCGCGCCAGGCACAAAAATGGCCATATGTCTGGAGATTGGTCCCACGCCCAAAGAGCCAGCAGGGAAAACTATGCCTTGTTCTAAAGCTCTTTGGGAACCGCTTGCGTAGCCCCACAGACGTGGGGGCTGCAGGCTTTCCTGTTGCCTTCAGCTCAAAACCACCCTTTCCCACTTGGCGCCAAGCCAGGCACAAAAATGGCCATATGTCTGGAGATTGGTCCCATGCCCAAAGAGCCAGCAGGGAAAACTATGCCTTGTTCTAAAGCTCTTTGGGAACCGCTTGCGTAGCCCCACAGACCTGGGGGCTGCAGGCTTTCCTGCTGCCTTCAGCCTCAAAACCACCCTTTCCCACTTGGCGCCGTTCCAGGCACAAAAATGGCCATATGTCTGGAGATTGGTCCCACGCCCAAAGAGCCAGCAGGGAAAACTATGCCTTCTTCTAAAGCTCTTTGGGAACCGCTGGTGCGGTCCCACAGACCTGGGGGCTGCAGGCTTTCCTGCTGCCTTCAGCCTCAAAACCACCCTTTCCCACTTGGCGCCGCTCCAGGCACAAAAATGGCCATATGTCTGGAGATTGGTCCCACGCCCAAAGAGCCAGCAGGGAAAACTATGCCTTGTTCTAAAGCTCTTTGGGAACCGCTTGCGTAGCCCCACAGACCTGGGGGCTGCAGGCTTTCCTGCTGCCTTCAGCCTCAAAATCACACCTTCCCACTTGGCGCCGCGCCAGGCACAAAAATGGCCATATGTCTGGAGATTGGTCCCACGCCCAAAGAGCCAGCAGGGAAAACTATGCCTTCTTCTAAAGCTCTTTGGGAACGGCTTGCGTAGCCCCACACACCTGGGGGCTGCAGGCTTTCCTGCTGCCTTCAGCTCAAAACCACCCTTTCCCACTTGGCGCCGCGCCAGGCACAAAAATGGCCATATGTCTGGAGATTGGTCCCATGCCCAAAGAGCCAGCAGGGAAAACTACGCCTTGTTCTAAAGCTCTTTGGGAACCTCTTGCGTAGCCCCACAGACCTGGGGGCTGCAGGCTTTCCTGCTGCCTTCAGCGTCAAAACCACCCTTTCCCACCTGGTGCAGAGGTAGGCACAAAAATGGCCATATGTCTGGAGATTGGTCCCACGCCCAAAGAGCCAGCAGGGAAAACTATGCCTTCTTCTAAAGCTCTTTGGGAACCGCTGGTGTGGCCCCACAGACCTGGGGGCTGCAGGCTTTCCTGCTGCCTTCAGCCTCAAAACCACCCTTTCCCACTTGGCGCCGCACCAGGCACAAAAATGGCCATATGTCTGGAGATTGGTCCCACGCCCAAAGAGCCAGCAGGGAAAACTATGCCTTGTTCTAAAGCTCTTTGGGAACCGCTTGCGTAGCCCCACAAACCTCGGGGCTGCAGGCTTTCCTGCTGCCTTCAGCCTCAAAACCACCCTTTCCCACTTGGCGCCACGCCAGGCACAAAAATGGCCATATGTCTGGAGATTGGTCCCACGCCCAAAGAGCCAGCAGGGAAAACTATGCCTTGTTGTAAAGCTCTTTGGGAACCGCTTGCGTAGCCCCACACACCTGCGGGCTGCAGGCTTTCCTGCTGCCTTCAGCCTCAAAACCACCCTTTCCCACTTGGCGCCGCTCCAGGCACAAAAATGGCCATATGTCTGGAGATTGGTCCCACGCCCAAAGAGCCAACAGGTCAAACTATGCCTTGTTCTAAAGCTCTTTGGGAACCGCTTGCGTAGCCCCACAACCTGGGGGCTGCAGGCTTTCCTGCTGCCTTCAGCCTCAAAACCACCCTTTCCCACTTGGCGCTGTGCCAGGCACAAAAATGGCCATATGTCTGGAGATTGGTCCCACGCCCAAAGAGCCAGCAGGGAAAATTATGCCTTCTTCTAAAGCTCTTTGGGAACCGCTGGTGCGGCCCCACACACCTGGGGGCTGCAGGCTTTCCTGCTGCCTTCAGCCTCAAAACCACCCTTTCCCACTTGGCGCTGTGCCAGGCACAAAAATGGCCATATGTCTGGAGATTGGTCCCACGCCCAAAGAGCCAGCAGGGAAAACTATGCCTTGTTCTAAAGCTCTTTGGGAACCGCTTGCGTAGCCCCACAGACCTGGGGGCTGCAGGCTTTCCTGCTGCCTTCAGCCTCAAAACCACCCTTTTCCACTTGGCGCCGCGCCAGGCACAAAAATGGCCATATGTCTGGAGATTGGTCCCACGCCCAAAGAGCCAGCAGGGAAAACTATGCCTTCTTCTAAAGCTCTTTGGGAACCGCTTGCGTAGCCCCACACACCTGGGGGCTGCAGGCTTTCCTGCTGCCTTCAGCCTCAAAACCACCCCTTCCCACTTGGCGCCGCGCCAGGCACAAAAATGGCCATATGTCTGGAGATTGGTCCCACGCCCAAAGAGCCAGCAGGGAAAACTATGCCTTGTTCTAAAGCTCTTTGGGAACCGCTTGCGTAGCCCCACACACCTGCGGGCTGCAGGCTTTCCTGCTGCCTTCAGCCTCAAAACCACCCTTTCCCACTTGGCGCCGCGCCAGGCACAAAAATGGCCATATGTCTGGAGATTGGTCCCACGCCCAAAGAGCCAGCAGGGAAAACTATGCCTTGTTGTAAAGCTCTTTGGGAACCGCTTGCGTAGCCCCACACACCTGCGGGCTGCAGGCTTTCCTGCTGCCTTCAGCCTCAAAACCACCCTTTCCCACTTGGCGCCGTTCCAGGCACAAAAATGGCCATATGTCTGGAGATTGGTCCCACGCCCAAAGAGCCAGCAGGGAAAACTATGCCTTCTTCTAAAGCTCTTTGGGAACCGCTTGCGTAGCCCCACACACCTGGGGGCTGCAGGCTTTCCTGCTGCCTTCAGCCTCAAAACCACCCTTTCCCACTTGGCGCCGCGCCAGGCACAAAAATGGCCATATGTCTGGAGATTGGTCCCACGCCCAAAGAGCCAGCAGGGAAAACTATGCCTTCTTCTAAAGCTCTTTGGGAACCACTTGCGTAGCCGCACAGACCTGGGGGCTGCAGGCTTTCCTGCTGCCTTCAGCCTCAAAACCACCCTTTCCCACTTGGCGCCGCGCCAGGCACAAAAATGGCCATATGTCTGGAGATTGGTCCCACGCCCAAAGAGCCAGCAGGGAAAACTATGCCTTGTTGTAAAGCTCTTTGGCAACCGCTGGTGTGGCCCCACAGACCTGGGGGCTGCAGGCTTTCCTGCTGCCTTCAGCCTCAAAACCACCATTTACCACTTGGCGCCGCTCCAGGCACAAAAATGGCCATATGTCTGGAGATTGGTCCCACGCCCAAAGAGCCAGCAGGGAAAACTATGCCTTCTTCTAAAGCTCTTTGGGAACCGCTTGCGTAGCCCAACACACCTGGGGGCTGCAGGCTTTCCTGCTGCCTTCAGCCTCAAAACCACCCTTTCCCACTTGGTGCAGAGCTAGGCACAAAAATGGCCATATGTCTGGAGATTGGTCCCACGCCCAAAGAGCCAGCAGGGAAAACTATGCCTTGTTCTAAAGCTCTTTGGGAACCGCTTGCGTAGCCCCACACACCTGGGGGCTGCAGGCTTTCCTGCTGCCTTCAGCCTCAAAACCACCCTTTCCCACTTGGCGCCGCTCCAGGCACAAAAATGGCCATATGTCTGGAGATTGGTCCCACGCCCAAAGAGCGAGCAGGTCAAACTATGCCTTGTTCTAAAGCTCTTTGGGAACCGCTTGCGTAGCCCCACACACCTGGGGGCTGCAGGCTTTCCTGCTGCCTTCAGCCTCAAAACCACCCCTTCCCACTTGGCGCCGCGCCAGGCACAAAAATGGCCATATGTCTGGAGATTGGTCCCATGCGCAAAGAGCCAGCAGGGAAAACTATGTCTTGTTCTAAAACTCTTTGGGAACCGCTTGCGTAGCCCCACACACCTGGGGGCTTCAGGCTTTCCTGCTGCCTTCAGCCTCAAAACCACCCTTTCCCACTTGGTGCAGCGCCAGGCACAAAAATGGCCATATGTCTGGAGATTGGTCCCACGCCCAAAGAGCCAGCAGGGAAAACTATGCCTTCTTCTAAAGCTCTTTGGGAACCGCTGGTGCGGTCCCACAGACCTGGGGGACGCAGGCTTTCCTGCTGCCTTCAGCCTCAAAACCACCCTTTCCCACTTGGCGCTGTGCCAGGCACAAAAATGGCCATATGAATGGAGATTGGTCCCACGCCCAAAGAGCCAGCAGGGAAAACTATGCCGCCTTCTAAAGCTCTTTGGGAACCGCTTGCGTAGCCCCACACACCTGGGGGCTGCAGGCTTTCCTGCTGCCTTCAGCCTCAAAACCACCCTTTCCCACTTGGCCCGCGCCAGGCACAAAAATGGCCATATGTCTGGAGATTGGTCCCACGCCCAAAGAGCCAGCAGGGAAAACTATGCCTTGTTCTAAAGCTCTTTGGGAACCGCTTGCGTAGCCCCACAGACGTGGGGGCTGCAGGCTTTCCTGTTGCCTTCAGCTCAAAACCACCCTTTCCCACTTGGCGCCAAGCCAGGCACAAAAATGGCCATATGTCTGGAGATTGGTCCCATGCCCAAAGAGCCAGCAGGGAAAACTATGCCTTGTTCTAAAGCTCTTTGGGAACCGCTTGCGTAGCCCCACAGACCTGGGGGCTGCAGGCTTTCCTGCTGCCTTCAGCCTCAAAACCACCCTTTCCCACTTGGCGCCGTTCCAGGCACAAAAATGGCCATATGTCTGGAGATTGGTCCCACGCCCAAAGAGCCAGCAGGGAAAACTATGCCTTCTTCTAAAGCTCTTTGGGAACCGCTGGTGCGGTCCCACAGACCTGGGGGCTGCAGGCTTTCCTGCTGCCTTCAGCCTCAAAACCACCCTTTCCCACTTGGCGCTGTGCCAGGCACAAAAATGGCCATATGAATGGAGATTGGTCCCACGCCCAAAGAGCCAGCAGGGAAAACTACGCCGCCTTCTAAAGCTCTTTGGGAACCGCTTGCGTAGCCCCACACACCTGGGGGCTGCAGGCTTTCCTGCTGCCTTCAGCCTCAAAACCACCCTTTCCCACTTGGCGCCGCTCCAGGCACAAAAATGGCCATATGTCTGGAGATTGGTCCCACGCCCAAAGAGCCAGCAGGGAAAACTATGCCTTGTTCTAAAGCTCTTTGGGAACCGCTTGCGTAGCCCCACAGACCTGGGGGCTGCAGGCTTTCCTGCTGCCTTCAGCCTCAAAATCACACCTTCCCACTTGGCGCCGCGCCAGGCACAAAAATGGCCATATGTCTGGAGATTGGTCCCACGCCCAAAGAGCCAGCAGGGAAAACTATGCCTTCTTCTAAAGCTCTTTGGGAACGGCTTGCGTAGCCACACACACCTGGGGGCTGCAGGCTTTCCTGCTGCCTTCAGCTCAAAACCACCCTTTCCCACTTGGCGCCGCGCCAGGCACAAAAATGGCCATATGTCTGGAGATTGGTCCCATGCCCAAAGAGCCAGCAGGGAAAACTACGCCTTGTTCTAAAGCTCTTTGGGAACCTCTTGCGTAGCCCCACACACCTGGGGGCTGCAGGCTTTCCTGCTGCCTTCAGCGTCAAAACCACCCTTTCCCACCTGGTGCAGAGGTAGGCACAAAAATGGCCATATGTCTGGAGATTGGTCCCACGCCCAAAGAGCCAGCAGGGAAAACTATGCCTTCTTCTAAAGCTCTTTGGGAACCGCTGGTGTGGCCCCACAGACCTGGGGGCTGCAGGCTTTCCTGCTGCCTTCAGCCTCAAAACCACCCTTTCCCACTTGGCGCCGCACCAGGCACAAAAATGGCCATATGTCTGGAGATTGGTCCCACGCCCAAAGAGCCAGCAGGGAAAACTATGCCTTGTTCTAAAGCTCTTTGGGAACCGCTTGCGTAGCCCCACAAACCTCGGGGCTGCAGGCTTTCCTGCTGCCTTCAGCTCAAAACCACCCTTTCCCACTTGGCGCCGCGCCAGGCACAAAAATGGCCATATGTCTGGAGATTGGTCCCATGCCCAAAGAGCCAGCAGGGAAAACTACGCCTTGTTCTAAAGCTCTTTGGGAACCTCTTGCGTAGCCCCACACACCTGGGGGCTGCAGGCTTTCCTGCTGCCTTCAGCGTCAAAACCACCCTTTCCCACCTGGTGCAGAGGTAGGCACAAAAATGGCCATATGTCTGGAGATTGGTCCCACGCCCAAAGAGCCAGCAGGGAAAACTATGCCTTCTTCTAAAGCTCTTTGGGAACCGCTGGTGTGGCCCCACAGACCTGGGGGCTGCAGGCTTTCCTGCTGCCTTCAGCCTCAAAACCACCCTTTCCCACTTGGCGCCACGCCAGGCACAAAAATGGCCATATGTCTGGAGATTGGTCCCACGCCCAAAGAGCCAGCAGGGAAAACTATGCCTTGTTCTAAAGCTCTTTGGGAACCGCTTGCGTAGCCCCACAAACCTCGGGGCTGCAGGCTTTCCTGCTGCCTTCAGCCTCAAAACCACCCTTTCCCACTTGGCGCCACGCCAGGCACAAAAATGGCCATATGTCTGGAGATTGGTCCCACGCCCAAAGAGCCAGCAGGGAAAACTATGCCTTGTTGTAAAGCTCTTTGGGAACCGCTTGCGTAGCCCCACACACCTGCGGGCTGCAGGCTTTCCTGCTGCCTTCAGCCTCAAAACCACCCTTTCCCACTTGGCGCCGCTCCAGGCACAAAAATGGCCATATGTCTGGAGATTGGTCCCACGCCCAAAGAGCCAACAGGTCAAACTATGCCTTGTTCTAAAGCTCTTTGGGAACCGCTTGCGTAGCCCCACAACCTGGGGGCTGCAGGCTTTCCTGCTGCCTTCAGCCTCAAAACCACCCTTTCCCACTTGGCGCTGTGCCAGGCACAAAAATGGCCATATGTCTGGAGATTGGTCCCACGCCCAAAGAGCCAGCAGGGAAAATTATGCCTTCTTCTAAAGCTCTTTGGGAACCGCTGGTGCGGCCCCACACACCTGGGGGCTGCAGGCTTTCCTGCTGCCTTCAGCCTCAAAACCACCCTTTCCCACTTGGCGCTGTGCCAGGCACAAAAATGGCCATATGTCTGGAGATTGGTCCCACGCCCAAAGAGCCAGCAGGGAAAACTATGCCTTGTTCTAAAGCTCTTTGGGAACCGCTTGCGTAGCCCCACAGACCTGGGGGCTGCAGGCTTTCCTGCTGCCTTCAGCCTCAAAACCACCCTTTTCCACTTGGCGCCGCGCCAGGCACAAAAATGGCCATATGTCTGGAGATTGGTCCCACGCCCAAAGAGCCAGCAGGGAAAACTATGCCTTCTTCTAAAGCTCTTTGGGAACCGCTTGCGTAGCCCCACACACCTGGGGGCTGCAGGCTTTCCTGCTGCCTTCAGCCTCAAAACCACCCCTTCCCACTTGGCGCCGCGCCAGGCACAAAAATGGCCATATGTCTGGAGATTGGTCCCACGCCCAAAGAGCCAGCAGGGAAAACTATGCCTTGTTCTAAAGCTCTTTGGGAACCGCTTGCGTAGCCCCACACACCTGCGGGCTGCAGGCTTTCCTGCTGCCTTCAGCCTCAAAACCACCCTTTCCCACTTGGCGCCGCGCCAGGCACAAAAATGGCCATATGTCTGGAGATTGGTCCCACGCCCAAAGAGCCAGCAGGGAAAACTATGCCTTGTTGTAAAGCTCTTTGGGAACCGCTTGCGTAGCCCCACACACCTGCGGGCTGCAGGCTTTCCTGCTGCCTTCAGCCTCAAAACCACCCTTTCCCACTTGGCGCCGTTCCAGGCACAAAAATGGCCATATGTCTGGAGATTGGTCCCACGCCCAAAGAGCCAGCAGGGAAAACTATGCCTTGTTCTAAAGCTCTTTGGGAACCGCTTGCGTAGCCCCACAAACCTCGGGGCTGCAGGCTTTCCTGCTGCCTTCAGCCTCAAAACCACCCTTTCCCACTTGGCGCCACGCCAGGCACAAAAATGGCCATATGTCTGGAGATTGGTCCCACGCCCAAAGAGCCAGCAGGGAAAACTATGCCTTGTTGTAAAGCTCTTTGGGAACCGCTTGCGTAGCCCCACACACCTGCGGGCTGCAGGCTTTCCTGCTGCCTTCAGCCTCAAAACCACCCTTTCCCACTTGGCGCCGCTCCAGGCACAAAAATGGCCATATGTCTGGAGATTGGTCCCACGCCCAAAGAGCCAACAGGTCAAACTATGCCTTGTTCTAAAGCTCTTTGGGAACCGCTTGCGTAGCCCCACAACCTGGGGGCTGCAGGCTTTCCTGCTGCCTTCAGCCTCAAAACCACCCTTTCCCACTTGGCGCTGTGCCAGGCACAAAAATGGCCATATGTCTGGAGATTGGTCCCACGCCCAAAGAGCCAGCAGGGAAAATTATGCCTTCTTCTAAAGCTCTTTGGGAACCGCTGGTGCGGCCCCACACACCTGGGGGCTGCAGGCTTTCCTGCTGCCTTCAGCCTCAAAACCACCCTTTCCCACTTGGCGCTGTGCCAGGCACAAAAATGGCCATATGTCTGGAGATTGGTCCCACGCCCAAAGAGCCAGCAGGGAAAACTATGCCTTGTTCTAAAGCTCTTTGGGAACCGCTTGCGTAGCCCCACAGACCTGGGGGCTGCAGGCTTTCCTGCTGCCTTCAGCCTCAAAACCACCCTTTTCCACTTGGCGCCGCGCCAGGCACAAAAATGGCCATATGTCTGGAGATTGGTCCCACGCCCAAAGAGCCAGCAGGGAAAACTATGCCTTCTTCTAAAGCTCTTTGGGAACCGCTTGCGTAGCCCCACACACCTGGGGGCTGCAGGCTTTCCTGCTGCCTTCAGCCTCAAAACCACCCCTTCCCACTTGGCGCCGCGCCAGGCACAAAAATGGCCATATGTCTGGAGATTGGTCCCACGCCCAAAGAGCCAGCAGGGAAAACTATGCCTTGTTCTAAAGCTCTTTGGGAACCGCTTGCGTAGCCCCACACACCTGCGGGCTGCAGGCTTTCCTGCTGCCTTCAGCCTCAAAACCACCCTTTCCCACTTGGCGCCGCGCCAGGCACAAAAATGGCCATATGTCTGGAGATTGGTCCCACGCCCAAAGAGCCAGCAGGGAAAACTATGCCTTGTTGTAAAGCTCTTTGGGAACCGCTTGCGTAGCCCCACACACCTGCGGGCTGCAGGCTTTCCTGCTGCCTTCAGCCTCAAAACCACCCTTTCCCACTTGGCGCCGTTCCAGGCACAAAAATGGCCATATGTCTGGAGATTGGTCCCACGCCCAAAGAGCCAGCAGGGAAAACTATGCCTTCTTCTAAAGCTCTTTGGGAACCGCTTGCGTAGCCCCACACACCTGGGGGCTGCAGGCTTTCCTGCTGCCTTCAGCCTCAAAACCACCCTTTCCCACTTGGCGCCGCGCCAGGCACAAAAATGGCCATATGTCTGGAGATTGGTCCCACGCCCAAAGAGCCAGCAGGGAAAACTATGCCTTCTTCTAAAGCTCTTTGGGAACCACTTGCGTAGCCGCACAGACCTGGGGGCTGCAGGCTTTCCTGCTGCCTTCAGCCTCAAAACCACCCTTTCCCACTTGGCGCCGCGCCAGGCACAAAAATGGCCATATGTCTGGAGATTGGTCCCACGCCCAAAGAGCCAGCAGGGAAAACTATGCCTTGTTGTAAAGCTCTTTGGCAACCGCTGGTGTGGCCCCACAGACCTGGGGGCTGCAGGCTTTCCTGCTGCCTTCAGCCTCAAAACCACCATTTACCACTTGGCGCCGCTCCAGGCACAAAAATGGCCATATGTCTGGAGATTGGTCCCACGCCCAAAGAGCCAGCAGGGAAAACTATGCCTTCTTCTAAAGCTCTTTGGGAACCGCTTGCGTAGCCCAACACACCTGGGGGCTGCAGGCTTTCCTGCTGCCTTCAGCCTCAAAACCACCCTTTCCCACTTGGTGCAGAGCTAGGCACAAAAATGGCCATATGTCTGGAGATTGGTCCCACGCCCAAAGAGCCAGCAGGGAAAACTATGCCTTGTTCTAAAGCTCTTTGGGAACCGCTTGCGTAGCCCCACACACCTGGGGGCTGCAGGCTTTCCTGCTGCCTTCAGCCTCAAAACCACCCTTTCCCACTTGGCGCCGCTCCAGGCACAAAAATGGCCATATGTCTGGAGATTGGTCCCACGCCCAAAGAGCGAGCAGGTCAAACTATGCCTTGTTCTAAAGCTCTTTGGGAACCGCTTGCGTAGCCCCACACACCTGGGGGCTGCAGGCTTTCCTGCTGCCTTCAGCCTCAAAACCACCCCTTCCCACTTGGCGCCGCGCCAGGCACAAAAATGGCCATATGTCTGGAGATTGGTCCCATGCGCAAAGAGCCAGCAGGGAAAACTATGTCTTGTTCTAAAACTCTTTGGGAACCGCTTGCGTAGCCCCACACACCTGGGGGCTTCAGGCTTTCCTGCTGCCTTCAGCCTCAAAACCACCCTTTCCCACTTGGTGCAGCGCCAGGCACAAAAATGGCCATATGTCTGGAGATTGGTCCCACGCCCAAAGAGCCAGCAGGGAAAACTATGCCTTCTTCTAAAGCTCTTTGGGAACCGCTGGTGCGGTCCCACAGACCTGGGGGACGCAGGCTTTCCTGCTGCCTTCAGCCTCAAAACCACCCTTTCCCACTTGGCGCTGTGCCAGGCACAAAAATGGCCATATGAATGGAGATTGGTCCCACGCCCAAAGAGCCAGCAGGGAAAACTATGCCGCCTTCTAAAGCTCTTTGGGAACCGCTTGCGTAGCCCCACACACCTGGGGGCTGCAGGCTTTCCTGCTGCCTTCAGCCTCAAAACCACCCTTTCCCACTTGGCCCGCGCCAGGCACAAAAATGGCCATATGTCTGGAGATTGGTCCCACGCCCAAAGAGCCAGCAGGGAAAACTATGCCTTGTTCTAAAGCTCTTTGGGAACCGCTTGCGTAGCCCCACAGACGTGGGGGCTGCAGGCTTTCCTGTTGCCTTCAGCTCAAAACCACCCTTTCCCACTTGGCGCCAAGCCAGGCACAAAAATGGCCATATGTCTGGAGATTGGTCCCATGCCCAAAGAGCCAGCAGGGAAAACTATGCCTTGTTCTAAAGCTCTTTGGGAACCGCTTGCGTAGCCCCACAGACCTGGGGGCTGCAGGCTTTCCTGCTGCCTTCAGCCTCAAAACCACCCTTTCCCACTTGGCGCCGTTCCAGGCACAAAAATGGCCATATGTCTGGAGATTGGTCCCACGCCCAAAGAGCCAGCAGGGAAAACTATGCCTTCTTCTAAAGCTCTTTGGGAACCGCTGGTGCGGTCCCACAGACCTGGGGGCTGCAGGCTTTCCTGCTGCCTTCAGCCTCAAAACCACCCTTTCCCACTTGGCGCTGTGCCAGGCACAAAAATGGCCATATGAATGGAGATTGGTCCCACGCCCAAAGAGCCAGCAGGGAAAACTACGCCGCCTTCTAAAGCTCTTTGGGAACCGCTTGCGTAGCCCCACACACCTGGGGGCTGCAGGCTTTCCTGCTGCCTTCAGCCTCAAAACCACCCTTTCCCACTTGGCGCCGCTCCAGGCACAAAAATGGCCATATGTCTGGAGATTGGTCCCACGCCCAAAGAGCCAGCAGGGAAAACTATGCCTTGTTCTAAAGCTCTTTGGGAACCGCTTGCGTAGCCCCACAGACCTGGGGGCTGCAGGCTTTCCTGCTGCCTTCAGCCTCAAAATCACACCTTCCCACTTGGCGCCGCGCCAGGCACAAAAATGGCCATATGTCTGGAGATTGGTCCCACGCCCAAAGAGCCAGCAGGGAAAACTATGCCTTCTTCTAAAGCTCTTTGGGAACGGCTTGCGTAGCCACACACACCTGGGGGCTGCAGGCTTTCCTGCTGCCTTCAGCTCAAAACCACCCTTTCCCACTTGGCGCCGCGCCAGGCACAAAAATGGCCATATGTCTGGAGATTGGTCCCATGCCCAAAGAGCCAGCAGGGAAAACTACGCCTTGTTCTAAAGCTCTTTGGGAACCTCTTGCGTAGCCCCACACACCTGGGGGCTGCAGGCTTTCCTGCTGCCTTCAGCGTCAAAACCACCCTTTCCCACCTGGTGCAGAGGTAGGCACAAAAATGGCCATATGTCTGGAGATTGGTCCCACGCCCAAAGAGCCAGCAGGGAAAACTATGCCTTCTTCTAAAGCTCTTTGGGAACCGCTGGTGTGGCCCCACAGACCTGGGGGCTGCAGGCTTTCCTGCTGCCTTCAGCCTCAAAACCACCCTTTCCCACTTGGCGCCGCACCAGGCACAAAAATGGCCATATGTCTGGAGATTGGTCCCACGCCCAAAGAGCCAGCAGGGAAAACTATGCCTTGTTCTAAAGCTCTTTGGGAACCGCTTGCGTAGCCCCACAAACCTCGGGGCTGCAGGCTTTCCTGCTGCCTTCAGCCTCAAAACCACCCTTTCCCACTTGGCGCCACGCCAGGCACAAAAATGGCCATATGTCTGGAGATTGGTCCCACGCCCAAAGAGCCAGCAGGGAAAACTATGCCTTGTTGTAAAGCTCTTTGGGAACCGCTTGCGTAGCCCCACACACCTGCGGGCTGCAGGCTTTCCTGCTGCCTTCAGCCTCAAAACCACCCTTTCCCACTTGGCGCCGCTCCAGGCACAAAAATGGCCATATGTCTGGAGATTGGTCCCACGCCCAAAGAGCCAACAGGTCAAACTATGCCTTGTTCTAAAGCTCTTTGGGAACCGCTTGCGTAGCCCCACACACCTGGGGGCTGCAGGCTTTCCTGCTGCCTTCAGCCTCAAAACCACCCTTTCCCACTTGGCGCTGTGCCAGGCACAAAAATGGCCATATGTCTGGAGATTGGTCCCACGCCCAAAGAGCCAGCAGGGAAAATTATGCCTTCTTCTAAAGCTCTGTGGGAACCGCTTGCGTAGCCCCACACACCTGCGGGCTGCGGTCTGCAGGCTTTCCTGCTGCCTTCAGCCTCAAAACCACCCTTTCCCACTTGGCGCTATGCCAGGCACAAAAATGGCCATATGTCTGGAGATTGGTCCCACGCCCAAAGAGCCAGCAGGGAAAACTATGCCTTCTTCTAAACCTCTTTGGGAACCGCTTGCGTAGCCCCACACACCTGGGGGCTGCAGGCTTTCCTGCTGCCTTCAGCCTCAAAACCACTCCTTCCCTCTTGGCGCCGCGCCAGGCACAAAAATGGCCATATGTCTGGAGATTGGTCCCATGCGCAAAGAGCCAGCAGGGAAAACTATGTCTTGTTCTAAAGCTCTTTGGGAACCGCTTGCGTAGCCCCACACACCTGGGGGCTGCAGGCTTTCCTGCTGCCTTCAGCCTCAAAACCACCCTTTCCCACTTGGCCCGCGCCAGGCACAAAAATGGCCATATGGCTGGAGATTGGTCCCACGCCCAAAGAGCCAGCAGGTCAAACTATGCCTTGTTCTAAAGCTCTTTGGGAACCGCTTGCGTAGCCCCACACACCTGGGGGCTGCAGGCTTTCCTGCTGCCTTCAGCCTCAAAACCACCCCTTCCCACTTGGCGCCGCGCCAGGCACAAAAATGGCCATATGTCTGGAGATTGGTCCCATGCGCAAAGAGCCAGCAGGGAAAATTATGTCTTGTTCTAAAGCTCTTTGGGAACCGCTTGCGTAGCCCCACACACCTGGGGGCTGCAGGCTTTCCTGCTGCCTTCAGCCTCAAAACCACCCTTTCCCACTTGGCGCCGTTCCAGGCACAAAAATGGCCATATGTCTGGAGATTGGTCCCACGCCCAAAGAGCCTGCAGGGAAAACTATGCCTTCTTCTAAAGCGCTTTGGGAACCGCTTGTGTAGCCCCACAGACCTGGAGGCTGCAGGCTTTCCTGCTGCCTTCAGCCTCAAAACCACCCTTTCCCACTTGGCGCCAAGCCAGGCACAAAAATGGCCATATGTCTGGAGATTGGTCCCACGCCCAAAGAGCCAGCAGGGAAAACTATGCCTTCTTCTAAAGCTCTTTGGGAACCGCTTGCGTAGCCCCACAGACCTGGGGGCTGCAGGCTTTCCTGCTGCCTTCAGCCTCAAAACCACCCTTTCCCACTTGGCGCTGTGCCAGGCACAAAAATGGCCATATGTCTGGAGATTGGTCCCACGCCCAAAGAGCCAGCAGGGAAAATTATGCCTTGTTCTAAAGCTCTTTGGGAACCGCTTGCGTAGCCCCACACACCTGCGGGCTGCAGGCTTTCCTGCTGCCTTCAGCCTCAAAACCACCCTTTCCCACTTGGTGCAGAGCTAGGCACAAAAATGGCCATATGTCTGGAGATTGGTCCCACGCCCAAAGAGCCAGCAGGGAAAACTATGCCTTCTTCTAAAGCTCTTTGGGAACCGCTTGCGTAGCCCCACAGACCTGGGGGCTGCAGGCTTTCCTGCTGCCTTCAGCCTCAAAACCACCCTTTCCCACTTGGCGCCGTTCCAGGCACAAAAATGGCCATATGTCTGGAGATTGGTCCCACGCCCAAAGAGCCAGCAGGGAAAACTATGCCTTCTTCTAAAGCTCTTTGGGAACCGCTGGTGCGGTCCCACAGACCTGGGGGCTGCAGGCTTTCCTGCTGCCTTCAGCCTCAAAACCACCCTTTCCCACTTGGCGCTGTGCCAGGCACAAAAATGGCCATATGAATGGAGATTGGTCCCACGCCCAAAGAGCCAGCAGGGAAAACTACGCCGCCTTCTAAAGCTCTTTGGGAACCGCTTGCGTAGCCCCACACACCTGGGGGCTGCAGGCTTTCCTGCTGCCTTCAGCCTCAAAACCACCCTTTCCCACTTGGCGCCGCTCCAGGCACAAAAATGGCCATATGTCTGGAGATTGGTCCCACGCCCAAAGAGCCAGCAGGGAAAACTATGCCTTGTTCTAAAGCTCTTTGGGAACCGCTTGCGTAGCCCCACAGACCTGGGGGCTGCAGGCTTTCCTGCTGCCTTCAGCCTCAAAATCACACCTTCCCACTTGGCGCCGCGCCAGGCACAAAAATGGCCATATGTCTGGAGATTGGTCCCACGCCCAAAGAGCCAGCAGGGAAAACTATGCCTTCTTCTAAAGCTCTTTGGGAACGGCTTGCGTAGCCACACACACCTGGGGGCTGCAGGCTTTCCTGCTGCCTTCAGCTCAAAACCACCCTTTCCCACTTGGCGCCGCGCCAGGCACAAAAATGGCCATATGTCTGGAGATTGGTCCCATGCCCAAAGAGCCAGCAGGGAAAACTACGCCTTGTTCTAAAGCTCTTTGGGAACCTCTTGCGTAGCCCCACACACCTGGGGGCTGCAGGCTTTCCTGCTGCCTTCAGCGTCAAAACCACCCTTTCCCACCTGGTGCAGAGGTAGGCACAAAAATGGCCATATGTCTGGAGATTGGTCCCACGCCCAAAGAGCCAGCAGGGAAAACTATGCCTTCTTCTAAAGCTCTTTGGGAACCGCTGGTGTGGCCCCACAGACCTGGGGGCTGCAGGCTTTCCTGCTGCCTTCAGCCTCAAAACCACCCTTTCCCACTTGGCGCCGCACCAGGCACAAAAGTGGCCATATGTCTGGAGATTGGTCCCACGCCCAAAGAGCCAGCAGGGAAAACTATGCCTTGTTCTAAAGCTCTTTGGGAACCGCTTGCGTAGCCCCACAAACCTCGGGGCTGCAGGCTTTCCTGCTGCCTTCAGCCTCAAAACCACCCTTTCCCACTTGGCGCCACGCCAGGCACAAAAATGGCCATATGTCTGGAGATTGGTCCCACGCCCAAAGAGCCAGCAGGGAAAACTATGCCTTGTTGTAAAGCTCTTTGGGAACCGCTTGCGTAGCCCCACACACCTGCGGGCTGCAGGCTTTCCTGCTGCCTTCAGCCTCAAAACCACCCTTTCCCACTTGGCGCCGCTCCAGGCACAAAAATGGCCATATGTCTGGAGATTGGTCCCACGCCCAAAGAGCCAACAGGTCAAACTATGCCTTGTTCTAAAGCTCTTTGGGAACCGCTTGCGTAGCCCCACACACCTGGGGGCTGCAGGCTTTCCTGCTGCCTTCAGCCTCAAAACCACCCTTTCCCACTTGGCGCTGTGCCAGGCACAAAAATGGCCATATGTCTGGAGATTGGTCCCACGCCCAAAGAGCCAGCAGGGAAAATTATGCCTTCTTCTAAAGCTCTGTGGGAACCGCTTGCGTAGCCCCACACACCTGCGGGCTGCGGTCTGCAGGCTTTCCTGCTGCCTTCAGCCTCAAACCACCCTTTCCCACCTGGTGCAGAGCTAGGCACAAAAATGGCCATATGTCTGGAGATTGGTCCCACGCCCAAAGAGCCAGCAGGGAAAACTATGCCTTCTTCTAAAGCTCTTTGGGAACCGCTTGCGTAGCCCCACACACCTGGGGGCTGCAGGCTTTCCTGCTGCCTTCAGCCTCAAAACCACCCTTTCCCACTTGGCGCTATGCCAGGCACAAAAATGGCCATATGTCTGGAGATTGGTCCCACGCCCAAAGAGCCAGCAGGGAAAACTATGCCTTCTTCTAAACCTCTTTGGGAACCGCTTGCGTAGCCCCACACACCTGGGGGCTGCAGGCTTTCCTGCTGCCTTCAGCCTCAAAACCACTCCTTCCCTCTTGGCGCCGCGCCAGGCACAAAAATGGCCATATGTCTGGAGATTGGTCCCATGCGCAAAGAGCCAGCAGGGAAAACTATGTCTTGTTCTAAAGCTCTTTGGGAACCGCTTGCGTAGCCCCACACACCTGGGGGCTGCAGGCTTTCCTGCTGCCTTCAGCCTCAAAACCACCCTTTCCCACTTGGCCCGCGCCAGGCACAAAAATGGCCATATGGCTGGAGATTGGTCCCACGCCCAAAGAGCCAGCAGGTCAAACTATGCCTTGTTCTAAAGCTCTTTGGGAACCGCTTGCGTAGCCCCACACACCTGGGGGCTGCAGGCTTTCCTGCTGCCTTCAGCCTCAAAACCACCCCTTCCCACTTGGCGCCGCGCCAGGCACAAAAATGGCCATATGTCTGGAGATTGGTCCCATGCGCAAAGAGCCAGCAGGGAAAATTATGTCTTGTTCTAAAGCTCTTTGGGAACCGCTTGCGTAGCCCCACACACCTGGGGGCTGCAGGCTTTCCTGCTGCCTTCAGCCTCAAAACCACCCTTTCCCACTTGGCGCCGTTCCAGGCACAAAAATGGCCATATGTCTGGAGATTGGTCCCACGCCCAAAGAGCCTGCAGGGAAAACTATGCCTTCTTCTAAAGCGCTTTGGGAACCGCTTGTGTAGCCCCACAGACCTGGAGGCTGCAGGCTTTCCTGCTGCCTTCAGCCTCAAAACCACCCTTTCCCACTTGGCGCCAAGCCAGGCACAAAAATGGCCATATGTCTGGAGATTGGTCCCACGCCCAAAGAGCCAGCAGGGAAAACTATGCCTTCTTCTAAAGCTCTTTGGGAACCGCTTGCGTAGCCCCACAGACCTGGGGGCTGCAGGCTTTCCTGCTGCCTTCAGCCTCAAAACCACCCTTTCCCACTTGGCGCTGTGCCAGGCACAAAAATGGCCATATGTCTGGAGATTGGTCCCACGCCCAAAGAGCCAGCAGGGAAAATTATGCCTTGTTCTAAAGCTCTTTGGGAACCGCTTGCGTAGCCCCACACACCTGCGGGCTGCAGGCTTTCCTGCTGCCTTCAGCCTCAAAACCACCCTTTCCCACTTGGTGCAGAGCTAGGCACAAAAATGGCCATATGTCTGGAGATTGGTCCCACGCCCAAAGAGCCAGCAGGGAAAACTATGCCTTCTTCTAAAGCTCTTTGGGAACCGCTTGCGTAGCCCCACAGACCTGGGGGCTGCAGGCTTTCCTGCTGCCTTCAGCCTCAAAACCACCCTTTCCCACTTGGCGCCGTTCCAGGCACAAAAATGGCCATATGTCTGGAGATTGGTCCCACGCCCAAAGAGCCAGCAGGGAAAACTATGCCTTCTTCTAAAGCTCTTTGGGAACCGCTGGTGCGGTCCCACAGACCTGGGGGCTGCAGGCTTTCCTGCTGCCTTCAGCCTCAAAACCACCCTTTCCCACTTGGCGCTGTGCCAGGCACAAAAATGGCCATATGAATGGAGATTGGTCCCACGCCCAAAGAGCCAGCAGGGAAAACTACGCCGCCTTCTAAAGCTCTTTGGGAACCGCTTGCGTAGCCCCACACACCTGGGGGCTGCAGGCTTTCCTGCTGCCTTCAGCCTCAAAACCACCCTTTCCCACTTGGCGCCGCTCCAGGCACAAAAATGGCCATATGTCTGGAGATTGGTCCCACGCCCAAAGAGCCAGCAGGGAAAACTATGCCTTGTTCTAAAGCTCTTTGGGAACCGCTTGCGTAGCCCCACAGACCTGGGGGCTGCAGGCTTTCCTGCTGCCTTCAGCCTCAAAATCACACCTTCCCACTTGGCGCCGCGCCAGGCACAAAAATGGCCATATGTCTGGAGATTGGTCCCACGCCCAAAGAGCCAGCAGGGAAAACTATGCCTTCTTCTAAAGCTCTTTGGGAACGGCTTGCGTAGCCACACACACCTGGGGGCTGCAGGCTTTCCTGCTGCCTTCAGCTCAAAACCACCCTTTCCCACTTGGCGCCGCGCCAGGCACAAAAATGGCCATATGTCTGGAGATTGGTCCCATGCCCAAAGAGCCAGCAGGGAAAACTACGCCTTGTTCTAAAGCTCTTTGGGAACCTCTTGCGTAGCCCCACACACCTGGGGGCTGCAGGCTTTCCTGCTGCCTTCAGCGTCAAAACCACCCTTTCCCACCTGGTGCAGAGGTAGGCACAAAAATGGCCATATGTCTGGAGATTGGTCCCACGCCCAAAGAGCCAGCAGGGAAAACTATGCCTTCTTCTAAAGCTCTTTGGGAACCGCTGGTGTGGCCCCACAGACCTGGGGGCTGCAGGCTTTCCTGCTGCCTTCAGCCTCAAAACCACCCTTTCCCACTTGGCGCCGCACCAGGCACAAAAATGGCCATATGTCTGGAGATTGGTCCCACGCCCAAAGAGCCAGCAGGGAAAATTATGCCTTGTTCTAAAGCTCTTTGGGAACCGCTTGCGTAGCCCCACAAACCTCGGGGCTGCAGGCTTTCCTGCTGCCTTCAGCCTCAAAACCACCCTTTCCCACTTGGCGCCACGCCAGGCACAAAAATGGCCATATGTCTGGAGATTGGTCCCACGCCCAAAGAGCCAGCAGGGAAAACTATGCCTTGTTGTAAAGCTCTTTCGGAACCGCTTGCGTAGCCCCACACACCTGCGGGCTGCAGGCTTTCCTGCTGCCTTCAGCCTCAAAACCACCCTTTCCCACTTGGCGCCGCTCCAGGCACAAAAATGGCCATATGTCTGGAGATTGGTCCCACGCCCAAAGAGCCAACAGGTCAAACTATGCCTTGTTCTAAAGCTCTTTGGGAACCGCTTGCGTAGCCCCACACACCTGGGGGCTGCAGGCTTTCCTGCTGCCTTCAGCCTCAAAACCACCCTTTCCCACTTGGCCCTGTGCCAGGCACAAAAATGGCCATATGTCTGGAGATTGGTCCCACGCCCAAAGAGCCAGCAGGGAAAATTATGCCTTCTTCTAAAGCTCTGTGGGAACCGCTTGCGTAGCCCCACACACCTGCGGGCTGCGGTCTGCAGGCTTTCCTGCTGCCTTCAGCCTCAAACCACCCTTTCCCACCTGGTGCAGAGCTAGGCACAAAAATGGCCATATGTCTGGAGATTGGTCCCACGCCCAAAGAGCCAGCAGGGAAAACTATGCCTTCTTCTAAAGCTCTTTGGGAACCGCTTGCGTAGCCCCACAGACCTGGGGGCTGCAGGCTTTCCTGCTGCCTTCAGCCTCAAAACCACCCTTTCCCACTTGGCGCTATGCCAGGCACAAAAATGGCCATATGTCTGGAGATTGGTCCCACGCCCAAAGAGCCAGCAGGGAAAACTATGCCTTCTTCTAAACCTCTTTGGGAACCGCTTGCGTAGCCCCACACACCTGGGGGCTGCAGGCTTTCCTGCTGCCTTCAGCCTCAAAACCACTCCTTCCCTCTTGGCGCCGCGCCAGGCACAAAAATGGCCATATGTCTGGAGATTGGTCCCATGCGCAAAGAGCCAGCAGGGAAAACTATGTCTTGTTCTAAAGCTCTTTGGGAACCGCTTGCGTAGCCCCACACACCTGGGGGCTGCAGGCTTTCCTGCTGCCTTCAGCCTCAAAACCACCCTTTCCCACTTGGCCCGCGCCAGGCACAAAAATGGCCATATGGCTGGAGATTGGTCCCACGCCCAAAGAGCCAGCAGGTCAAACTATGCCTTGTTCTAAAGCTCTTTGGGAACCGCTTGCGTAGCCCCACACACCTGGGGGCTGCAGGCTTTCCTGCTGCCTTCAGCCTCAAAACCACCCCTTCCCACTTGGCGCCGCGCCAGGCACAAAAATGGCCATATGTCTGGAGATTGGTCCCATGCGCAAAGAGCCAGCAGGGAAAATTATGTCTTGTTCTAAAGCTCTTTGGGAACCGCTTGCGTAGCCCCACACACCTGGGGGCTGCAGGCTTTCCTGCTGCCTTCAGCCTCAAAACCACCCTTTCCCACTTGGCGCCGTTCCAGGCACAAAAATGGCCATATGTCTGGAGATTGGTCCCACGCCCAAAGAGCCTGCAGGGAAAACTATGCCTTCTTCTAAAGCGCTTTGGGAACCGCTTGTGTAGCCCCAAAGACCTGGAGGCTGCAGGCTTTCCTGCTGCCTTCAGCCTCAAAACCACCCTTTCCCACTTGGCGCCAAGCCAGGCATAAAAATGGCCATATGTCTGGAGATTGGTCCCACGCCCAAAGAGCCAGCAGGGAAAACTATGCCTTCTTCTAAACCTCTTTGGGAACCGCTTGCGTAGCCCCACACACCTGGGGGCTGCAGGCTTTCCTGCTGCCTTCAGCCTCAAAACCACCCTTTCCCACTTGGCGCTGTGCCAGGCACAAAAATGGCCATATGTCTGGAGATTGGTCCCACGCCCAAAGAGCCAGCAGGGAAAATTATGCCTTGTTCTAAAGCTCTTTGGGAACCGCTTGCGTAGCCCCACACACCTGCGGGCTGCAGGCTTTCCTGCTGCCTTCAGCCTCAAAACCACCCTTTCCCACTTGGTGCAGAGCTAGGCACAAAAATGGCCATATGTCTGGAGATTGGTCCCACGCCCAAAGAGCCAGCAGGGAAAACTATGCCTTCTTCTAAAGCTCTTTGGGAACCGCTTGCGTAGCCCCACACACCTGGGGGCTGCAGGCTTTCCTGCTGCCTTCAGCCTCAAAACCACCCTTTCCCACTTGGCGCCTTTCCAGGCACAAAATTGGCCATATGTCTGGAGATTGGTCCCACGCCCAAAGAGCCAGCAGGGAAAAATATGCCTTGTTCTAAAGCTCTTTGGGAACCGCTTGCGTAGCCCCACACACCTGGGGGCTGCAGGCTTTCCTGCTGCCTTCAGACTCAAAACCACCCTTTCCCACTTGGCGCCGCTCCAGGCACAAAAATGGCCATATGTCTGGAGATTGGTCCCACGCCCAAAGAGCCAGCAGGGAAAACTATGCCTTGTTCTAAAGCTGTTTGGGAACCGCTTGCGTAGCCCCACACACCTGGGGGCTGCAGGCTTTCCTGCTGCCTTCAGCCTCAAAACCACCCTTTCCCACTTGGCGCCGCGCCAGGCACAAAAATGACCATATGTCTGGAGATTGGTCCCATGCCCAAAGAGCCAGCAGGGAAAACTATGCCTTCTTCTAAAGCTCTTCGGGAACCGCTTGCGTAGCCCCACACACCTGGGGGCTGCAGGCTTTCCTGCTGCCTTCAGCCTCAAAACCACCCTTTCCCACTTGGCGCCGCTCCAGGCACAAAAATGGCCATATGTCTGGAGATTGGTCCCACGCCCAAAGAGCCAGCAGGGAAAACTATGCCTTGTTCTAAAGCTGTTTGGGAACCGCTTGCGTAGCCCCACACACCTGGGGGCTGCAGGCTTTCCTGCTGCCTTCAGCCTCAAAACCACCCCTTCCCACTTGGCGCCGCGCCAGGCACAAAAATGGCCATATGTCTGGAGATTGGTCCCATGCCCAAAGAGCCAGCAGGGAAAACTATGCCTTCTTCTAAAGCTCTTTGGGAACCGCTTGCG
This sequence comes from Larus michahellis, assembly GCF_964199755.1. Lineage (NCBI taxonomy): Eukaryota > Metazoa > Chordata > Aves > Charadriiformes > Laridae > Larus > Larus michahellis. The sequence continues at coordinate 1,016,475 of NW_027436348.1, read as the reverse complement.
TAGCCCCACACACCTGGGGGCTGCAGGCTTTCCTGCTGCCTTCAGCCTCAAAACCACCCTTTCCCACTTGGCGCCTTTCCAGGCACAAAATTGGCCATATGTCTGGAGATTGGTCCCACGCCCAAAGAGCCAGCAGGGAAAAATATGCCTTCTTCTAAAGCGCTTTGGGAACCGCTTGTGTAGCCCCACAGACCTGGAGGCTGCAGGCTTTCCTGCTGCCTTCAACCTCAAAACCACCCTTTCCCACTTGGCGCCAAGCCAGGCACAAAAATGGCCATATGTCTGGAGATTGGTCCCACGCCCAAAGAGCCAGCAGGGAAAACTATGCCTTCTTCTAAAGCTCTTTGGGAACCGCTTGCGTAGCCCCACAGACCTGGGGGCTGCAGGCTTTCCTGCTGCCTTCAGCCTCAAAACCACCCTTTCCCACTTGGCGCTGTGCCAGGCACAAAAATGGCCATATGTCTGGAGATTGGTCCCACGCCCAAAGAGCCAGCAGGGAAAATTATGCCTTGTTCTAAAGCTCTTTGGGAACCGCTTGCGTAGCCCCACACACCTGCGGGCTGCAGGCTTTCCTGCTGCCTTCAGCCTCAAAACCACCCTTTCCCACTTGGTGCAGAGCTAGGCACAAAAATGGCCATATGTCTGGAGACTGGTCCCACGCCCAAAGAGCCAGCAGGGAAAACTATGCCTTCTTCTAAAGCTCTTTGGGAACCGCTTGCGTAGCCCCACACACCTGGGGGCTGCAGGCTTTCCTGCTGCCTTCAGCCTCAAAACCACCCTTTCCCACTTGGCGCCTTTCCAGGCACAAAATTGGCCATATGTCTGGAGATTGGTCCCACGCCCAAAGAGCCAGCAGGGAAAAATATGCCTTGTTCTAAAGCTCTTTGGGAACCGCTTGCGTAGCCCCACAGACCTGGGGGCTGCAGGCTTTCCTGCTGCCTTCAGCCTCAAAACCACCCTTTCCCACTTGGCGCCGCTCCAGGCACAAAAATGGCCATATGTCTGGAGATTGGTCCCACGCCCAAAGAGCCAGCAGGGAAAACTATGCCTTGTTCTAAAGCTGTTTGGGAACCGCTTGCGTAGCCCCACACACCTGGGGGCTGCAGGCTTTCCTGCTGCCTTCAGCCTCAAAACCACCCTTTCCCACTTGGCGCCGCGCCAGGCACAAAAATGGCCATATGTCTGGAGATTGGTCCCATGCCCAAAGAGCCAGCAGGGAAAACTATGCCTTCTTCTAAAGCTCTTTGGGAACCGCTTGCGTAGCCCCACACACCTGGGGGCTGCAGGCTTTCCTGCTGCCTTCAGCCTCAAAACCACCCTTTCCCACTTGGCGCCGCTCCAGGCACAAAAATGGCCATATGTCTGGAGATTGGTCCCACGCCCAAAGAGCCAGCAGGGAAAACTATGCCTTGTTCTAAAGCTCTTTGGGAACCGCTTGCGTAGCCCCACACACCTGGGGGCTGCAGGCTTTCCTGCTGCCTTCAGCCTCAAAACCACCCCTTCCCACTTGGCGCCGCGCCAGGCACAAAAATGGCCATATGTCTGGAGATTGGTCCCACGCCCAAAGAGCCAGCAGGGAAAATTATGCCTTGTTCTAAAGCTCTTTGGGAACCGCTTGCGTAGCCCCACACACCTGCGGGCTGCAGGCTTTCCTGCTGCCTTCAGCCTCAAAACCACCCTTTCCCACTTGGTGCAGAGCTAGGCACAAAAATGGCCATATGTCTGGAGACTGGTCCCACGCCCAAAGAGCCAGCAGGGAAAAGTATGCCTTCTTCTAAAGCTCTTTGGGAACCGCTTGCGTAGCCCCACACACCTGGGGGCTGCAGGCTTTCCTGCTGCCTTCAGCCTCAAAACCACCCTTTCCCACTTGGCGCCTTTCCAGGCACAAAATTGGCCATATGTCTGGAGATTGGTCCCACGCCCAAAGAGCCAGCAGGGAAAAATATGCCTTGTTCTAAAGCTCTTTGGGAACCGCTTGCGTAGCCCCACACACCTGGGGGCTGCAGGCTTTCCTGCTGCCTTCAGCCTCAAAACCACCCTTTCCCACTTGGCGCCGCTCCAGGCACAAAAATGGCCATATGTCTGGAGATTGGTCCCACGCCCAAAGAGCCAGCAGGGAAAACTATGCCTTGTTCTAAAGCTGTTTGGGAACCGCTTGCGTAGCCCCACACACCTGGGGGCTGCAGGCTTTCCTGCTGCCTTCAGCCTCAAAACCACCCTTTCCCACTTGGCGCCGCGCCAGGCACAAAAATGGCCATATGTCTGGAGATTGGTCCCATGCCCAAAGAGCCAGCAGGGAAAACTATGCCTTCTTCTAAAGCTCTTTGGGAACCGCTTGCGTAGCCCCACACACCTGGGGGCTGCAGGCTTTCCTGCTGCCTTCAGCCTCAAAACCACCCTTTCCCACTTGGCGCCGCTCCAGGCACAAAAATGGCCATATGTCTGGAGATTGGTCCCACGCCCAAAGAGCCAGCAGGGAAAACTATGCCTTGTTCTAAAGCTCTTTGGGAACCGCTTGCGTAGCCCCACACACCTGGGGGCTGCAGGCTTTCCTGCTGCCTTCAGCCTCAAAACCACCCCTTCCCACTTGGCGCCGCGCCAGGCACAAAAATGGCCATATGTCTGGAGATTGGTCCCATGCCCAAAGAGCCAGCAGGGAAAACTATGCCTTCTTCTAAAGCTCTTTGGGAACCGCTTGCGTAGCCCCACACACCTGGGGGCTGCAGGCTTTCCTGCTGCCTTCAGCCTCAAAACCACCCTTTCCCACTTGGCGCCGCTCCAGGCACAAAAATGGCCATATGTCTGGAGATTGGTCCCACGCCCAAAGAGCCAGCAGGGAAAACTATGCCTTGTTCTAAAGCTCTTTGGGAACCGCTTGCGTAGCCCCACACACCTGGGGGCTGCAGGCTTTCCTGCTGCCTTCAGCTCAAAACCACCCTTTCCCACTTGGCGCCGCGCCAGGCACAAAAATGGCCATATGTCTGGAGATTGGTCCCATGCCCAAAGAGCCAGCAGGGAAAATTATGCCTTGTTCTAAAGCTCTTTTGGAACCTCTTGCGTAGCCCCACACACCTGCGGGCTGCGGTCTGCAGGCTTTCCTGCTGCCTTCAGCCTCAAAACCACCCTTTCCCACCTGGTGCAGAGCTAGGCACAAAAATGGCCATATGTCTGGAGATTGGTCCCACGCCCAAAGAGCCAGCAGGGAAAACTATGCCTTCTTCTAAAGCTCTTTGGGAACCGCTTGCGTAGCCCCACGGACCTGGGGGCTGCAGGCTTTCCTGCTGCCTTCAGCCTCAAAACCACCCTTTCCCACTTGGCGCCGCGCCAGGCACAAAAATGGCCATATGTCTGGAGATTGGTCCCACGCCCAAAGAGCCAGCAGGTCAAACTATGCCTTGTTCTAAAGCTCTTTGGGAACCGCTTGCGTAGCCCCACAGACCTGGGGGCTGCAGGCTTTCCTGCTGCCTTCAGCCTCAAAACCACCCCTTCCCTCTTGGCGCCGCGCCAGGCACAAAAATGGCCATATGTCTGGAGATTGGTCCCATGCGCAAAGAGCCAGCAGGGAAAACTATGTCTTGTTCTAAAGCTCTTTGGGAACCGCTTGCGTAGCACCACACACCTGGGGGCTGCAGGCTTTCCTGCTGCCTTCAGCCTCAAAACCACCCTTTCCCACTTGGCGCTATGCCAGGCACAAAAATGGCCATATGTCTGGAGATTGGTCCCACGCCCAAAGAGCCAGCAGGGAAAACTATGCCTTGTTGTAAAGCTCTTTGGGAACCGCTTGCGTAGCCCCACACACCTGGGGGCTGCAGGCTTTCCTGCTGCCTTCAGCCTCAAAACCACCCTTTCCCACTTGGTGCAGCGCCAGGCACAAAAATGGCCATATGTCTGGAGATTGGTCCCACGCCCAAAGAGCCAGCAGGGAAAACTATGCCTTGTTCTAAAGCTCTTTGGGAACCGCTTGCGTAGCCCCACAGACCTGGGGGCTGCAGGCTTTCCTGCTGCCTTCAGCCTCAAAACCACCCCTTCCCACTTGGCGCCGCGCCAGGCACAAAAATGGCCATATGTCTGGAGATTGGTCCCACGCCCAAAGAGCCAGCAGGGAAAACTATGCTTGTTCTAAAGCTCTTTGGGAACCGCTTGCGTAGCCCCACAGACCTGCGGGCTGCAGGCTTTCCTGCTGCCTTCAGCTCAAAACCACCCTTTCCCACTTGGCGCCGCGCCAGGCACAAAAATGGCCATATGTCTGGAGATTGGTCCCACGCCCAAAGAGCCAGCAGGGAAAATTATGCCTTGTTCTAAAGCTCTTTGGGAACCGCTTGCGTAGCCCCACACACCTGCGGGCTGCAGGCTTTCCTGCTGCCTTCAGCCTCAAAACCACCCTTTCCCACTTGGTGCAGAGCTAGGCACAAAAATGGCCATATGTCTGGAGACTGGTCCCACGCCCAAAGAGCCAGCAGGGAAAACTATGCCTTGTTCTAAAGCTCTTTGGGAACCGCTTGCGTAGCCCCACACACCTGGGGGCTGCAGGCTTTCCTGCTGCCTTCAGCCTCAAAACCACCCTTTCCCACTTGGCGCCTTTCCAGGCACAAAATTGGCCATATGTCTGGAGATTGGTCCCACGCCCAAAGAGCCAGCAGGGAAAAATATGCCTTCTTCTAAAGCGCTTTGGGAACCGCTTGTGTAGCCCCACAGACCTGGAGGCTGCAGGCTTTCCTGCTGCCTTCAGCCTCAAAACCACCCTTTCCCACTTGGCGCCAAGCCAGGCACAAAAATGGCCATATGTCTGGAGATTGGTCCCACGCCCAAAGAGCCAGCAGGGAAAACTATGCCTTCTTCTAAAGCTCTTTGGGAACCGCTTGCGTAGCCCCACAGACCTGGGGGCTGCAGGCTTTCCTGCTGCCTTCAGCCTCAAAACCACCCTTTCCCACTTGGCGCTGTGCCAGGCACAAAAATGGCCATATGTCTGGAGATTGGTCCCACGCCCAAAGAGCCAGCAGGGAAAATTATGCCTTGTTCTAAAGCTCTTTGGGAACCGCTTGCGTAGCCCCACACACCTGCGGGCTGCAGGCTTTCCTGCTGCCTTCAGCCTCAAAACCACCCTTTCCCACTTGGTGCAGAGCTAGGCACAAAAATGGCCATATGTCTGGAGACTGGTCCCACGCCCAAAGAGCCAGCAGGGAAAACTATGCCTTGTTCTAAAGCTCTTTGGGAACCGCTTGCGTAGCCCCACACACCTGGGGGCTGCAGGCTTTCCTGCTGCCTTCAGCCTCAAAACCACCCTTTCCCACTTGGCGCCTTTCCAGGCACAAAATTGGCCATATGTCTGGAGATTGGTCCCACGCCCAAAGAGCCAGCAGGGAAAAATATGCCTTGTTCTAAAGCTCTTTGGGAACCGCTTGCGTAGCCCCACACACCTGGGGGCTGCAGGCTTTCCTGCTGCCTTCAGCCTCAAAACCACCCTTTCCCACTTGGCGCCGCTCCAGGCACAAAAATGGCCATATGTCTGGAGATTGGTCCCACGCCCAAAGAGCCAGCAGGGAAAACTATGCCTTGTTCTAAAGCTGTTTGGGAACCGCTTGCGTAGCCCCACACACCTGGGGGCTGCAGGCTTTCCTGCTGCCTTCAGCCTCAAAACCACCCTTTCCCACTTGGCGCCGCGCCAGGCACAAAAATGGCCATATGTCTGGAGATTGGTCCCATGCCCAAAGAGCCAGCAGGGAAAACTATGCCTTCTTCTAAAGCTCTTTGGGAACCGCTTGCGTAGCCCCACACACCTGGGGGCTGCAGGCTTTCCTGCTGCCTTCAGCCTCAAAACCACCCTTTCCCACTTGGCGCCGCTCCAGGCACAAAAATGGCCATATGTCTGGAGATTGGTCCCACGCCCAAAGAGCCAGCAGGGAAAACTATGCCTTGTTCTAAAGCTGTTTGGGAACCGCTTGCGTAGCCCCACACACCTGGGGGCTGCAGGCTTTCCTGCTGCCTTCAGCCTCAAAACCACCCCTTCCCACTTGGCGCCGCGCCAGGCACAAAAATGGCCATATGTCTGGAGATTGGTCCCATGCCCAAAGAGCCAGCAGGGAAAACTATGCCTTCTTCTAAAGCTCTTTGGGAACCGCTTGCGTAGCCCCACACACCTGGGGGCTGCAGGCTTTCCTGCTGCCTTCAGCCTCAAAACCACCCTTTCCCACTTGGCGCCGCTCCAGGCACAAAAATGGCCATATGTCTGGAGATTGGTCCCACGCCCAAAGAGCCAGCAGGGAAAACTATGCCTTGTTCTAAAGCTCTTTGGGAACCGCTTGCGTAGCCCCACACACCTGGGGGCTGCAGGCTTTCCTGCTGCCTTCAGCTCAAAACCACCCTTTCCCACTTGGCGCCGCGCCAGGCACAAAAATGGCCATATGTCTGGAGATTGGTCCCATGCCCAAAGAGCCAGCAGGGAAAATTATGCCTTGTTCTAAAGCTCTTTGGGAACCTCTTGCGTAGCCCCACACACCTGCGGGCTGCGGTCTGCAGGCTTTCCTGCTGCCTTCAGCCTCAAAACCACCCTTTCCCACCTGGTGCAGAGCTAGGCACAAAAATGGCCATATGTCTGGAGATTGGTCCCACGCCCAAAGAGCCAGCAGGGAAAACTATGCCTTCTTCTAAAGCTCTTTGGGAACCGCTTGCGTAGCCCCACGGACCTGGGGGCTGCAGGCTTTCCTGCTGCCTTCAGCCTCAAAACCACCCTTTCCCACTTGGCGCCGCGCCAGGCACAAAAATGGCCATATGTCTGGAGATTGGTCCCACGCCCAAAGAGCCAGCAGGTCAAACTATGCCTTGTTCTAAAGCTCTTTGGGAACCGCTTGCGTAGCCCCACAGACCTGGGGGCTGCAGGCTTTCCTGCTGCCTTCAGCCTCAAAACCACCCCTTCCCTCTTGGCGCCGCGCCAGGCACAAAAATGGCCATATGTCTGGAGATTGGTCCCATGCGCAAAGAGCCAGCAGGGAAAACTATGTCTTGTTCTAAAGCTCTTTGGGAACCGCTTGCGTAGCCCCACAGACCTGGGGGCTGCAGGCTTTCCTGCTGCCTTCAGCCTCAAAACCACCCTTTCCCACTTGGCGCTATGCCAGGCACAAAAATGGCCATATGTCTGGAGATTGGTCCCACGCCCAAAGAGCCAGCAGGGAAAACTATGCCTTGTTGTAAAGCTCTTTGGGAACCGCTTGCGTAGCCCCACACACCTGGGGGCTGCAGGCTTTCCTGCTGCCTTCAGCCTCAAAACCACCCTTTCCCACTTGGTGCAGCGCCAGGCACAAAAATGGCCATATGTCTGGAGATTGGTCCCACGCCCAAAGAGCCAGCAGGGAAAACTATGCCTTGTTCTAAAGCTCTTTGGGAACCGCTTGCGTAGCCCCACAGACCTGGGGGCTGCAGGCTTTCCTGCTGCCTTCAGCCTCAAAACCACCCCTTCCCACTTGGCGCCGCGCCAGGCACAAAAATGGCCATATGTCTGGAGATTGGTCCCACGCCCAAAGAGCCAGCAGGGAAAACTATGCTTGTTCTAAAGCTCTTTGGGAACCGCTTGCGTAGCCCCACAGACCTGCGGGCTGCAGGCTTTCCTGCTGCCTTCAGCTCAAAACCACCCTTTCCCACTTGGCGCCGCGCCAGGCACAAAAATGGCCATATGTCTGGAGATTGGTCCCACGCCCAAAGAGCCAGCAGGGAAAATTATGCCTTGTTCTAAAGCTCTTTGGGAACCGCTTGCGTAGCCCCACACACCTGCGGGCTGCAGGCTTTCCTGCTGCCTTCAGCCTCAAAACCACCCTTTCCCACTTGGCGCCTTTCCAGGCACAAAATTGGCCATATGTCTGGAGATTGGTCCCACGCCCAAAGAGCCAGCAGGGAAAAATATGCCTTGTTCTAAAGCTCTTTGGGAACCGCTTGCGTAGCCCCACACACCTGGGGGCTGCAGGCTTTCCTGCTGCCTTCAGCCTCAAAACCACCCTTTCCCACTTGGCGCCACGCCAGGCACAAAAATGGCCATATGTCTGGAGATTGGTCCCACGCCCAAAGAGCCAGCAGGGAAAACTATGCCTTGTTCTAAAGCTGTTTGGGAACCGCTTGCGTAGCCCCACACACCTGGGGGCTGCAGGCTTTCCTGCTGCCTTCAGCCTCAAAACCACCCCTTCCCACTTGGCGCCGCGCCAGGCACAAAAATGGCCATATGTCTGGAGATTGGTCCCATGCCCAAAGAGCCAGCAGGGAAAACTATGCCTTCTTCTAAAGCTCTTTGGGAACCGCTTGCGTAGCCCCACACACCTGGGGGCTGCAGGCTTTCCTGCTGCCTTCAGCCTCAAAACCACCCTTTCCCACTTGGCGCCGCTCCAGGCACAAAAATGGCCATATGTCTGGAGATTGGTCCCACGCCCAAAGAGCCAGCAGGGAAAACTATGCCTTGTTCTAAAGCTGTTTGGGAACCGCTTGCGTAGCCCCACAGACCTGGGGGCTGCAGGCTTTCCTGCTGCCTTCAGCCTCAAAACCACCCTTTCCCACTTGGCGCCGCGCCAGGCACAAAAATGGCCATATGTCTGGAGATTGGTCCCATGCCCAAAGAGCCAGCAGGGAAAACTATGCCTTCTTCTAAAGCTCTTTGGGAACCGCTTGCGTAGCCCCACACACCTGGGGGCTGCAGGCTTTCCTGCTGCCTTCAGCCTCAAAACCACCCTTTCCCACTTGGCGCCGCTCCAGGCACAAAAATGGCCATATGTCTGGAGATTGGTCCCACGCCCAAAGAGCCAGCAGGGAAAACTATGCCTTGTTCTAAAGCTCTTTGGGAACCGCTTGCGTAGCCCCACACACCTGGGGGCTGCAGGCTTTCCTGCTGCCTTCAGCCTCAAAACCACCCTTTCCCACTTGGCGCCGCGCCAGGCACAAAAATGGCCATATGTCTGGAGATTGGTCCCATGCCCAAAGAGCCAGCAGGGAAAATTATGCCTTGTTCTAAAGCTCTTTGGGAACCTCTTGCGAAGCCCCACACACCTGCGGGCTGCGGTCTGCAGGCTTTCCTGCTGCCTTCAGCCTCAAAACCACCCTTTCCCACCTGGTGCAGAGCTAGGCACAAAAATGGCCATATGTCTGGAGATTGGTCCCACGCCCAAAGAGCCAGCAGGGAAAACTATGCCTTCTTCTAAAGCTCTTTGGGAACCGCTTGCGTAGCCCCACGGACCTGGGGGCTGCAGGCTTTCCTGCTGCCTTCAGCCTCAAAACCACCCTTTCCCACTTGGTGCAGCGCCAGGCACAAAAATGGCCATATGTCTGGAGATTGGTCCCACGCCCAAAGAGCCAGCAGGGAAAACTATGCCTTGTTCTAAAGCTCTTTGGGAACCGCTTGCGTAGCCCCACAGACCTGGGGGCTGCAGGCTTTCCTGCTGCCTTCAGCCTCAAAACCACCCCTTCCCTCTTGGCGCCGCGCCAGGCACAAAAATGGCCATATGTCTGGAGACTGGTCCCACGCCCAAAGAGCCAGCAGGGAAAACTATGCCTTGTTCTAAAGCTCTTTGGGAACCGCTTGCGTAGCCCCACACACCTGGGGGCTGCAGGCTTTCCTGCTGCCTTCAGCCTCAAAACCACCCTTTCCCACTTGGCGCCTTTCCAGGCACAAAATTGGCCATATGTCTGGAGATTGGTCCCACGCCCAAAGAGCCAGCAGGGAAAACTATGCCTTGTTCTAAAGCTCTTTGGGAACCGCTTGCGTAGCCCCACACACCTGGGGGCTGCAGGCTTTCCTGCTGCCTTCAGCCTCAAAACCACCCTTTCCCACTTGGCGCCACGCCAGGCACAAAAATGGCCATATGTCTGGAGATTGGTCCCACGCCCAAAGAGCCAGCAGGGAAAACTATGCCTTGTTCTAAAGCTGTTTGGGAACCGCTTGCGTAGCCCCACACACCTGGGGGCTGCAGGCTTTCCTGCTGCCTTCAGCCTCAAAACCACCCTTTCCCACTTGGCGCCGCTCCAGGCACAAAAATGGCCATATGTCTGGAGATTGGTCCCACGCCCAAAGAGCCAGCAGGGAAAACTATGCCTTGTTCTAAAGCTGTTTGGGAACCGCTTGCGTAGCCCCACACACCTGGGGGCTGCAGGCTTTCCTGCTGCCTTCAGCCTCAAAACCACCCTTTCCCACTTGGCGCCGCGCCAGGCACAAAAATGGCCATATGTCTGGAGATTGGTCCCATGCCCAAAGAGCCAGCAGGGAAAACTATGCCTTCTTCTAAAGCTCTTTGGGAACCGCTTGCGTAGCCCCACACACCTGGGGGCTGCAGGCTTTCCTGCTGCCTTCAGCCTCAAAACCACCCTTTCCCACTTGGCGCCGCTCCAGGCACAAAAATGGCCATATGTCTGGAGATTGGTCCCACGCCCAAAGAGCCAGCAGGGAAAACTATGCCTTGTTCTAAAGCTCTTTGGGAACCGCTTGCGTAGCCCCACACACCTGGGGGCTGCAGGCTTTCCTGCTGCCTTCAGCCTCAAAACCACCCTTTCCCACTTGGCGCCGCGCCAGGCACAAAAATGGCCATATGTCTGGAGATTGGTCCCATGCCCAAAGAGCCAGCAGGGAAAATTATGCCTTGTTCTAAAGCTCTTTGGAAACCTCTTGCGAAGCCCCACACACCTGCGGGCTGCGGTCTGCAGGCTTTCCTGCTGCCTTCAGCCTCAAAACCACCCTTTCCCACCTGGTGCAGAGCTAGGCACAAAAATGGCCATATGTCTGGAGATTGGTCCCACGCCCAAAGAGCCAGCAGGGAAAACTATGCCTTCTTCTAAAGCTCTTTGGGAACCGCTTGCGTAGCCCCACGGACCTGGGGGCTGCAGGCTTTCCTGCTGCCTTCAGCCTCAAAACCACCCTTTCCCACTTGGCGCCGCGCCAGGCACAAAAATGGCCATATGTCTGGAGATTGGTCCCACGCCCAAAGAGCCAGCAGGTCAAACTATGCCTTGTTCTAAAGCTCTTTGGGAACCGCTTGCGTAGCCCCACACACCTGGGGGCTGCAGGCTTTCCTGCTGCCTTCAGCCTCAAAACCACCCCTTCCCTCTTGGCGCCGCGCCAGGCACAAAAATGGCCATATGTCTGGAGATTGGTCCCATGCGCAAAGAGCCAGCAGGGAAAACTATGTCTTGTTCTAAAGCTCTTTGGGAACCGCTTGCGTAGCCCCACAGACCTGGGGGCTGCAGGCTTTCCTGCTGCCTTCAGCCTCAAAACCACCCTTTCCCACTTGGCGCTATGCCAGGCACAAAAATGGCCATATGTCTGGAGATTGGTCCCACGCCCAAAGAGCCAGCAGGGAAAACTATGCCTTGTTGTAAAGCTCTTTGGGAACCGCTTGCGTAGCCCCACACACCTGGGGGCTGCAGGCTTTCCTGCTGCCTTCAGCCTCAAAACCACCCTTTCCCACTTGGTGCAGCGCCAGGCACAAAAATGGCCATATGTCTGGAGATTGGTCCCACGCCCAAAGAGCCAGCAGGGAAAACTATGCCTTGTTCTAAAGCTCTTTGGGAACCGCTTGCGTAGCCCCACAGACCTGGGGGCTGCAGGCTTTCCTGCTGCCTTCAGCCTCAAAACCACCCCTTCCCACTTGGCGCCGCGCCAGGCACAAAAATGGCCATATGTCTGGAGATTGGTCCCACGCCCAAAGAGCCAGCAGGTCAAACTATGCCTTGTTCTAAAGCTCTTTGGGAACCGCTTGCGTAGCCCCACAGACCTGCGGGCTGCAGGCTTTCCTGCTGCCTTCAGCTCAAAACCACCCTTTCCCACTTGGCGCCGCGCCAGGCACAAAAATGGCCATATGTCTGGAGATTGGTCCCACGCCCAAAGAGCCAGCAGGGAAAATTATGCCTTGTTCTAAAGCTCTTTGGGAACCGCTTGCGTAGCCCCACACACCTGCGGGCTGCAGGCTTTCCTGCTGCCTTCAGCGTCAAAACCACCCTTTCCCACTTGGCGCCGCGCCAGGCACAAAAATGGCCATATGTCTGGAGATTGGTCCTACGCCCAAAGAGCCAGCACGGAAAACTATGCCTTGTTCTAAAGCTCTTTGGGAACCGCTTGCGTAGCCCCACAGACCTGGGGGCTGCAGGCTTTCCTGCTGCCTTCAGCCTCAAAACCACCCTTTCCCACTAGGCACCGCTCCAGGCACAAAAAGGGCCATATGTCTGGAGATTGGTCCCACGCCCAAAGAGCCAGCAGGGAAAACTATGCCTTGTTCTAAAGCTCTTTGGGAACCGCTTGCGTAGCCGCACACACCTGGGGGCTGCAGGCTTTCCTGTTGCCTTCAGCCTCAAAACCGCCATTTACCACTTGGCGCCGTGCCAGGCACAAAAATGGCCATATGTCTGGAGATTGGTCCCACGCCCAAAGAGCCAGCAGGGAAAACTATGCCTTCTTCTAAAGCTCTTTGGGAACCGCTTGCGTAGCCGCACAGACCTGGGGGCTGCAGGCTTTCCTGCTGCCTTCAGCCTCAAAACCACCATTTCCCACTTGGCCCGCGCCAGGCACAAAAATGGCCATATGTCTAGAGATTGGTCCCACGCCCAAAGAGCCAGCAGGGAAAACTATGCCTTCTTCTAAAGCTCTTTGGGAACCACTTGCGTAGACCCACACACCTGCGGGCTGCAGGCTTTCCTGTTGCCTTCAGCCTCAAAACCACCCTTTCCCACTTGGCGCCGCGCCAGGCACAAAAATGGCCATATGTCTGGAGATTGGTCCCACGCCCAAAGAGCCAGCAGGGAAAAATATGCCTTGTTGTAAAGCTCTTTGGGAACCGCTTGCGTAGCCCCACAGACCTGGGGGCTGCAGGCTTTCCTGCTGCCTTCAGCCTCAAAAACACCCTTTCCCACTTGGCGCCGTTCCAGGCACAAAAATGGCCATATGTCTGGAGATTGGTCCCACGCCCAAAGAGCCTGCAGGGAAAACTATGCCTTCTTCTAAAGCTCTTTGGGAACCGCTTGTGTAGCCCCACAGACCTGGTGGCTGCAGGCTTTCCTGCTGCCTTCAGCCTCAAAACCACCCTTTCCCACTTGGCGCCGCGCCAGGCACAAAAATGGCCATATGTCTGGAGATTGGTCCCATGCCCAAAGAGCCAGCAGGGAAAACTATGCCTTCTTCTAAAGCTCTTTGGGAACCGCTTGCGTAGCCCCACACACCTGGGGGCTGCAGGCTTTCCTGCTGCCTTCAGCCTCAAAACCACCCTTTCCCACTTGGCGCCGCGCCAGGCACAAAAATGGCCATATGTCTGGAGATTGGTCCCACGCCCAAAGAGCCAGCAGGGAAAACTATGCCTTGTTCTAAAGCTGTTTGGGAACCGCTTGCGTAGCCCCACACACCTGGGGGCTGCAGGCTTTCCTGCTGCCTTCAGCCTCAAAACCACCCTTTCCCACTTGGCGCCGCGCCAGGCCCAAAAATGGCCATATGTCTGGAGATTGGTCCCATGCCCAAAGAGCCAGCAGGGAAAACTATGCCTTCTTCTAAAGCTCTTTGGGAACCGCTTGCGTAGCCCCACACACCTGGGGGCTGCAGGCTTTCCTGCTGCCTTCAGCCTCAAAACCACCCTTTCCCACTTGGCGCCGCTCCAGGCACAAAAATGGCCATATGTCTGGAGATTGGTCCCACGCCCAAAGAGCCAGCAGGGAAAACTATGCCTTGTTCTAAAGCTCTTTGGGAACCGCTTGCGTAGCCCCACACACCTGGGGGCTGCAGGCTTTCCTGCTGCCTTCAGCCTCAAAACCACCCTTTCCCACTTGGCGCCGCGCCAGGCACAAAAATGGCCATATGTCTGGAGATTGGTCCCATGCCCAAAGAGCCAGCAGGGAAAATTATGCCTTGTTCTAAAGCTCTTTGGGAACCGCTTGCGAAGCCCCACACACCTGCGGGCTGCGGTCTGCAGGCTTTCCTGCTGCCTTCAGCCTCAAAACCACCCTTTCCCACCTGGTGCAGAGCTAGGCACAAAAATGGCCATATGTCTGGAGATTGGTCCCACGCCCAAAGAGCCAGCAGGGAAAACTATGCCTTCTTCTAAAGCTCTTTGGGAACCGCTTGCGTAGCCCCACGGAACTGGGGGCTGCAGGCTTTCCTGCTGCCTTCAGCCTCAAAACCACCCTTTCCCACTTGGCGCTATGCCAGGCACAAAAATGGCCATATGTCTGGAGATTGGTCCCACGCCCAAAGAGCCAGCAGGGAAAACTATGCCTTGTTGTAAAGCTCTTTGGGAACCGCTTGCGTAGCCCCACACACCTGGGGGCTGCAGGCTTTCCTGCTGCCTTCAGCCTCAAAACCACCCTTTCCCACTTGGTGCAGCGCCAGGCACAAAAATGGCCATATGTCTGGAGATTGGTCCCACGCCCAAAGAGCCAGCAGGGAAAACTATGCCTTGTTCTAAAGCTCTTTGGGAACCGCTTGCGTAGCCCCACAGACCTGGGGGCTGCAGGCTTTCCTGCTGCCTTCAGCCTCAAAACCACCCCTTCCCACTTGGCGCCGCGCCAGGCACAAAAATGGCCATATGTCTGGAGATTGGTCCCACGCCCAAAGAGCCAGCAGGGAAAACTATGCCTTGTTCTAAAGCTCTTTGGGAACCGCTTGCGTAGCCCCACAGACCTGCGGGCTGCAGGCTTTCCTGCTGCCTTCAGCTCAAAACCACCCTTTCCCACTTGGCGCCGCGCCAGGCACAAAAATGGCCATATGTCTGGAGATTGGTCCCATGCCCAAAGAGCCAGCAGGGAAAATTATGCCTTGTTCTAAAGCTCTTTGGGAACCGCTTGCGTAGCCCCACACACCTGGGGGCTGCAGGCTTTCCTGCTGCCTTCAGCGTCAAAACCACCCTTTCCCACTTGGCGCCGCGCCAGGCACAAAAATGGCCATATGTCTGGAGATTGGTCCTACGCCCAAAGAGCCAGCAGGGAAAACTATGCCTTGTTCTAAAGCTCTTTGGGAACCGCTTGCGTAGCCCCACAGACCTGGGGGCTGCAGGCTTTCCTGCTGCCTTCAGCCTCAAAACCACCCTTTCCCACTAGGCACCGCTCCAGGCACAAAAAGGGCCATATGTCTGGAGATTGGTCCCACGCCCAAAGAGCCAGCAGGGAAAACTATGCCTTGTTCTAAAGCTCTTTGGGAACCGCTTGCGTAGCCGCACACACCTGGGGGCTGCAGGCTTTCCTGTTGCCTTCAGCCTCAAAACCACCATTTACCACTTGGCGCCGTGCCAGGCACAAAAATGGCCATATGTCTGGAGATTGGTCCCACGCCCAAAGAGCCAGCAGGGAAAACTATGCCTTCTTCTAAAGCTCTTTGGGAACCGCTTGCGTAGCCGCACAGACCTGGGGGCTGCAGGCTTTCCTGCTGCCTTCAGCCTCAAAACCACCATTTCCCACTTGGCCCGCGCCAGGCACAAAAATGGCCATATGTCTAGAGATTGGTCCCACGCCCAAAGAGCCAGCAGGGAAAACTATGCCTTCTTCTAAAGCTCTTTGGGAACCGCTTGCGTAGACCCACACACCTGCGGGCTGCAGGCTTTCCTGTTGCCTTCAGCCTCAAAACCACCCTTTCCCACTTGGCGCCGCGCCAGGCACAAAAATGGCCATATGTCTGGAGATTGGTCCCACGCCCAAAGAGCCAGCAGGGAAAACTATGCCTTGTTGTAAAGCTCTTTGGGAACCGCTTGCGTAGCCCCACAGACCTGGGGGCTGCAGGCTTTCCTGCTGCCTTCAGCCTCAAAACCACCCTTTCCCACTTGGCGCCGTTCCAGGCACAAAAATGGCCATATGTCTGGAGATTGGTCCCACGCCCAAAGAGCCTGCAGGGAAAACTATGCCTTCTTCTAAACCTCTTTGGGAACCGCTTGTGTAGCCCCACAGACCTGGTGGCTGCAGGCTTTCCTGCTGCCTTCAGCCTCAAAACCACCCTTTCCCACTTGGCGCTGTGCCAGGCACAAAAATGGCCATATGTCTGGAGATTGGTCCCACGCCCAAAGAGCCAGCAGGGAAAACTATGCCTTGTTGTAAAGCTCTTTGGGAACCGCTTGCGTAGCCCCACACACCTGGGGGCTGCAGGCTTTCCTGCTGCCTTCAGCCTCAAAACCACCCTTTCCCACTTGGTGCAGCGCCAGGCACAAAAATGGCCATATGTCTGGAGATTGGTCCCACGCCCAAAGAGCCAGCAGGGAAAACTATGCCTTGTTCTAAAGCTCTTTGGGAACCGCTTGCGTAGCCCCACAGACCTGGGGGCTGCAGGCTTTCCTGCTGCCTTCAGCCTCAAAACCACCCCTTCCCACTTGGCGCCGCGCCAGGCACAAAAATGGCCATATGTCTGGAGATTGGTCCCACGCCCAAAGAGCCAGCAGGTCAAACTATGCCTTGTTCTAAAGCTCTTTGGGAACCGCTTGCGTAGCCCCACAGACCTGCGGGCTGCAGGCTTTCCTGCTGCCTTCAGCTCAAAACCACCCTTTCCCACTTGGCGCCGCGCCAGGCACAAAAATGGCCATATGTCTGGAGATTGGTCCCACGCCCAAAGAGCCAGCAGGGAAAATTATGCCTTGTTCTAAAGCTCTTTGGGAACCGCTTGCGTAGCCCCACACACCTGCGGGCTGCAGGCTTTCCTGCTGCCTTCAGCGTCAAAACCACCCTTTCCCACTTGGCGCCGCGCCAGGCACAAAAATGGCCATATGTCTGGAGATTGGTCCTACGCCCAAAGAGCCAGCACGGAAAACTATGCCTTGTTCTAAAGCTCTTTGGGAACCGCTTGCGTAGCCCCACAGACCTGGGGGCTGCAGGCTTTCCTGCTGCCTTCAGCCTCAAAACCACCCTTTCCCACTAGGCACCGCTCCAGGCACAAAAAGGGCCATATGTCTGGAGATTGGTCCCACGCCCAAAGAGCCAGCAGGGAAAACTATGCCTTGTTCTAAAGCTCTTTGGGAACCGCTTGCGTAGCCGCACACACCTGGGGGCTGCAGGCTTTCCTGTTGCCTTCAGCCTCAAAACCGCCATTTACCACTTGGCGCCGTGCCAGGCACAAAAATGGCCATATGTCTGGAGATTGGTCCCACGCCCAAAGAGCCAGCAGGGAAAACTATGCCTTCTTCTAAAGCTCTTTGGGAACCGCTTGCGTAGCCGCACAGACCTGGGGGCTGCAGGCTTTCCTGCTGCCTTCAGCCTCAAAACCACCATTTCCCACTTGGCCCGCGCCAGGCACAAAAATGGCCATATGTCTAGAGATTGGTCCCACGCCCAAAGAGCCAGCAGGGAAAACTATGCCTTCTTCTAAAGCTCTTTGGGAACCACTTGCGTAGACCCACACACCTGCGGGCTGCAGGCTTTCCTGTTGCCTTCAGCCTCAAAACCACCCTTTCCCACTTGGCGCCGCGCCAGGCACAAAAATGGCCATATGTCTGGAGATTGGTCCCACGCCCAAAGAGCCAGCAGGGAAAAATATGCCTTGTTGTAAAGCTCTTTGGGAACCGCTTGCGTAGCCCCACAGACCTGGGGGCTGCAGGCTTTCCTGCTGCCTTCAGCCTCAAAAACACCCTTTCCCACTTGGCGCCGTTCCAGGCACAAAAATGGCCATATGTCTGGAGATTGGTCCCACGCCCAAAGAGCCTGCAGGGAAAACTATGCCTTCTTCTAAAGCTCTTTGGGAACCGCTTGTGTAGCCCCACAGACCTGGTGGCTGCAGGCTTTCCTGCTGCCTTCAGCCTCAAAACCACCCTTTCCCACTTGGCGCCGCGCCAGGCACAAAAATGGCCATATGTCTGGAGATTGGTCCCATGCCCAAAGAGCCAGCAGGGAAAACTATGCCTTCTTCTAAAGCTCTTTGGGAACCGCTTGCGTAGCCCCACACACCTGGGGGCTGCAGGCTTTCCTGCTGCCTTCAGCCTCAAAACCACCCTTTCCCACTTGGCGCCGCGCCAGGCACAAAAATGGCCATATGTCTGGAGATTGGTCCCACGCCCAAAGAGCCAGCAGGGAAAACTATGCCTTGTTCTAAAGCTGTTTGGGAACCGCTTGCGTAGCCCCACACACCTGGGGGCTGCAGGCTTTCCTGCTGCCTTCAGCCTCAAAACCACCCTTTCCCACTTGGCGCCGCGCCAGGCCCAAAAATGGCCATATGTCTGGAGATTGGTCCCATGCCCAAAGAGCCAGCAGGGAAAACTATGCCTTCTTCTAAAGCTCTTTGGGAACCGCTTGCGTAGCCCCACACACCTGGGGGCTGCAGGCTTTCCTGCTGCCTTCAGCCTCAAAACCACCCTTTCCCACTTGGCGCCGCTCCAGGCACAAAAATGGCCATATGTCTGGAGATTGGTCCCACGCCCAAAGAGCCAGCAGGGAAAACTATGCCTTGTTCTAAAGCTCTTTGGGAACCGCTTGCGTAGCCCCACACACCTGGGGGCTGCAGGCTTTCCTGCTGCCTTCAGCCTCAAAACCACCCTTTCCCACTTGGCGCCGCGCCAGGCACAAAAATGGCCATATGTCTGGAGATTGGTCCCATGCCCAAAGAGCCAGCAGGGAAAATTATGCCTTGTTCTAAAGCTCTTTGGGAACCGCTTGCGAAGCCCCACACACCTGCGGGCTGCGGTCTGCAGGCTTTCCTGCTGCCTTCAGCCTCAAAACCACCCTTTCCCACCTGGTGCAGAGCTAGGCACAAAAATGGCCATATGTCTGGAGATTGGTCCCACGCCCAAAGAGCCAGCAGGGAAAACTATGCCTTCTTCTAAAGCTCTTTGGGAACCGCTTGCGTAGCCCCACGGAACTGGGGGCTGCAGGCTTTCCTGCTGCCTTCAGCCTCAAAACCACCCTTTCCCACTTGGCGCCGCGCCAGGCACAAAAATGGCCATATGTCTGGAGATTGGTCCCACGCCCAAAGAGCCAGCAGGTCAAACTATGCCTTGTTCTAAAGCTCTTTGGGAACCGCTTGCGTAGCCCCACAGACCTGGGGGCTGCAGGCTTTCCTGCTGCCTTCAGCCTCAAAACCACCCCTTCCCACTTGGCGCCGCGCCAGGCACAAAAATGGCCATATGTCTGGAGATTGGTCCCATGCGCAAAGAGCCAGCAGGGAAAACTATGTCTTGTTCTAAAGCTCTTTGGGAACCGCTTGCGTAGCCCCACAGACCTGGGGGCTGCAGGCTTTCCTGCTGCCTTCAGCCTCAAAACCACCCTTTCCCACTTGGCGCTATGCCAGGCACAAAAATGGCCATATGTCTGGAGATTGGTCCCACGCCCAAAGAGCCAGCAGGGAAAACTATGCCTTGTTGTAAAGCTCTTTGGGAACCGCTTGCGTAGCCCCACACACCTGGGGGCTGCAGGCTTTCCTGCTGCCTTCAGCCTCAAAACCACCCTTTCCCACTTGGTGCAGCGCCAGGCACAAAAATGGCCATATGTCTGGAGATTGGTCCCACGCCCAAAGAGCCAGCAGGGAAAACTATGCCTTGTTCTAAAGCTCTTTGGGAACCGCTTGCGTAGCCCCACAGACCTGGGGGCTGCAGGCTTTCCTGCTGCCTTCAGCCTCAAAACCACCCCTTCCCACTTGGCGCCGCGCCAGGCACAAAAATGGCCATATGTCTGGAGATTGGTCCCACGCCCAAAGAGCCAGCAGGGAAAACTATGCCTTGTTCTAAAGCTCTTTGGGAACCGCTTGCGTAGCCCCACAGACCTGCGGGCTGCAGGCTTTCCTGCTGCCTTCAGCTCAAAACCACCCTTTCCCACTTGGCGCCGCGCCAGGCACAAAAATGGCCATATGTCTGGAGATTGGTCCCATGCCCAAAGAGCCAGCAGGGAAAATTATGCCTTGTTCTAAAGCTCTTTGGGAACCGCTTGCGTAGCCCCACACACCTGGGGGCTGCAGGCTTTCCTGCTGCCTTCAGCGTCAAAACCACCCTTTCCCACTTGGCGCCGCGCCAGGCACAAAAATGGCCATATGTCTGGAGATTGGTCCTACGCCCAAAGAGCCAGCAGGGAAAACTATGCCTTGTTCTAAAGCTCTTTGGGAACCGCTTGCGTAGCCCCACAGACCTGGGGGCTGCAGGCTTTCCTGCTGCCTTCAGCCTCAAAACCACCCTTTCCCACTAGGCACCGCTCCAGGCACAAAAAGGGCCATATGTCTGGAGATTGGTCCCACGCCCAAAGAGCCAGCAGGGAAAACTATGCCTTGTTCTAAAGCTCTTTGGGAACCGCTTGCGTAGCCGCACACACCTGGGGGCTGCAGGCTTTCCTGTTGCCTTCAGCCTCAAAACCACCATTTACCACTTGGCGCCGTGCCAGGCACAAAAATGGCCATATGTCTGGAGATTGGTCCCACGCCCAAAGAGCCAGCAGGGAAAACTATGCCTTCTTCTAAAGCTCTTTGGGAACCGCTTGCGTAGCCGCACAGACCTGGGGGCTGCAGGCTTTCCTGCTGCCTTCAGCCTCAAAACCACCATTTCCCACTTGGCCCGCGCCAGGCACAAAAATGGCCATATGTCTAGAGATTGGTCCCACGCCCAAAGAGCCAGCAGGGAAAACTATGCCTTCTTCTAAAGCTCTTTGGGAACCGCTTGCGTAGACCCACACACCTGCGGGCTGCAGGCTTTCCTGTTGCCTTCAGCCTCAAAACCACCCTTTCCCACTTGGCGCCGCGCCAGGCACAAAAATGGCCATATGTCTGGAGATTGGTCCCACGCCCAAAGAGCCAGCAGGGAAAACTATGCCTTGTTGTAAAGCTCTTTGGGAACCGCTTGCGTAGCCCCACAGACCTGGGGGCTGCAGGCTTTCCTGCTGCCTTCAGCCTCAAAACCACCCTTTCCCACTTGGCGCCGTTCCAGGCACAAAAATGGCCATATGTCTGGAGATTGGTCCCACGCCCAAAGAGCCTGCAGGGAAAACTATGCCTTCTTCTAAACCTCTTTGGGAACCGCTTGTGTAGCCCCACAGACCTGGTGGCTGCAGGCTTTCCTGCTGCCTTCAGCCTCAAAACCACCCTTTCCCACTTGGCGCTGTGCCAGGCACAAAAATGGCCATATGTCTGGAGATTGGTCCCACGCCCAAAGAGCCAGCAGGGAAAATTATGCCTTGTTCTAAAGCTCTTTGGGAACCGCTTGCGTAGCCCCACACACCTGCGGGCTGCAGGCTTTCCTGCTGCCTTCAGCCTCAAAACCACCCTTTCCCACTTGGTGCAGAGATAGGCACAAAAATGGCCATATGTCTGGAGATTGGTCCCACGCCCAAAGAGCCAGCAGGGAAAACTATGCCTTCTTCTAAAGCTCTTTGGGAACCGCTTGCGTAGCCGCACAGACCTGGGGGCTGCAGGCTTTCCTGCTGCCTTCAGCCTCAAAACCACCCTATCCCACTTGGCGCCTTTCCAGGCACAAAAATGGCCATATGTCTGGAGATTGGTCCCACGCCCAAAGAGCCAGCAGGGAAAACTATGCCTTCTTCTAAAGCTCTTTGGGAACCGCTTGCGTAGCCCCACACACCTGGGGGCTGCAGGCTTTCCTGCTGCCTTCAGCCTCAAAACCACCCTTTCCCACTTGGCGCCGTGCAAGGCCAAAAAATGGCCATATGTCTGGAGATTGGTCCCACGCCCAAAGAGCCAGCAGGGAAAACTATGCCTTGTTCTAAAGCTCTTTGGGAACCGCTTGCATAGCCCCACACACCTGGGGGCTGCAGGCTTTCCTGCTGCCTTCAGCCTGAAAACCACCATTTACCACTTGGCGCCGCGCCAGGCACAAAAATGGCCATATGTCTGGAGATTGGTCCCACGCCCTAGAGCCAGCACGGAAAACTATGCCTTCTTCTAAAGATCTTTGGGAACCGCTTGCGTAGCCGCAGAGACCTGGGGGCTGCAGGCTTTCCTGCTGCCTTCAGCCTCAAAACCACCCTTTCCCACTTGGCGCCGCGCCAGGCACAAAAATGGCCATATGTCTGGAGATTGGTCCCACGCCCAAAGAGCCAGCAGGGAAAATTATGCCTTGTTCTAAAGCTCTTTGGGAACCGCTTGCGTAGCCCCACACACCTGCGGGCTGCAGGCTTTCCTGCTGCCTTCAGCCTCAAAACCACCCTTTCCCACTTGGCGCAGAGCTAGGCACAAAAATGGCCATATGTCTGGAGATTGGTCCCACGCCCAAAGAGCCAGCAGGGAAAACTATGCCTTCTTCTAAAGCTCTTTGGGAACCGCTTGCGTAGCCCCACACACCTGGGGGCTGCAGGCTTTCCTGCTGCCTTCAGCCTCAAAACCACCCTTTCCCACTTGGCGCCGTTCCAGGCACAAAATTGGCCATATGTCTGGAGATTGGTCCCACGCCCAAAGAGCGAGCAGGGAAAACTATGCCTTGTTCTAAATCTCTTTGGGAACTGCTTGCGCAGCCCCACACACCTGCGGGCTGCAGGCTTTCCTGC
The DNA here is from genome assembly GCF_964199755.1 of Larus michahellis. Taxonomy (NCBI): domain Eukaryota; kingdom Metazoa; phylum Chordata; class Aves; order Charadriiformes; family Laridae; genus Larus; species Larus michahellis. The sequence goes on along the minus strand of NW_027436348.1, from coordinate 994,092 downwards.
TGCCTTCAGCCTCAAAACCACCCCTTCCCACTTGGCGCCGCGCCAGGCACAAAAATGGCCATATGTCTGGAGATTGGTCCCATGCGCAAAGAGCCAGCAGGGAAAACTATGCCTTGTTCTAAACCTCTTTGGGAACCGCTTGCGTAGCCCCACACACCTGGGGGCTGCAGGCTTTCCTGCTGCCTTCAGCCTCAAAACCACCCTTTCCCACTTGGCGCCGCGCCAGGCACAAAAATGCCCATATGTCTGGAGATTGGTCCCACGCCCAAAGAGCCAGCAGGGAAAACTATGCCTTCTTCTAAAGCTCTTTGGGAACCGCTTGCGTAGCCCCACACACCTGGGGGCTGCAGGCTTTCCTGCTGCCTTCAGCCTCAAAACCACCCTTTCCCACTTGGCGCCGCTCCAGGCACAAAAATGGCCATATGTCTGGAGATTGGTCCCACGCCCTAGAGCCAGCACGGAAAACTATGCCTTGTTCTAAAGCTCTTTGGGAACCGCTTGCGTAGCCGCACAGACCTGGGGGCTGCAGGCTTTCCTGCTGCCTTCAGCCTCAAAACCACCCTTTCCCACTTGGCGCCACGCCAGGCACAAAAATGGCCATATGTCTGGAGATTGGTACCATGCGCAAAGAGCCAGCAGGGAAAACTATGTCTTGTTCTAAAGCTCTTTGGGAACCGCTTGCGTAGCCCCACACACCTGGGGGCTGCAGGCTTTCCTGCTGCCTTCAGCCTCAAAACCACCCTTTCCCACTTGGCGCTATGCCAGGCACAAAAATGGCCATATGTCTGGAGATTGGTCCCACGCCCAAAGAGCCAGCAGGGAAAACTATGCCTTGTTCTAAAGCTGTTTGGGAACCGCTTGCGTAGCCCCACACACCTGGGGGCTGCAGGCTTTCCTGCTGCCTTCAGCCTCAAAACCACCCTTTCCCACTTGGTGCAGCGCCAGGCACAAAAATGGCCATATGTCTGGAGATTGGTCCCATGCCCAAAGAGCCAGCAGGGAAAACTATGCCTTCTTCTAAAGCTCTTTGGGAAACGCTTGCGTAGCCCCACAGACCTGGGGGCTGCAGGCTTTCCTGCTGCCTTCAGCCTCAAAACCACCCCTTCCCACTTGGCGCCGCGCCAGGCACAAAAATGGCCATATGTCTGGAGATTGGTCCCACGCCCAAAGAGCCAGCAGGGAAAACTATGCCTTGTTCTAAAGCTCTTTGGGAACCGCTTGCGTAGCCCCACAGACCTGCGGGCTGCAGGCTTTCCTGCTGCCTTCAGCTCAAAACCACCCTTTCCCACTTGGCGCCGCGCCAGGCACAAAAATGGCCATATGTCTGGAGATTGGTCCCATGCCCAAAGAGCCAGCAGGGAAAATTATGCCTTGTTCTAAAGCTCTTTGGGAACCGCTTGCGTAGCCCCACACACCTGGGGGCTGCAGGCTTTCCTGCTGCCTTCAGCCTCAAAACCACCCTTTCCCACTTGGCGCCGCGCCAGGCACAAAAATGGCCATATGTCTGGAGATTGGTCCTACGCCCAAAGAGCCAGCAGGGAAAACTATGCCTTCTTCTAAAGCTCTTTGGGAACCGCTTGCGTAGCCCCACAGACCTGGGGGCTGCAGGCTTTCCTGCTGCCTTCAGCCTCAAAACCACCCTTTCCCACTAGGCACCGCTCCAGGCACAAAAAGGGCCATATGTCTGGAGATTGGTCCCACGCCCAAAGAGCCAGCAGGGAAAACTATGCCTTGTTCTAAAGCTCTTTGGGAACCGCTTGCGTGGCCCCACACACCTGGGGGCTGCAGGCTTTCCTGTTGCCTTCAGCCTCAAAACCACCATTTACCACTTGGCGCCGTGCCAGGCACAAAAATGGCCATATGTCTGGAGATTGGTCCCACGCCCAAAGAGCCAGCAGGGAAAACTATGCCTTCTTCTAAAGCTCTTTGGGAACCGCTTGCGTAGCCGCACAGACCTGGGGGCTGCAGGCTTTCCTGCTGCCTTCAGCCTCAAAACCACCATTTCCCACTTGGCCCGCGCCAGGCACAAAAATGGCCATATGTCTAGAGATTGGTCCCACGCCCAAAGAGCCAGCAGGGAAAATTATGCCTTGTTCTAAAGCTCTTTGGGAACCGCTTGCGTAGCCCCACACACCTGCGGGCTGCAGGCTTTCCTGCTGCCTTCAGCCTCAAAACCACCCTTTCCCACTTGGTGCAGAGCTGGGCACAAAAATGGCCATATGTCTGGAGATTGGTCCCACGCCCAAAGAGCCAGCAGGGAAAACTATGCCTTCTTCTAAAGCTCTTTGGGAACCGCTTGCGTAGCCCCACACACCTGGGGGCTGCAGGCTTTCCTGCTGCCTTCAGCCTCAAAACCACCCTATCCCACTTGGCGCCGCTCCAGGTACAAAAATGGCCATATGTCTGGAGATTGGTCCCACGCCCAAAGAGCCAGCAGGGAAAACTATGCCTTCTTCTAAAGCTCTTTGGGAACCGCTTGCGTAGCCCCACACACCTGGGGGCTGCAGGCTTTCCTGCTGCCTTCAGCCTCAAAACCACCCTTTCCCACTTGGCGCCGTGCAAGGCAAAAAAATGGCCATATGTCTGGAGATTGGTCCCACGCCCAAAGAGCCAGCAGGGAAAACTATGCCTTGTTCTAAAGCTCTTTGGGAACCGCTTGCATAGCCCCACACACCTGGGGGCTGCAGGCTTTCCTGCTGCCTTCAGCCTGAAAACCACCATTTACCACTTGGCACCGCTCCAGGCACAAAAATGGCCATATGTCTGGAGATTGGTCCCACGCCCTAGAGCCAGCACGGAAAACTATGCCTTCTTCTAAAGATCTTTGGGAACCGCTTGCGTAGCCGCAGAGACCTGGGGGCTGCAGGCTTTCCTGCTGCCTTCAGCCTCAAAACCACCCTTTCCCACTTGGCGCCGCGCCAGGCACAAAAATGGCCATATGTCTGGAGATTGGTCCCACGCCCAAAGAGCCAGCAGGGAAAATTATGCCTTGTTCTAAAGCTCTTTGGGAACCGCTTGCGTAGCCCCACACACCTGCGGGCTGCAGGCTTTCCTGCTGCCTTCAGCCTCAAAACCACCCTTTCCCACTTGGCGCAGAGCTAGGCACAAAAATGGCCATATGTCTGGAGATTGGTCCCACGCCCAAAGAGCCAGCAGGGAAAACTATGCCTTCTTCTAAAGCTCTTTGGGAACCGCTTGCGTAGCCCCACACACCTGGGGGCTGCAGGCTTTCCTGCTGCCTTCAGCCTCAAAACCACCCTTTCCCACTTGGCGCCGTTCCAGGCACAAAATTGGCCATATGTCTGGAGATTGGTCCCACGCCCAAAGAGCGAGCAGGGAAAACTATGCCTTGTTCTAAAGCTCTTTGGGAACCGCTTGCGTAGCCCCACACACCTGCGGGCTGCAGGCTTTCCTGCTGCCTTCAGCCTCAAAACCACCCCTTCCCACTTGGCGCCGCGCCAGGCACAAAAATGGCCATATGTCTGGAGATTGGTCCCATGCGCAAAGAGCCAGCTGGGAAAACTATGCCTTGTTCTAAAGCTCTTTGGGAACCGCTTGCGTAGCCCCACACACCTGGGGGCTGCAGGCTTTCCTGCTGCCTTCAGCCTCAAAACCACCCTTTCCCACTTGGCGCCGCGCCAGGCACAAAAATGCCCATATGTCTGGAGATTGGTCCCACGCCCAAAGAGCCAGCAGGGAAAACTATGCCTTCTTCTAAAGCTCTTTGGGAACCGCTTGCGTAGCCCCACACACCTGGGGGCTGCAGGCTTTCCTGCTGCCTTCAGCCTCAAAACCACCCTTTCCCACTTGGCGCCGCGCCAGGCACAAAAATGGCCATATGTCTGGAGATTGGTCCCACGCCCAAAGAGCCAGCAGGGAAAATTATGCCTTGTTCTAAAGCTCTTGGGAACCGCTTGCGTAGCCCCACACACCTGCGGTCTGCGGGCTGCAGGCTTTTCTGCTGCCTTCAGCCTCAAAACCACCCTTTCACACTTGGTGCAGCGCCAGGCACAAAAATGGCCATATGTCTGGAGATTGGTCCCACGCCCAAAGACCCAGCAGGGAAACTATGCCTTGTTCTAAAGGTCTTTGGGAACCGATTGAGTAGCCCCACAAACCTGGGGGCTGCAGGCTTTCCTGCTGCCTTCAGCCTCAAAACCACCCTTTCCCACTTGGTGCAGCGCCAGGCACAAAAATGGCCATATGTCTGGAGATTGGTCCCACGCCCAAAGAGCCAGCAGGGAAAACTATGCCTTGTTCTAAAGCTCTTTGGGAACTGCTTGCGTAGCCGCACAGACCTGGGGGCTGCAGGCTTTCCTGCTGCCTTCAGCCTCAAAACCACCCTTTCCCACTTGGCGCCGTTCCAGGCACAAAAATGGCCATAAGCCTGGAGATTGGTCCCACGCCCAAAGAGCCAGCAGGGAAAACTATGCCTTGTTCTAAAGCTCTTTGGGAACCGCTTGCGTAGCCGCACAGACCTGGGGGCTGCAGGCTTTCCTGCTGCCTTCAGCCTCAAAACCACCCTTTCCCACTTGGCGCCGTTCCAGGCACAAAAATGGCCATATGTCTGGAGATTGGTCCCACGCCCAAAGAGCCAGCAGGGAAAACTATGCCTTGTTCTAAAGCTCTTTGGGAACCGCTTGCGTAGCCCCACACACCTGCGGGCTGCAGGCTTTCCTGCTGCCTTCAGCCTCAAAACCACCCTTTCCCACTTGGTGCAGAGCTAGGCACAAAAATGGCCATATGTCTGGAGATTGGTCCCACGCCCAAAGAGCCAGCAGGGAAAACTATGCCTTCTTCTAAAGCTCTTTGGGAACCGCTTGCGTAGCCCCACACACCTGGGGGCTGCAGGCTTTCCTGCTGCCTTCAGCCTCAAAACCACCCTTTCCCACTTGGCGCCTTTCCAGGCACAAAATTGGCCATATGTCTGGAGATTGGTCCCACGCCCAAAGAGCCAGCAGGGAAAACTATGCCTTCTTCTAAAGCTCTTTGGGAACCGCTTGCGTAGCCCCACAGACCTGGGGGCTGCAGGCTTTCCTGCTGCCTTCAGCCTCAAAACCACCCTTTCCCACTTGGCGCCACGCCAGGCACAAAAATGGCCATATGTCTGGAGATTGGTCCCACGCCCAAAGAGCCAGCAGGGAAAACTATGCCTTGTTCTAAAGCTCTTTGGGAACCGCTTGCATAGCCCCAAACACCTGGGGGATGCAGGCTTTCCTGCTGCCTTCAGCCTGAAAACCACCATTTACCACTTGGCGCCGCGCCAGGCACAAAAATGGCCATATATCTGGAGATTGGTCCCACGCCCTAGAGCCAGCACGGAAAACTATGCCTTCTTCTAAAGCTCTTTGGGAACCGCTTGCGTAGCCCCACAGACCTGGGGGCTGCAGGCTTTCCTGCTGCCTTCAGCCTCAAAACCACCCTTTCCCACTTGGCGCCGCGCCAGGCACAAAAATGGCCATATGTCTGGAGATTGGTCCCACGCCCAAAGAGCCAGCAGGGAAAATTATGCCTTGTTCTAAAGCTCTTTGGGAACCGCTTGCGTAGCCCCACACACCTGCGGGCTGCAGGCTTTCCTGCTGCCTTCAGCCTCAAAACCACCATTTACCACTTGGCGCAGAGCTAGGCACAAAAATGGCCATATGTCTGGAGATTGGTCCCACGCCCAAAGAGCCAGCAGGGAAAACTATGACTTCTTCTAAAGCTCTTTGGGAACCGCTTGCGTAGCCCCACAGACCTGGGGGCTGCAGGCTTTCCTGCTGCCTTCAGCCTCAAAAACACCCTTTCCCACTTGGCGCCGTTCCAGGCACAAAATTGGCCATATGTCTGGAGATTGGTCCCACGCCCAAAGAGCGAGCAGGGAAAACTATGCCTTGTTCTAAATCTCTTTGGGAACCGCTTGCGTAGCACTACACACCTGGGGGCTGCAGGCTTTCCTGCTGCCTTCAGCCTCAAAACCACCATTTACCACTTGGCTCCGCTCCAGGCACAAAAATGGCCATATGTCTGGAGATTGGTCCCACGCCCAAAGAGCCAGCAGGGAAAACTATGCCTTCTTCTAAAGCTCTTTGGGAACCGCTTGCGTAGCCCCACACACCCGGGGGCTGCAGGCTTTCCTGCTGCCTTCAGCCTGAAAACCACCATTTACCACTTGGCGCCGCTCCAGGCACAAAAATGGCCATATGTCTGGAGATTGGTCCCACGCCCTAGAGCCAGCACGGAAATCTATGCCTTCTTCTAAAGCTCTTTGGGAACCGCTTGCGTAGCCGCACAGACCTGGGGGCTGCAGGCTTTCCTGCTGCCTTCAGCCTCAAAACCACCCTTTCCCACTTGGCGCCGCGCCAGGCACAAAAATGGCCATATGTCTGGAGATTGGTCCCACGCCCAAAGAGCCAGCAGGGAAAATTATGCCTTGTTCTAAAGCTCTTGGGAACCGCTTGCGTAGCCCCACACACCTGCGGTCTGCGGGCTGCAGGCTTTTCTGCTGCCTTCAGCCTCAAAACCACCCCTTCCCACTTGGCGCCGCGCCAGGCACAAAAATGGCCATATGTCTGGAGATTGGTCCCATGCGCAAAGAGCCAGCAGGGAAAACTATGCCTTGTTCTAAAGCTCTTTGGCAACCGCTTGCGTAGCCCCACACACCTGGGGGCTGCAGGCTTTCCTGCTGCCTTCAGCCTCAAAACCACCCTTTCCCACTTGGCGCCGCGCCAGGCACAAAACTGGCCATATGTCTGGAGATTGGTCCCACGCCCAAAGAGCCAGCAGGGAAAACTATGCCTTCTTCGAAAGCTCTTTGGGAACCGATTGCGTAGCACCACACACCTGGGGGCTGCAGGCTTTCCTGCTGCCTTCAGCCTCAAAACCACCCTTTCCCACTTGGCGCCGCTCCAGGCACAAAAATGGCCATATGTCTGGAGATTGGTCCCACGCCCTAGAGCCAGCAGGGAAAACTATGCCTTCTTCTAAAGCTCTTTGGGAACCGCTTGCGTAGCCGCACAGACCTGGGGGCTGCAGGCTTTCCTGCTGCCTTCAGCCTCAAAACCACCCTTTCCCACTTGGCGCCGCGCCAGGCACAAAAATGGCCATATGTCTGGAGATTGGTCCCACGCCCAAAGAGCCAGCAGGGAAAATTATGCCTTGTTCTAAAGCTCTTGGGAACCGCTTGCGTAGCCCTACACACCTGCGGTCTGCGGGCTGCAGGCTTTTCTGCTGCCTTCAGCCTCAAAACCACCCTTTCACACTTGGTGCAGCGCCAGGCACAAAAATGGCCATATGTCTGGAGATTGGTCCCACGCCCAAAGACCCAGCAGGGAAACTATGCCTTGTTCTAAAGCTCTTTGGGAACCGGTTGAGTAGCCCCACAAACCTGGCGACTGCAGGCTTTCCTGCTGCCTTCAGCCTCAAAACCACCCTTTCCCACTTGGCGCCGTTCCAGGCACAAAAATGGCCATATGTCTGGAGATTGGTCCCACGCCCAAAGAGCCAGCAGGGAAAACTATGCCTTGTTGTAAAGCTCTTTGGGAACTGCTTGCGTAGCCCCACAGACCTGGGGGCTGCAGGCTTTCCTGCTGCCTTCAGTCTCAAAACCACCCTTTCCCACTTGGCGCCGTTCCAGGCACAAAAATGGCCATATGTCTGGAGATTGGTCCCACGCCCAAAGAGCCAGCAGGGAAAACTATGCCTTGTTCTAAAGCTCTTTGGGAACCGCTTGCGTAGCCCCACACACCTGGGGGCTGCAGGCTTTCCTGCTGCCTTCAGCCTCAAAACCACCCTTTCCCACTTGGCGCCGCGCCAGGCACAAAAGTGGCCATATGTCTGGAGATTGGTCCCACGCCCAAAGAGACAGCAGGGAAAACTATGCCTTGTTCTAAAGCTCTTTGGGAACGGCTTGCGTAGCCCCACACACCTGGGGGCTGCAGGCTTTCCTGCTGCCTTCAGCCTCAAAACCACCCCTTCCCACTTGGCGCCGCGCCAGGCACAAAAATGGCCATATGTCTGGAGACTGGTCCCATGCGCAAAGAGCCAGCAGGGAAAACTATGCCTTGTTCTAAAGCTCTTTGGGAACCGCTTGCGTAGGCCCACACACCTGGGGGCTGCAGGCTTTCCTGCTGCCTTCAGCCTCAAAACCACCCTTTCCCACTTGGCGCCGCGCCAGGCACAAAAATGGCCATATGCCTGGAGATTGGACCCACGCCCAAAGAGCCAGCAGGGAAAACTATGCCTTGTTCTAAAGCTCTTTGGGAACCGCTTGCGTAGCCCCACACACCTGGGGGCTGCAGGCTTTCCTGCTGCCTTCAGCCTCAAAACCACCCCTTCCCACTTGGCGCCGCGCCAGGCACAAAAATGGCCATATGTCTGGAGATTGGTCCCACGCCCAAAGAGCCAGCAGGGAAAACTATGCCTTGTTCTAAAGCTCTTTGGGAACCGCTTGCGTAGCCCCACACACCTGGGGAAGCAGGCTTTCCTGCTGCCTTCAGCCTCAAAACCACCCTTTCCCACTTGGCGCCGCGCCAGGCATAAAAATGGCCATATGTCTGGAGATTGGTCCCACGCCCAAAGCGCCAGCAGGGAAAATTATGCCTTGTTCTAAAGCTCTTTGGGAACCGCTTGCGTAGCCCCACACACCTGCGGTCTGCGGGCTGCAGGCTTTTCTGCTGCCTTCAGCCTCAAAACCACCCTTTCCCACTTGGTGCAGCGCCAGGCACAAAAATGGCCATATGTCTGGAGATTGGTCCCACGCCCAAAGAGCCAGCAGGGAAAACTATGCCTTGTTCTAAAGCTCTTTGGGAACGGCTTGCGTAGCCCCACACACCTGGGGGCTGCAGGCTTTCCTGCTGCCTTCAGCCTCAAAACCACCCCTTCCCACTTGGCGCCGCGCCAGGCACAAAAATGGCCATATGTCTGGAGACTGGTCCCATGCGCAAAGAGCCAGCAGGGAAAACTATGCCTTGTTCTAAAGCTCTTTGGGAACCGCTTGCGTAGCCCCACACACCTGGGGGCTGCAGGCTTTCCTGCTGCCTTCAGCCTCAAAACCACCCTTTCCCACTTGGCGCCAAGCCAGGCACAAAAATGGCCATATGTCTGGAGATTGGTCCCACGCCCAAAGAGCCAGCAGGGAAAACTATGCCTTCTTCTAAAGCTCTTTGGGAACCGCTTGCGTAGCCCCACAGACGTGGGGGCTGCAGGCTTTCCTGCTGCCTTCAGCCTCCAAACCACCCCTTCCCACTTGGCGCCGCGCCAGGCACAAAAATGGCCATATGGCTGGAGATTGGTCCCACGCCCAAAGAGCCAGCAGGGAAAACTATGCCTTGTTCTAAAGCTCTTTGGCAACCGCTTGCGTAGCCCCACACACCTGGGGAAGCAGGCTTTCCTGCTGCCTTCAGCCTCAAAACCACCCTTTCCCACTTGGCGCTGCTCCAGGCACAAAAATGGCCATATGTCTGGAGATTGGTCCCACGCCCAAAGCGCCAGCAGGGAAAACTATGCCTTGTTCTAAAGCTTTTTGGGAACCGCTTGCGTAGCCACACAGACCTGGGGGCTGCAGGCTTTCCTGCTGCCTTCAGCCTCAAAACCACCCTTTCCCACTTGGCGCCGCGCCAGGCATAAAAATGGCCATATGTCTGGAGATTGGTCCCACGCCCAAAGAGCCAGCAGGGAAAACTATGCCTTGTTCTAAAGCTCTTTGGGAACCGCTTGCGTAGCCCCACACACCTGCGGTCTGCGGGCTGCAGGCTTTTCTGCTGCCTTCAGCCTCAAAACCACCCTTTCCCACTTGGTGCAGCGCCAGGCACAAAAATGGCCATATGTCTGGAGATTGGTCCCACGCCCAAAGAGCCAGCAGGGAAAACTATGCCTTGTTCTAAAGCTCTTTGGGAACCGATTGAGTAGCCCCACAAACCTCGGGGCTGCAGGCTTTCCTGCTGCCTTCAGCCTCAAAACCACCCTTTCCCACTTGGTGCAGAGCTAGGCACAAAAATGGCCATATGTCTGGAGATTGGTCCCACGCCCAAAGAGCCAGCAGGGAAAACTATGCCTTGTTCTAAAGCTCTTTGGGAACCGCTTGCGTAGCCCCACACACCTGGGGGCTGCAGGCTTTCCTGCTGCCTTCAGCCTCAAAACCACCCCTTCCCACTTGGCGCCGCGCCAGACACAAAAATGGCCATATGTCTGGAGATTGGTCCCACGCCCAAAGCGCCAGCAGGGAAAACTATGCCTTGTTCTAAAGCTCTTTGGGAACCGCTTGCGTAGCCCCACAGACCTGGGGGCTGCAGGCTTTCCTGCTGCCTTCAGCCTCAAAACCACCCTTTCCCACTTGGCGCCGCGCCAGGCACAAAAATGGCCATATGTCTGGAGATTGGTCCCACGCCCAAAGAGCCAGCAGGGAAAACTATGCCTTCTTCTAAAGCTCTTTGGGAACCGCTTGCGTAGCCCCCACACCTGGGGGCTGCAGGCTTTCCTGCTGCCTTCAGCCTGAAAACCACCATTTACCACTTGGCGCCGCTCCAGGCACAAAAATGGCCATATGTCTGGAGATTGGTCCCACGCCCAAAGAGCCAGCAGGGAAAACTATGCCTTGTTCTAAAGCTCTTTGGGAACCGCTTGCGTAGCCCCACACACCTGGGGAAGCAGGCTTTCCTGCTGCCTTCAGCCTCAAAACCACCCTTTCCCACTTGGCGCCGCGCCAGGCATAAAAATGGCCATATGTCTGGAGATTGGTCCCACGCCCAAAGCGCCAGCAGGGAAAATTATGCCTTGTTCTAAAGCTCTTTGGGAACCGCTTGCGTAGCCCCACACACCTGCGGTCTGCGGGCTGCAGGCTTTTCTGCTGCCTTCAGCCTCAAAACCACCCTTTCCCACTTGGTGCAGCGCCAGGCACAAAAATGGCCATATGTCTGGAGATTGGTCCCACGCCCAAAGAGCCAGCAGGGAAAACTATGCCTTGTTCTAAAGCTCTTTGGGAACGGCTTGCGTAGCCCCACACACCTGGGGGCTGCAGGCTTTCCTGCTGCCTTCAGCCTCAAAACCACCCCTTCCCACTTGGCGCCGCGCCAGGCACAAAAATGGCCATATGTCTGGAGACTGGTCCCATGCGCAAAGAGCCAGCAGGGAAAACTATGCCTTGTTCTAAAGCTCTTTGGGAACCGCTTGCGTAGCCCCACACACCTGGGGGCTGCAGGCTTTCCTGCTGCCTTCAGCCTCAAAACCACCCTTTCCCACTTGGCGCCAAGCCAGGCACAAAAATGGCCATATGTCTGGAGATTGGTCCCACGCCCAAAGAGCCAGCAGGGAAAACTATGCCTTCTTCTAAAGCTCTTTGGGAACCGCTTGCGTAGCCCCACAGACGTGGGGGCTGCAGGCTTTCCTGCTGCCTTCAGCCTCCAAACCACCCCTTCCCACTTGGCGCCGCGCCAGGCACAAAAATGGCCATATGGCTGGAGATTGGTCCCACGCCCAAAGAGCCAGCAGGGAAAACTATGCCTTGTTCTAAAGCTCTTTGGCAACCGCTTGCGTAGCCCCACACACCTGGGGAAGCAGGCTTTCCTGCTGCCTTCAGCCTCAAAACCACCCTTTCCCACTTGGCGCTGCTCCAGGCACAAAAATGGCCATATGTCTGGAGATTGGTCCCACGCCCAAAGCGCCAGCAGGGAAAACTATGCCTTGTTCTAAAGCTCTTTGGGAACCGCTTGCGTAGCCACACAGACCTGGGGGCTGCAGGCTTTCCTGCTGCCTTCAGCCTCAAAACCACCCTTTCCCACTTGGCGCCGCGCCAGGCATAAAAATGGCCATATGTCTGGAGATTGGTCCCACGCCCAAAGAGCCAGCAGGGAAAACTATGCCTTGTTCTAAAGCTCTTTGGGAACCGCTTGCGTAGCCCCACACACCTGCGGTCTGCGGGCTGCAGGCTTTTCTGCTGCCTTCAGCCTCAAAACCACCCTTTCCCACTTGGTGCAGCGCCAGGCACAAAAATGGCCATATGTCTGGAGATTGGTCCCACGCCCAAAGAGCCAGCAGGGAAAACTATGCCTTGTTCTAAAGCTCTTTGGGAACCGATTGAGTAGCCCCACAAACCTCGGGGCTGCAGGCTTTCCTGCTGCCTTCAGCCTCAAAACCACCCTTTCCCACTTGGTGCAGAGCTAGGCACAAAAATGGCCATATGTCTGGAGATTGGTCCCACGCCCAAAGAGCCAGCAGGGAAAACTATGCCTTGTTCTAAAGCTCTTTGGGAACCGCTTGCGTAGCCCCACACACCTGGGGGCTGCAGGCTTTCCTGCTGCCTTCAGCCTCAAAACCACCCCTTCCCACTTGGCGCCGCGCCAGACACAAAAATGGCCATATGTCTGGAGATTGGTCCCACGCCCAAAGCGCCAGCAGGGAAAACTATGCCTTGTTCTAAAGCTCTTTGGGAACCGCTTGCGTAGCCCCACAGACCTGGGGGCTGCAGGCTTTCCTGCTGCCTTCAGCCTCAAAACCACCCTTTCCCACTTGGCGCCGCGCCAGGCACAAAAATGGCCATATGTCTGGAGATTGGTCCCACGCCCAAAGAGCCAGCAGGGAAAACTATGCCTTCTTCTAAAGCTCTTTGGGAACCGCTTGCGTAGCCCCCACACCTGGGGGCTGCAGGCTTTCCTGCTGCCTTCAGCCTGAAAACCACCATTTACCACTTGGCGCCGCTCCAGGCACAAAAATGGCCATATGTCTGGAGATTGGTCCCACGCCCAAAGAGCCAGCAGGGAAAACTATGCCTTGTTCTAAAGCTCTTTGGGAACCGATTGAGTAGCCCCACACACCTGGGGGCTGCAGGCTTTCCTGCTGCCTTCAGCCTCAAAACCACCCTTTCCCACTTGGCGCCGCGCCACGCACAAAAATGGCCATATGTCTGGAGATTGGTCCCACGCCCAAAGAGCCAGCAGGGAAAACTATGCCTTCTTCTAAAGCTCTTTGGGAACCGCTTGCGTAGCCCCACACACCTGCGGGCTGCAGGCTTTCCTGCTGCCTTCAGCCTCAAAACCACCCTTTCCCACTTGGCGCCGCTCCAGGCACAAAAATGGCCATATGTCTGGAGATTGGTCCCACGCCCAAAGAGCCAGCAGGGAAAACTATGCCTTGTTCTACAGCTCTTTGGGAACCAACTGCGTAGCCCCACAGACCTGGGGGCTGCAGGCTTTCCTGCTGCCTTCGACCTCAAAACCACCCCTTCCCACTTGGCGCCGCGCCAGGCACAAAAATGGCCATATGTCTGGAGATTGGTCCCATGTGCAAAGAGCCAGCAGGGAAAATTATGCCTTGTTCTAAAGCGCTTTGGGAACCGCTTGCGTAGCCCCACACACCTGGGGGCTGCAGGCTTTCCTGCTGCCTTCAGCTCAAAACCACCCTTTCCCACTTGGCGCAGAGCTAGGCACAAAAATGGCCATATGTCTGGAGATTGGTCCCACGCCCAAAGAGCCAGGAGGGAAAACTATGCCTTGTTCTAAAGCTCTTTGGGAACCGCTTGCGTATCCCCACACACCTGGGGGCTGCAGGCTTTCCTGCTGCCTTCAGCCTCAAAACCACCCTTTCCCACTTGGCGCCGTTCCAGGCACAAAATTGGCCATATGTCTGGAGATTGGTCCCATGCCCAAAGAGCGAGCAGGGAAAACTATGCCTTGTTCTAAATCTCTTTGGGAACCGCTTGCGTAGCCCCACACACCTGCGGGCTGCAGGCTTTCCTGCTGCCTTCAGCCTCAAAACCACCCCTTCCCACTTGGCGCCGTGCCAGGCACAAAAATGGCCATATGTCTGGAGATTGGTCCCATGCGCAAAGAGCCAGCAGGGAAAACTATGCCTTGTTCTAAAGCTCTTTGGCAACCGCTTGCGTAGCCCCACAGACCTGGGGGCTGCAGGCTTTCCTGCTGTCTTCAGCCTCAAAACCACCCTTTCCCACTTGGCGCCGCTCCAGGCACAAAAATGGCCATATGTCTGGAGATTGGTCCCACGCCCAAAGAGCCAGCAGGGAAAACTATGCCTTCTTCTAAAGCTCTTTGGGAACCGCTTGCGTAGCCCCACACACCTGGGGGCTGCAGGCTTTCCTGCTGCCTTCAGCCTGAAAACCACCATTTACCACTTGGCGCCGCTCCAGGCACAAAAATGGCCATATGTCTGGAGATTGGTCCCATGCCCAAAGAGCCAGCACGGAAAACTATGCCTTCTTCTAAAGCTCTTTGGGAACCGCTTGCGTAGCCCCACAGACCTGGGGGCTGCAGGCTTTCCTGCTGCCTTCAGCCTCAAAACCACCATTTCCCACTTGGCGCCGCGCCAGGCACAAAAATGGCCATATGTCTGGAGATTGGTCCCACGCCCAAAGAGCCAGCAGGGAAAATTATGCCTTGTTCTAAAGCTCTTTGGGAACCGCTTGCGTAGCCCCACACACCTGCGGTCTGCGGGCTGCAGGCTTTTCTGCTGCCTTCAGCCTCAAAACCACCCTTTCCCACTTGGTGCAGCGCCAGGCACAAAAATGGCCATATGTCTGGAGATTGGTCCCACGCCCAAAGACCCAGCAGGGAAACTATGCCTTGTTCTAAAGGTCTTTGGGAACCGATTGAGTAGCCCCACAAACCTCGGGGCTGCAGGCTTTCCTGCTGCCTTCAGCCTCAAAACCACCCTTTCCCACTTGGCGCCAAGCCAGGCACAAAAATGGCCATATGTCTGGACATTGTTCCCACGCCCAAAGAGCCAGCAGGGAAAACTATGCCTTGTTGTAAAGCTCTTTGGGAACTGCTTGCGTAGCCCCACACACCTGGGGGCTGCAGGCTTTCCTGCTGCCTTCAGCCTCAAAAACACCCTTTCCCACTTGGTGCAGCGCCAGGCACAAAAATGGCCATATGTCTGGAGATTGGTCCCACGCCCAAAGACCCAGCAGGGAAAACTATGCCTTGTTCTAAAGGTCTTTGGGAACCGATTGAGTAGCCCCACAAACCTCGGGGCTGCAGGCTTTCCTGCTGCCTTCAGCCTCAAAACCACCCTTTCCCACTTGGCGCCAAGCCAGGCACAAAAATGGCCATATGTCTGGACATTGTTCCCACGCCCAAAGAGCCAGCAGGGAAAACTATGCCTTGTTGTAAAGCTCTTTGGGAACTGCTTGCGTAGCCCCACACACCTGGGGGCTGCAGGCTTTCCTGCTGCCTTCAGCCTCAAAACCACCCTTTCCCACTTGGCGCCGTTCCAGGCACAAAAATGGCCATATGTCTGGAGATTGGTCCCACGCCCAAAGAGCCAGCAGGGAAAACTATGCCTTCTTCTAAAGCTCTTTGGGAACCGCTTGCGTAGCCCCACACACCTGGGGGCTGCAGGCTTTCCTGCTGCCTTCAGCCTCAAAACCATCCTTTCCCACTTGGCGCCGTTCCAGGCACAAAAATGGCCATATGTCTGGAGATTGGTCCCACGCCCAAAGAGCCAGCAGGGAAAACTATGCCTTCTTCTAAAGCTCTTTGGGAACCGCTTGCGTAGCCCCACACACCTGCGGGCTGCAGGCTTTCCTGCTGCCTTCAGCCTCAAAACCACCCCTTCCCACTTGGTGCCGCGCCAGGCACAAAAATGGCCATATGTCTGGAGATTGGTCCCACGCCCAAAGAGCCAGCAGGGAAAACTATGCCTTGTTCTAAAGCTCTTTGGGAACCGCTTGCGTAGCCCCACACACCTGGGGGCTGCAGGCTTTCCTGCTGCCTTCAGCCTCAAAACCACCCTTTCCCACTTGGCGCAAGCCAGGCACAAAAATGGCCATATGTCTGGAGATTGGTCCCACGCCCAAAGAGCCAGCAGGGAAAACTATGCCTTCTTCTAAAGCTCTTTGGGAACCGCTTGCGTAGCCCCACACACCTGGGGGCTGCAGGCTTTCCTGCTGCCTTCAGCCTCAAAACCACCCTTTCCCACTTGGCGCCAAGCCAGGCACAAAAATGGCCATATGTCTGGAGATTGGTCCCACGCCCAAAGAGCCAGCAGGGAAAACTATGCCTTCTTCGAAAGCTCTTTGGGAACCGCTTGCGTAGCCCCACACACCTGGGGGCTGCAGGCTTTCCTGCTGCCTTCAGCCTCAAAACCACCATTTACCACTTGGCGCCGCTCCAGGCACAAAAATGGCCATATGTCTGGAGATTGGTCCCACGCCCAAAGCGCCAGCAGGGAAAACTATGCCTTCTTCTAAAGCTCTTTGGGAACCGCTTGCGTAGCCGCACAGACCTGGGGGCTGCAGGCTTTCCTGCTGCCTTCAGCCTCAAAACCACCCTTTCCCACTTGGCGCCGCGCCAGGCACAAAAATGGCCATATGTCTGGAGATTGGTCCCACGCCCAAAGAGCCAGCAGGGAAAACTATGCCTTCTTCTAAAGCTCTTTGGGAACCGCTTGCGTAGCCCCACACACCTGGGGGCTGCAGGCTTTCCTGCTGCCTTCAGCCTCAAAACCACCCTTTCCCACTTGGCGCCAAGCCAGGCACAAAAATGGCCATATGTCTGGAGATTGGTCCCACGCCCAAAGAGCCAGCAGGGAAAACTATGCCTTGTTCTAAAGCTCTTTGGGAACCGCTTGCGTAGCCCCACACACCTGGGGGCTGCAGGCTTTCCTGCTGCCTTCAGCCTCAAAACCACCATTTACCACTTGGCGCCGCTCCAGGCACAAAAATGGCCATATGTCTGGAGATTGGTCCCACGCCCAAAGCGCCAGCAGGGAAAACTATGCCTTCTTCTAAAGCTCTTTGGGAACCGCTTGCGTAGCCGCACAGACCTGGGGGCTGCAGGCTTTCCTGCTGCCTTCAGCCTCAAAACCACCCTTTCCCACTTGGCGCCGCGCCAGGCACAAAAATGGCCATATGTCTGGAGATTGGTCCCACGCCCAAAGAGCCAGCAGGGAAAACTATGCCTTCTTCTAAAGCTCTTTGGGAACCGCTTGCGTAGCCCCACACACCTGCGGTCTGCGGGCTGCAGGCTTTCCTGCTGCCTTCAGCCTCAAAACCACCCTTTCCCACTTGGTGCAGCGCCAGGCACAAAAATGGCCATATGGCTGGAGATTGGTCCCACGCCCAAAGAGCCAGCAGGGAAAACTATGCCTTGTTCTAAAGCTCTTTGGGAACCGATTGAGTAGCCCCACAAACCTCGGGGCTGCAGGCTTTCCTGCTGCCTTCAGCCTCAAAACCACCCTTTCCCACTTGGTGCAGAGCTAGGCACAAAAATGGCCATATGTCTGGAGATTGGTCCCACGCCCAAAGAGCCAGGAGGGAAAACTATGCCTTGTTCTAAAGCTCTTTGGGAACCGCTTGCGTATCCCCACACACCTGGGGGCTGCAGGCTTTCCTGCTGCCTTCAGCCTCAAAACCACCCTTTCCCACTTGGCGCAGTGCCAGGCACAAAAATGGCCATATGTCTGGAGATTGGTCCCACGCCCAAAGAGCCAGCAGGGAAAACTATGCCTTCTTCTAAAGCTCTTTGGGAACCGCTTGCGTAGCCCCACAGACCTGGGGGCTGCAGGCTTTCCTGCTGCCTTCAGCCTCAAAACCACCCTTTCCCACTTGGTGCAGAGCTAGGCACAAAAATGGCCATATGTCTGGAGATTGGTCCCACGCCCAAAGAGCAAGCAGGGAAAACTATGCCTTGTTCTAAAGCTCTTTGGGAACCGCTTGCGTAGCCCCACACACCTGGGGGCTGCAGGCTTTTCTGCTGCCTTCAGCCTCAAAACCACCCTTTCCCACTTGGCGCCGCTCCAGGCACAAAAATGGCCATATGTCTGGAGATTGGTCCCACGCCCAAAGAGCCAGCAGGGAAAACTATGCCTTGTTCTACAGCTCTTTGGGAACCACCTGCGTAGCCCCACAGACCTGGGGGCTGCAGGCTTTCCTGCTGCCTTCGACCTCAAAACCACCCCTTCCCACTTGGCGCCGCGCCAGGCACAAAAATGGCCATATGTCTGGAGATTGGTCCCATGCCCAAAGAGCCAGCAGGGAAAAATATGCCTTGTTCTAAAGCTCTTTGGGAACTGCTTGCGTAGCCCCACACACCTGCGGGCTGCAGGCTTTCCTGCTGCCTTCAGCTCAAAACCACCCTTTCACACTTGGCGCCGCGCCAGGCACAAAAATGGCCATATGTCTGGAGATTGGTCCCATGCCCAAAGAGCCAGCAGTGCCACCAAAGGGTGGTTTTGAGGCTGAAGGCAGCAGGAAAGCCTGCAGCCCTCAGGTGTGTGAGGCTACGCAAGCGGTTCCCAAAGAGCTTTAGAACAAGGCATAGTTTTCCCTGGTGGCTCTTTGGCTGTGGGAACAATCTCCAGACATATGGCCATTTTTGTGCCTGGCGTGACACCAAGTGGGAAAGGGTGGTTGTGAGGCTGAAGGCAGCAGGAAAGCCTGCAGCCCCCAGGTGTGTGGGGCTACGCAAGCGGTTGCCAAAGAGCTTTAGAACAAGGCATAGTTTTCCCTGCTGGCTCTTTGGGCGTGGGACCAATCACCAGACATATGGCCATTTTTGTGCCTGGCGTGGCGCCAAGAGGGAAAGGGTGGTTTGGAGGCTGAAGGCAGCAGGAAAGCCTGCAGCCCGCAGGTCTGTGGGACTACGCAAGCGGTTGCCAAAGAGCTTTAGAAAAAGGCATAGTTTTCCCTGCTGGCTCTTTGGGCGTGGGACCAGTCTCCAGACATATGGCCATTTTTGTGCCTGGCGCGGCGCCAAGTGGGAAAGGGTGGTTTTGAGGCTGAAGGCAGCAGGAAAGCCTGCAGCCCGCAGGTGTGTGGGGCTACGCAAGCGGTTCCCAAAGAGCTTTAGAACAAGGCATAGTTTTCCCTGCTGGCTCTTTGGGCGTGGGACCAATCTCCAGACATATGGGCATTTTTGTGCCTGGCATGGCGCCAAGTGGGAAAGGGTGGTTTTGAGGCTGAAGGCAGCAGGAAAGCCTGCAGCGCCCAGGTGTGTGGGGCCACTCAAGCGGTTCCAAAAGAGCTTTAGAACAAGGCATAGTTTTCCCTGCTGGCTCTTTGGGCGTGGGACCAGTCTCCAGACATATGGCCATTTTTGTGCCTGGCGTGACGCCAAGTGGGAAAGGGTGGTTTTGAGGCTGAAGGCAGCAGGAAAGCCTGCAGCCCCCAGGTCTGTGCGGCTACGCAAGTGGTTCCTAAAGAGCTTTAGAACAAGGCATAGTTTTCCCTGCTGGCTCTTTGGGCGTGGGACCAATCTCCAGACATATGGCCATTTTGGTGCCTGGCGCTGCGCCAAGTGGGAAAGGGTGGTTTTGAGGCTGAAGGCAGCAGGAAAGCCTGCAGCCCCCAGGTGTGTGGGGCTACGCAAGCGGTTCCCAAAGAGCTGTACAACAAAGCATAGTTTTCCCTGCTGGCTCTTTGGGCGTGGGACCAGTCTCCAGACATATGGCCATTTTTGTTCCTGGTGCGGCGCCAAGTGGGAAAGGGTGGTTTTGAGGCTGAAGGCAGCAGGAAAGCCTGCAGCCCCCAGGTCTGTGGGGCTACGCAAGCGGTTCCCAAAGAGCTTTAGAACAAGGCATAGTTTTCCCTGCTGGCTCTTTGGGCGTGGGACCAATCTCCAGTCATATTGCCATTTCTTTGTGCCTGGCGTGGCGCCAAGTGGGAAAGGGTGGTTTTGAGGCTGAAGGCGCCAGGAAAGCCTGCTGCCCCCAGGTGTGTGGGGCCACACCAGCGGTTCCCAAAGAGCTTTAGAACAAGGCATAGTTTTCCCTGCTGGCTCTTTGGGCGTGGGACCAGTCTCCAGACATATGTATATTTTGGAGTACGGCGCGGCGCCAAGAGGGAAAGGGTGGTTGTGAGGCTGAAGGCAGCAGGAAAGCCTGCAGCCCCCAGGTCTGTGGGGCTATGCAAGCGGTTCCCAAAGAGCTTTAGAACAAGGCATAGTTTTCCCTGCTGGCTCTTTGGGCGTGGGACCAATCACCAGACATATGGCCATTTTTGTGCCTGGCGTGGCGCCAAGTGGGAAAGGGTGGTTTTGAGGCTGAAGGCAGCAGGAAAGCCTGCAGCCCGCAGGTCTGTGGGGCTACGCAAGCGGTTCCCAAAGAGCTTTAGAACAAGGCATAGTTTTCCCTGCTGGCTCTTTGGGCGTGGGACCAATCTCCAGACATATGGCCATTTTTGTGCCTGGCGCGGCACCAAGTGGGAAAGGGTGGTTTTGAGGCTGAAGGCAGCAGGAAAGCCTGCAGCCCCCACGTCTGTGGGGCTACGCAAGCGGTTCCCAAAGAGCTTTAGAACAAGGCATAGTTTTCCCTGCTGTCTCTTTGTGCTTGGGACCAATCTCCAGACATATGGGCATTTTTGTGCCTGGCGTGGTGCCATTTGGGAAAGGGTGGTTTTGAGGCTGAAGGCAGCAGGAATGCCTGCAGCCCGCAGGTGTGTGGGGCTATGCAAGCGCTTCTCAAAGAGCTTTAGAACAAGGCATAGTTTTCCCTGCTGGCTCTTTGGGCATGGGACCAGTCTCCAGACATATGGGCATTTTTGTGCCTGGCATGGCGCCAAGTGGGAAAGGGTGGTTTTGAGGCTGAAGGCAGCAGGAAAGCCTGCAGCCCCCAGGTCTGTGCGGCTACGCAAGGGGTTCCTAAAGAGCTTTAGAAGAAGGCATAGTTTTCCCTGCTGGCTCTTTGGGCATGGGACCAGTCTCCAGACATATGGCCATTTTTGTGCCTGCCGCGGCGTCAAGTGGGAAAGGGTGGTTTTGAGGCTGAAGGCAGCAGGAAAGCCTGCAGCCCCCAGGTGTGTGGGGCTACGCAAGCTGTTCCGAAAGAGCTTTAGAAGAAGGCATAGTTTTCCCTGCTGGCTCTTTGGGCGTGGGACCAATCTCCAGACATATGGCCATTTTTGTGCCTGGCGTGGCGCCAAGTGGAGAAGGGTGATTTTGAGGCTGAAGGCGCCAGGAAATCCTGCAGGCCCCAGGTCTGCGGGGCCACACCAACGGTTCCAAAAGAGCTTTAGAACAAGGCATAGTTTTTCCTGCTGGCTCTTTGGGCGTGGGACCAATCTCCAGACATATTGCCATTTTTTTGTGCCTGGCGCGGCGCTAAGTGGGAAAGGGTGGTTTTGAAGCTGAAGGCGCCAGGAAAGCCTGCAGCCCCCAGGTGTGTGGGGCCACGCAAGCGGTTCCCAAAGAGCTTTAGAACAAGGCATAGTTTTCCCTGCTGGCTCTTTGGGCGTGGGACCAATCTCCAGACATATGGCCATTTTTGTGCCTGGCGCGGGGCCAAGTGGGAAAGGGTGGTTTTGAGGCTGAAGGCAGCAGGAAAGCCTGCAGCCCGCAGGTCTGTGGGACTACGCAAGCTGTTCCGAAGGAGCTTTAGAAGAAGGCATAGTTTTCCCTGCTGGCTCTTTGGGCGTGGGACCAATCTCCAGAAATATGGCCATTTTTGGGCCTGGAGCGGTGCCAAGAGGGAAAGGGTGGTTGTGAGGCTGAAGGCAGCAGGAAAGCCTGCAGCCCCCAGGTCTGTGGGGCTATGCAAGCGGTTCCCAAAGAGCTTTAGAACAAGGCATAGTTTTCCCTGCTGGCTCTTTGGGCGTGGGACCAATCACCAGACATATGGCCATTTTTGTGCCTGGCGTGGCGCCAAGTGGGAAAGGGTGGTTTTGAGGCTGAAGGCAGCAGGAAAGCCTGCAGCCCGCAGGTCTGTGGGGCTACGCAAGCGGTTCCCAAAGAGCTTTAGAACAAGGCATAGTTTTCCCTGCTGGCTCTTTGGGCGTGGGACCAATCTCCAGACATATGGCCATTTTTGTGCCTGGCGCGGCACCAAGTGGGAAAGGGTGGTTTTGAGGCTGAAGGCAGCAGGAAAGCCTGCAGCCCCCACGTCTGTGGGGCTACGCAAGCGGTTCCCAAAGAGCTTTAGAACAAGGCATAGTTTTCCCTGCTGTCTCTTTGTGCTTGGGACCAATCTCCAGACATATGGGCATTTTTGTGCCTGGCGTGGTGCCATTTGGGAAAGGGTGGTTTTGAGGCTGAAGGCAGCAGGAATGCCTGCAGCCCGCAGGTGTGTGGGGCTATGCAAGCGCTTCTCAAAGAGCTTTAGAACAAGGCATAGTTTTCCCTGCTGGCTCTTTGGGCATGGGACCAGTCTCCAGACATATGGGCATTTTTGTGCCTGGCATGGCGCCAAGTGGGAAAGGGTGGTTTTGAGGCTGAAGGCAGCAGGAAAGCCTGCAGCCCCCAGGTCTGTGCGGCTACGCAAGGGGTTCCTAAAGAGCTTTAGAAGAAGGCATAGTTTTCCCTGCTGGCTCTTTGGGCATGGGACCAGTCTCCAGACATATGGCCATTTTTGGGCCTGGAGCGGTGCCAAGTGGGAAAGGGTGGTTTTGAGGCTGAAGGCAGCAGGAAAGCCTGCAGCCCGCAGGTGTGTGGGGCTATGCAAGCGGTTCCCAAAGAGCTTTAGAAGAAGGCATAGTTTTCCCTGCTGGCTCTTTGGGCGTGGGACCAATCTCCAGACATATGGCCATTTTTTTTTTGCCTGGCGCGGCGCCAAGTGGGAAAGGGTGGTTTTGAGGCTGAAGGCGCCAGGAAAGCCTGCAGCCCCCAGGTGTGTGGGGCCACGCAAGCGGTTCCCAAAGAGCTTTAGAAGAAGGCATAGTTTTCCCTGCTGGCTCTTTGTGCGTGGGACCAATCTCCAGACATATGGCCATTTTTGTGCCTGGCGCGGGGCCAAGTGGGAAAGGGTGGTTTTGAGGCTGAAGGCAGCAGGAAAGCCTGCAGCCCCCAGGTCTGTGGGACTACGCAAGCTGTTCCGAAGGAGCTTTACAAGAAGGCATAGTTTTCCCTGCTGGCTCTTTGGGCGTGGGACCAATCTCCAGACATATGGCCATTTTTGTGCCTGGCGCGGTGCCAAGTGGGAAAGGGTGGTTTTGAGGCTGAAGGCAGCAGGAAAGCCTGCAGCCCGCAGGTGTGTGGGGCTATGCAAGCGGTTCCCAAAGAGCTTTAGAAGAAGGCATAGTTTTCCCTGCTGGCTCTTTGGGCGTGGGACCAATCTCCAGACATATGGCCATTTTTTTTGTGCCTGGCGCGGCGCCAAGTGGGAAAGGGTGGTTTTGAGGCTGAAGGCAGCAGGAAAGCCTGCAGCCCCCAGGTGTGTGGGTCCACGCAAGCGGTTCCCAAAGAGATTTAGAAGAAGGCATAGTTTTCCCTGCTGGCTCTTTGGGCGTGGGACCAATCTCCAGGCATATGGCCATTTTTGTGCCTGGCGCGGCGCCAAGTGGGAAAGGGTGGTTTTGAGGCTGAAGGCAGCAGGAAAGCCTGCAGCCCCCAGGTCTGTGGGGCTACGCAAGCGGTTCCCAAAGAGCTTTAGAACAAGGCATAGTTTTCCCTGCTGGCTCTTTGGGCGAGGGACCAGTCTCCAGACATTTAGCCATTTTTGTGCCTGGCGTGACGCCAAGTGGGAAAGGGTGGTTTTGAGGCTGAAGGCAGCAAGAAAGCCTGCAGCCCCCAGGTGTGTGGGGCTACGCAGGCGGTTGCCAAAGAGCTTTAGAACAAGGCATAGTTTTCCCTGCTGGCTCTTTGGGCGTGGGACCAATCTCCAGACATATGGCCATTTTTGTGCCTGGCGCGGCGCCAAGTGGGAAAGGGTGGTTTTGAGGCTGAAGGCAGCAAGAAAGCCTGCAGCCCGCAGGTCTGTGGGGCTACGCAAGCGGTTCCCAAAGAGCTTTAGAACAAGGCATAGTTTTCCCTGCTGGCTCTTTGGTCGAGGGACCAGTCTCCAGACATTTAGCCATTTTTGTGCCTGGCGTGGCGCCAAGTGTGAAAGGCTGGTTTTGAGGCTGAAGGCAGCAGGAAAGCCTGCAGCCCCCTGGTGTGTGGGGCTACACAAGCGGTTCCCAAAGAGCTTTAGAACAAGGCATAGTTTTCCCTGCTGGCTCTTTGGGCGTGAGACCCATCTCCAGACATATGGCCATTTCTGTGCCTGGCGCGGCGCCAAGTGGGAAAGGGTGGTTTTGAGGCTGAAGGCAGCAGGAAAGCCTGCAGCCCTCAGGTCTGTGGGGCTACGCAAGCGGTTCCCAAAGAGCTTTAGAAGAAGGCATAGTTTTCCCTGCTGGCTCTTTGTGCGTGGGACCAATCTCCAGACATATGGCCATTTTTGTGCCTGGCGCTGCACCAAGTGGGAAAGGGTGGTTTTGAGGCTGAAGGCAGCAGGAAAGCCTGCAGCCCCCAGGTCTGTGGGACTACGCAAGCTGTTCCGAAGGAGCTTTAGAAGAAGGCATAGTTTTCCCTGCTGGCTCTTTGGGCGTGGGGCCAATCTCCAGACATATGGCCATTTTTGTGCCTGGCGCGGTGCCAAGTGGGAAAGGGTGGTTTTGAGGCTGAAGGCAGCAGGAAAGCCTGCAGCCCGCAGGTCTGTGGGGCTATGCAAGCGGTTCCCAAAGAGCTTTAGAAGAAGGCATAGTTTTCCCTGCTGGCTCTTTGGGCGTGGGACCAATCTCCAGACATATGGCCATTTTTTTTTTGCCTGGCGCGGCGCCAAGTGGGAAAGGGTGGTTTTGAGGCTGAAGGCGCCAGGAAAGCCTGCAGCCCCCAGGTGTGTGGGTCCACGCAAGCGGTTCCCAAAGAGCTTTAGAAGAAGGCATAGTTTTCCCTGCTGGCTCTTTGGGCGTGGGACCAATCTCCAGCCATATGGCCATTTTTGTGCCTGGCGCGGCGCCAAGTGGGAAAGGGTGGTTTTGAGGCTGAAGGCAGCAGGAAAGCCTGCAGCCCCCAGGTCTGTGGGGCTACGCAAGCGGTTCCCAAAGAGCTTTAGAACAAGGCATAGTTTTCCCTGCTGGCTCTTTGGGCGAGGGACCAGTCTCCAGACATATGGCCATTTCTGTGCCTGGCGCGGCGCCAAGTGGGAAAGGGTGGTTTTGAGGCTGAAGGCAGCAGGAAAGCCTGCAGCCCTCAGGTCTGTGGGGCTACGCAAGCGGTTCCCAAAGAGCTTTAGAACAAGGCATAGTTTTCCCTGCTGTCTCTTTGGGCGTGGGACCAGTCTCCAGAAATATGTAGATTTTGGAGTCCGGCGCGGGGCCAAGTGGGAAAGGGTGGTTTTGAGGCTGAAGGCAGCAGGAAAGCCTGCAGCCCCCAGGTCTGTGGGGCTACGCAAGCGGTTCCCAAAGAGCTTTAGAACAAGGCAAAATTTTCCCTGCTGGCTCTTTGGGCGTGGGACCAATCTCCAGACATATTGCCATTTTTTTGTGCCTGGCGCGGCGCCAAGTGGGAAAGGGTGGTTTTGAGGCTGAAGGCGCCAGGAAAGCCTGCAGCCCCCAGGTGTGTGGGGCCACGCAAGCGGTTCCCAAAGAGCTTTAGAGGAAGGCATAGTTTTCCCTGCTGGCTCTTTGGGCGTGGGACCAATCTCCAGACATATGGCCATTTTTGTGCCTGGCGCGGCGCCAAGTGGGAAAGGGTGGTTTTGAGGCTGAAGGCAGCAGGAAAGCCTGCAGCCCCCAGGTCTGTGGGGCTACGCAAGCGGTTCCCAAAGAGCTTTAGAACAAGGCATAGTTTTCCCTGCTGGCTCTTTGGGCGTGGGACCAGTCTCCAGACATTTAGCCATTTTTGTGCCTGGCGTGACGCCAAGTGGGAAAGGGTGGTTTTGAGGCTGAAGGCAGCAAGAAAGCCTGCAGCCCCCAGGTGTGTGGGGCGACGCAAGCGGTTCCCAAAGAGCTTTAGAACAAGGCATAGTTTTCCCTGCTGGCTCTTTGGGCGTGGGACCAATCTCCAGACATATGGCCATTTTTGTGCCTGGCGCGGCGCCAAGTGGGAAAGGGTGGTTTTGAGGCTGAAGGCAGCAGGAAAGCCTGCAGCCCGCAGGTCTGTGGGGCTACGCAAGCGGTTCCCAAAGAGCTTTAGAACAAGGCATAGTTTTCCCTGCTGGCTCTTTGGGCGAGGGACCAGTCTCCAGACATTTAGCCATTTTTGTGCCTGGCGTGACGCCAAGTGTGAAAGGGTGGTTTTGAGGCTGAAGGCAGCAGGAAAGAATGAAGCCCCCAGGTGTGTGGGGCTACGCAAGCGGTTCCCAAAGAGCTTTAGAACAAGGCATAGTTTTCCCTGCTGGCTCTTTGGGCGTGGGACCAGTCTCCAGACATATGTAGATTTTGGAGTCCGGCGCGGGGCCAAGTGGGAAAGGGTGGTTTTGAGGCTGAAGGCAGCAGGAAAGCCTGCAGCCCCCAGGTCTGTGGGGCTACGCAAGCGGTTCCCAAAGAGCTTTAGAAGAAGGCATAGTTTTCCCTGCTGGCTCTTTGGGCGTGGGACCAATCTCCAGACATATTGCCATTTTTTTGTGCCTGGCGCGGCGCTAAGTGGGAAAGGGTGGTTTTGAGGCTGAAGGCGCCAGGAAAGCCTGCAGCCCCCAGGTGTGTGGGGCCACGCAAGCGGTTCCCAAAGAGCTTTAGAACAAGGCATAGTTTTCCCTGCTGGCTCTTTGGGCGTGGGACCAGTCTCCAGACATATGTAGATTTTGGAGTCTTGCGCGGCGCCAAGTGGGAAAGGGTGGTTTTGAGGCTGAAGGCAGCAGGAAAGCCTGCAGCCCCCAGGTGTGTGGGACTACGCAAGTGGTTCCCAAAGAGCTTTAGAACAAGGCATAGTTTTCCCTGCTGGCTCTTTGGGCGTGGGACCAATCTCCAGCCATATGGCCATTTTTGTGCCTGGCACGGCGCCAAGTGGGAAAGGGTGGTTTTGAGGCTGAAGGCAGCAGGAAAGCCTGCAGCCCCCAGGTCTGTGGGGCTACGCAAGCGGTTCCCAAAGAGCTTTAGAACAAGGCATAGTTTTCCCTGCTGGCTCTTTGGGCGTGGGACCAGTCTCCAGACATATGGCCATTTTTGTGCCTGGCGCGGCGCCAAGTGGGAAAGGGTGGTTTTGAGGCTGAAGGCAGCAGGAAAGCCTGCAGCCCCCAGGTGTCTGGGGCTACGCAAGCGGTTCCCAAAGAGCTTTAGAAGAAGGCATAGTTTTCCCTGCTGGCTCTTTGGGCGTGGGACCAATCTCCAGACATATGGCCATTTTTTTGTGCCTGGCGCGGCGCTAAGTGGGAAAGGGTGGTTTTGAGGCTGAAGGCGCCAGGAAAGCCTGCAGCCCCCAGGTGTGTGGGGCCACGCAAGCGGTTCCCAAAGAGCTTTAGAAGAAGGCATAGCTTTCCCTGCTGGCTCTTTGGGCGTGGGACCAATCTCCAGACATATGGCCATTTTTGTGCCTGGCGCGGCGCCAAGTGGGAAATGGTGGTTTTGAGGCTGAAGGCAGCAGGAAAGCCTGCAGCCCCCAGGTCTGTGGAGCTACGCAAGCGGTTCCCAAAGAGCTTTAGAACAAGGCATAATTTTCCCTGCTGGCTCTTTGGGCGTGGGAGCCATCTCCAGACATATGGCCATTTTTGTGCCTGGCGCGGCGCCAAGTGGTGAAGGGTGGTTTTGAGGCTGAAGGCAGCAGGATAGCCTGCAGCCCGCAGGTGTGTGCGGCTACGCAAGCCGTTCCCAAACAGCTTTACAACAAGGCATAGTTTTCCCTGCTGGCTCTTTGCGCATGGGACCAATCTCCAGACATATGGCCAGTTTTGTGCCTGGCGCGGCGCCAAGTGGTGAAGGGTGGTTTTGAGGCTGAAGGCGCCAGGAAAGCCTGCAGGCCCCAGGTCTGTGGGGCCACACCAACGGTTCCCAAAGAGCTTTAGAACAAGGCATAGTTTTTCCTGCTGGCTCTTTGGGCGTGGGACCAGTCTCCAGACATATGGCCATTTTTGTGCCTGGCGTGGCGCCAAGTGGGAAAGGGTGGTTTTGAGGCTGAAGGCAGCAGGAAAGTCTGCAGCCTGCAGGTCTGTGGGGCTACGCAAGTGCTTCCCAAAGAGCTTTAGAACAAGGCATAGTTTTCCCTGCTGGCTCTTTGGGTGTGGGACCAGTCTCCAGACATATGGCCATTTCTGTGCCTGGCGTGGCGCCAAGTGGGAAAGGGTGGTTTTGAGGCTGAAGGCAGCAGGAAAGCCTGCAGCCCCCAGGTGTGTGGGGCGACGCAAGCGGTTCCCAAAGAGCTTTAGAACAAGGCATAGTTTTCCCTGTTGGCTCTTTGGGCGTGGGACCCATCTCCAGACATATGGCCATTTTTGTGCCTTGCGCTGCGCCAAGTGGGAAAGGGTGGTTTTGAGGCTGAAGGCAGCAGGAAAGCCTGCAGCTCCCAGGTGTGTGGGGCGACGCAAGCGGTTCCCAAAGAGCTTTAGAACAAGGCATAGTTTTCCCTGTTGGCTCTTTGGGCGTGGGACCAGTCTCCAGACATATGTAGATTTTGGAGTCCTACGCGGCGCTAAGTGGGAAACGGTCGTTTTGAGGCTGAAGGCAGCAGGAAAGCCTGCAGCCCCCAGGTCTGTGGGGCTACGCAAGCGGTTCCCAAAGAGCTTTAGAAGAAGGCATAGTTTTCCCTGCTGTCTCTTTGGGCGTGGGACCAATCTCCAGACATATGGCCATTTTTTTGTGCCTGGCGCGGCGCCAAGTGGGAAAGGGTGGTTTTGAGGCTGAAGGCGCCAGGAAAGCCTGCAGCCCCCAGGTGTGTGGGGCCACGCAAGCGGTTCCCAAAGAGCTTTAGAACAAGGCATAGTTTTCCCTGCTGGCTCTTTGGGCGTGGGACCAATCTCCAGACATATGGCCATTTTTGTGCCTGGCGCGGCGCCAAGTGGGAAAGGGTGGTTTTGAGGCTGAAGGCAGCAGGAAAGCCTGCAGCCCGCAGGTCTGTGGGACTACGCAAGCTGTTCCGAAGGAGCTTTAGAAGAAGGCATAGTTTTCCCTGCTGGCTCTTTGGGCGTGGGACCAATCTCCAGACATATGGCCATTTCTGTGCCTGGCGCGGTGCCAAGTTGGAAAGGGTGGTTTTGAGGCTGAAGGCAGCAGGAAAGCCTGCAGCCCGCAGGTGTGTGGGGCTACGAAAGCGGTTCCCAAAGAGCTTTAGAACAAGGCATAGTTTTCCCTGCTGGCTCTTTGGGCGTGGGACCAATCTCCAGACATATGGCCATTTTTTTGTGCCTGGCGCGGCGCCAAGTGGGAAAGGGTGGTTTTGAGGCTGAAGGCAGCAGGAAAGCCTGCAGCCCCCAGGTCTGTGGGGCGACGCAAGCGGTTCCCAAAGAGCTTTAGAAGAAGGCATAGTTTTCCCTGTTGGCTCTTTGGGCGTGGGACCAGTCTCCAGACATATGTAGATTTTGGAGTCCGGCGCGGGGCCAATTGGGAAAGGGTGGTTTTGAGGCTGAAGGCAGCAGGAAAGCCTGCAGCCCCCAGGTGTGTGGGGCTACGCAAGCGGTTCCCAAAGAGCTTTAGAACAAGGCATAGTTTTCCCTGCTGGCTCTTTGGGCGTGGGACCAGTCTCCAGACATAGGGCCATTTTTGTGCCTGGTGCGGCGCCAAGTGGGAAAGGGTGGTTTTGAGGCTGAAGGCAGCAGGAAAGCCTGCAGCCCCCAGGTGTGTGGGGCTACGCAAGCGTTTCCCAAAGAGCTTTAGAACAAGGCATAGTTTTCCCTGCTGGCTCTTTGGGCGTGGGACCAATCTCCAGACATATTGCCATTTTTTTGTGCCTGGTGCGGCGCCAAGTGGGAAAGGGTGGTTTTGAGGCTGAAGGCGCCAGGAAAGCCTGCAGCCCCCAGGTGTGTGGGGCCACGCAAGCGGTTCCCAAAGAGCTTTAGAACAAGGCATAGTTTTCCCTGCTGGCTCTTTGGGCGTGGGACCAATCTCCAGACATATGGCCATTGTTGTGCCTGGCGCGGCGCCAAGTGGGAAAGGGTGGTTTTGAGGCTGAAGGCAGCAGGAAAGCCTGCAGCCCGCATGTCTGTGGGACTACGCAAGCTGTCCCGAAGGAGCTTTAGAAGAAGGCATAGTTTTCCCTGCTGGCTCTTTGGGCGTGGGACCAATCTCCAGACATATGGCCATTTCTGTTCCTGGCGCGGCGCCAAGTGGGAAAGGGTGGTTTTGAGGCTGAAGGCAGCAGGAAAGCCTGCAGCCCCCAGGTCTGTGGGGCGACGCAAGCGGTTCCCAAAGAGCTTTAGAACAAGGCATAGTTTTCCCTGCTGGCTCTTTGGGCGTGGGACCAGTCTCCAGACATATGTAGATTTTGGAGTCCGGCGCGGCGCCAAGTGGGAAAGGGTGGTTTTGAGGCTGAAGGCAGCAGGAAAGCCTGCAGCCCCCAGGTCTGTGGGGCGACGCAAGCGGTTCCCAAAGAGCTTTAGAAGAAGGCATAGTTTTCCCTGTTGGCTCTTTGGGCGTGGGACCAGTCTCCAGACATATGTAGATTTTGGAGTCCGGCGCGGGGCGAAGTGGGAAAGGGTGGTTTTGAGGCTGAAGGCAGCAGGAAAGCCTGCAGCCCGCAGGTCTGTGGGGCTACGCAAGCGGTTCCCAAAGAGCTTTAGAACAAGGCATAGTTTTCCCTGCTGGCTCTTTGGGCGTGGGACCAGTCTCCAGACATATGGCCATTTTTGTGCCTGGCGTGACGCCAAGTGGGAAAGGGTGGTTTTGAGGCTGAAGGCAGCAGGAAAGCCTGCAGCCCCCAGGTCTGTGGGGCTACGCAAGTGGTTCCTAAAGAGCTTTAGAACAAGGCATAGTTTTCCCTGCTGGCTCTTTGGGCGTGGGACCAATCTCCAGACATATGGCCATTTTTGTGCCTGGCGCGGCGCCAAGTGGGAAAGGGTGGTTTTGAGGCTGAAGGCAGCAGGAAAGCCTGCAGCCCCCAGGTCTGTGGGGCTACGCAAGCGGTTCCCAAAGAGCTTTAGAACAAGGCATAGTTTTCCCTGCTGGCTCTTTGGGCGTGGGACCAGTCTCCAGACATATGGCCATTTTTGTGCCTGGTGCGGCGCCAAGTGGGAAAGGGTGGTTTTGAGGCTGAAGGCAGCAGGAAAGCCTGCAGCCGCCAGGTCTGTGGGGCTACGCAAGCGGTTCCCAAAGAGCTTTAGAACAAGGCATAGTTTTCCCTGCTGGCTCTTTGGGCGTGGGACCAATCTCCAGACATATGGCCATTTCTTTGTGCCTGGGGTGGCGCCAAGTGGGAAAGGGTGTTTTTGAGGCTGAAGGCAGCAGGAAAGCCTGCTGCCCCCAGGTGTGTGGGGCCACACCAGCGGTTCCCACAGAGCTTTAGAACAAGGCATAGTTTTCCCTGCTGGCTCTTTGGGCGTGGGACCAATCTCCAGACATATGGCCATTTTGGTGCCTGGCGCAGCGCCAAGAGGGAAAGGGTGGTTTTGAGGCTGAAGGCAGTAGGAAAGCCTGCAGCCCGCATGTGTGTGGGGCTACGCAAGCGGTTCCCAAAGAGCTTTAGAACAAGGCATAGTTTTCCCTGTTGGCTCTTTGGGCGTGGGACCAGTCTCCAGACATATGTAGATTTTGGAGTCCGGCGCTGCGCCAAGTGGGAAACGGTGGTTTTGAGGCTGAAGGCAGCAGGAAAGCCTGCAGCCCCCAGGTCTCTGGGGCTACGCAAGCGGTTCCCAAAGAGCTTTAGAAGAAGGCATAGTTTTCCCTGCTGGCTCTTTGGGCATGGGACCAATCTCCAGACATATGGCCATTTTTGTGCCTGGCGTGACGCCAAGTGGGAAAGGGTGGTTTTGAGGCTGAAGGCAGCAGGAAAGCCTGCAGCCCCCAGGTCTGTGGGGCTACGCAAGTGGTTCCTAAAGAGTTTTAGAACAAGGCATAGTTTTCCCTGCTGGCTCTTTGGGCGTGGGACCAATCTCCAGACATATGGCCATTTTTGGGCCTGGAGCGGCGCCAAGTGGGAAAGGGTGGTTTTGAGGCTGAAGGCAGCAGGAAAGCCTGCAGCCCGCAGGTGTGTGGGGCTACGCAAGCGGTTCCCAAAGAGCTTTAGAACAAGGCATAGTTTTCCCTGCAGGCTCTTTGGGCGTGGGACCAGTCTCCAGACATATGGCCATTTTTGTGCCTGGCGTGGCGCCAAGTGGGAAAGGGTGTTTTTGAGGCTGAAGGCGCCAGGAAAGCCTGCTGCCCCCAGGTGTGTGGGGCCACACCAGCGGTTCCCAAAGAGCTTTAGAAGAAGGCATAGTTTTCCCTGCTGGCTCTTTGGGCGTGGGACCAATCTCCAGACATATGGCCATTTTGGTGCCTGGCACAGCGCAAAGAGGGAAAGGGTGGTTTTGAGGCTGAAGGCAGCAGGAAAGCCTGCAGCCCGCAGGTGTGTGGGGCTATGCAAGCGGTTCCCAAAGAGCTTTAGAACAAGGCATAGTTTTCCCTGCTGGCTCTTTGGGCGTGGGACCAGTCTCCAGACATATGGCCATTTTTGTGCCTGGCGCGGCGCCAAGTGGGAAAGGGTGGTTTTGAGGCTGAAGGCAGCAGGAAAGCCTGCAGCCCCCAGGTGTGTGGGGCTACGCAAGCGTTTCCCAAAGAGCTTTAGAAGAAGGCATAGTTTTCCCTGCTGGCTCTTTGGGCGTGGGACCAATCTCCAGACATATTGCCATTTTTTTGTGCCTGGCGTGGCGCCAAGTGGGAAAGGGTGGTTTTGAGGCTGAAGGCAGCAGGAAAGCCTGCAGCCCGCAGGTCTGTGGGGCTACGCAAGCAGTTCCCAAAGAGCTTTAGAACAAGGCATAGTTTTCCCTGCTGGCTCTTTGGGCGTGGGACCAATCTCCAGACATATTGCCATTTTTTTGTGCCTGGCGCGGCGCCAAGTGGGAAAGGTTGGTTTTGAGGCTGAAGGCAGCAGGATAGCCTGCAGCCCGCAGGTGTGTGGGGCTACGCAAGCCGTTCCCAAACAGCTTTAGAACAAGGCATAGTTTTCCCTGCTGGCTCTTTGGGCATGGGACCAATCTCCAGACATATGGCCACTTTTGTGCCTGGAGCGGCGCCAAGTGGGAAAGGGTGGTTTTGAGGCTGAAGGCGCCAGGAAAGCCTGCAGGCCCCAGGTCTGTGGGGCCACACCAACGGTACCCAAAGAGCTTTAGAACAAGGCATAGTTTTCCCTGCTGGCTCTTTGGGCGTGGGACCAGTCTCCAGACATATGGCCATATTTGTGCCTGGCGTGGCGCCAAGTGGGAAAGGGTGGCTTTGAGGCTGAAGGCAGCAGGAAAGCCTGCAGCCCGCAGGTCTGTGGGGCTACGCAAGCGGTTCCCAAAGAGCTTTAGAACAAGGCATAGTTTTCCCTGCTGGCTCTTTGGGCGTGGGACCAGTCTCCAGACATATGGCCATTTTTATGCCTGGCGCGGCGCCAAGTGGGAAAGGGTGGTTTTGAGGCTGAAGGCAGCAGGAAAGCCTGCAGCCCCCAGGTCTGTGGAGCTACGCAAGCGGTTCCCAAAGAGCTTTAGAAGAAGGCATAATTTTCCCTGCTGGCTCTTTGGGCGTGGGACCCATCTCCAGACATATGGCCATTTTTGTGCCTGGCGCGGCGCCAAGTGGGAAAGGGTGGTTTTGAGGCTGAAGGCAGCAGGAAAGCCTGCAGCCCGCAGGTGTGTGGGGCTACGCAAGCGGTTCCCAAAGAGCTTTAGAACAAGGCATATTTTTCCCTGTTGGCTCTTTGGGCGTGGGACCAGTCTCCAGACATATGGCCATTTTTGTGCCTTGCGCTGCGCCAAGTGGGAAAGGGTGGTTTTGAGGCTGAAGGCAGCAGGAAAGCCTGCAGCCCCCAGGTGTGTGGGGCTACGCAAGCGGTTCCCAAAGAGCTTTAGAACAAGGCATAGTTTTCCCTGCTGGCTCTTTGGGCGTGGGACCAGTCTCCAGACATATGTAGATTTTGGAGTCCGGCGCGGCGCCAAGTGGGAAACGGTGGTTTTGAGGCTGAAGGCAGCAGGAAAGCCTGCAGCCCCCAGGTCTCTGGGGCTACGCAAGCGGTTCCCAAAGAGCTTTAGAAGAAGGCATAGTTTTCCCTGCTGGCTCTTTGGGCGTGGGACCAATCTCCAGACATATGGCCATTTTGGTGCCTGGCGTGACGCCAAGTGGGAAAGGGTGGTTTTGAGGCTGAAGGCAGCAGGAAAGCCTGCAGCCCGCAGGTCTGTGGGGCTACGCAAGTGGTTCCTAAAGAGTTTTGGAACAAGGCATAGTTTTCCCTGCTGGCTCTTTGGGCGTGGGACCAATCTCCAGACATATGGCCATTTTTGTGCCTGGCTCGGCGCCAAGTGGGAAAGGGTGGTTTTGAGGCTGAAGGCAGCAGGAAAGCCTGCAGCCCGCAGGTGTGTGGGGCTATGCAAGCGGGTCCCAAAGAGCTTTAGAACAAGGCATAGTTTTCCCTGCTGGCTCTTTGGGCGTGGGACCAGTCTCCAGACATAGGGCCATTTTTGTGCCTGGCGCGGCGCCAAGTGGGAAAGGGTGGTTTTGAGGCTGAAGGCAGCAGGAAAGCCTGCAGCCCCCAGGTGTGTGGGGCTACGCAAGCGTTTCCCAAAGAGCTTTAGAACAAGGCATAGTTTTCCCTGCTGGCTCTTTGGGCGTGGGACCAATCTCCAGACATATTGCCATTTTTTTGTGCCTGGCGTGGCGCCAAGTGGGAAAGGGTGGTTTTGAGGCTGAAGGCGCCAGGAAAGCCTGCAGCCCCCAGGTGTGTGGGGCCACGCAAGCGGTTCCCAAAGAGCTTTAGAACAAGGCATAGTTTTCCCTGCTGGCTCTTTGGGCGTGGGACCAATCTCCAGACATATGGCCATTTTTGTGCCTGGCGCGGCGCCAAGTGGGAAAGGGTGGTTTTGAGGCTGAAGGCAGCAGGAAAGCCTGCAGCCCCCAGGTCTGTGGAGCTACGCAAGCGGTTCCCAAAGAGCTTTACAACAAGGCATAGTTTTCCCTGCTGGCTCTTTGGGCGTGGGACCCATCTCCAGACATATGGCCATTTTTGTGCCTGGCGCGGCGCCAAGTGGGAAAGGGTGGTTTTGAGGCTGAAGGCAGCAGGATAGCCTGCAGCCCGCAGGTCTGTGGGGCTACGCAAGCGGTTCCCAAAGAGCTTTAGAACAAGGCATAGTTTTCCCTGCTGACTCTTTGGGCATGGGACCAATCTCCAGACATATGGCCAGTTTTGTGCCTTGCGCTGCGCCAAGTGGGAAAGGGTGGTTTTGAGGCTGAAGGCAGCAGGAAAGCCTGCAGCCCCCAGGTCTGTGAGGCTACGCAAGCGTTTCCCAAAGAGCTTTAGAACAAGGCATAGTTTTCCCTGCTGGCTCTTTGGGTGTGGGACCCATCTCCAGACATATGGCCATTTTTGTGCCTGGCGTGACGCCAAGTGGGAAAGGGTGGTTTTGAGGCTGAAGGCAGCAGGAAAGCCTGCAGCCCCCAGGTGTGTGGGGCTACGCAAGCGGTTCCCAAAGGGCTTTAGAACAAGGCATAGTTTTCCCTGCTGGCTCTTTGGGCGTGGGACCAATCACCAGACATATGGCCATTTTTGTGCCTGGCGTGGCGCCAAGTGGGAAAGGGTGGTTTTGAGGCTGAAGGCAGCAGGAAAGCCTGCAGCCGCCAGGTGTGTGGGGCTACGCAAGCGGTTCCAAAAGAGCTTTAGAACAAGGCACAGTTTTCGCTGCTGTCTCTTTGGGCGTGAGACCAGTCTCCAGACATATGTAGATTTTGGAGTCCGGCGCGGCGCCAAGTGGGAAAGGGTGGTTTTGAGGCTGAAGGCAGCAGGAAAGCCTGCAGCCCCCAGGTCTGTGGGGCTACGCAAGCGGTTCCCAAAGAGCTTTAGAACAAGGCATAGTATTCCCTGCTGGCTCTTTGGGCGTGGGACCAATCTCCAGACATATGGCCATTTTGGTGCCTGGAGCGACGCCAAGTGGGAAAGGGTGGTTTTGAGGCTGAAGGCAGCAGGAAAGCCTGCAGCCCCCACGTCTGTGGGGCTATGCAAGCGGTTCCCAAAGAGCTTTAGAACAAGGCATAGTTTTCCCTGCTGGCTCTTTGGGCGTGGGACCAGTCTCCAGACATATGGCCATTTTTGTGACTGGCGTGACGCCAAGTGGGAAAGGGTGGTTTTGAGCCTGAAGGCAGCAGGAAAGCCTGCAGCCCCCAGGTGTGTGGGGCTACGCAAGCGGTTCCCAAAGAGCTTTAGAACAAGGCATAGTTTTCCCTGCTGGCTCTTTGGGCGTGGGACCAATCACCAGACATATGGCCATTTTTGTGCCTGGCGTGGCGCCAAGTGGGAAAGGGTGGTTTTGAGGCTGAAGGCAGCAGGAAAGCCTGCAGCCCCCAGGTGTGTGGGGCTACGCAAGCGGTTCCCAAAGAGCTTTAGAACAAGGCATAGTTTTCCCTGCTGGCTCTTTGGGCGTGAGACCAGTCTCCAGACATATGGCCATTTCTGTGCCTGGCGCTGCACCAAGTGGGAAAGGGTGGTTTTGAGGCTGAAGGCAGCAGGAAAGCCTGCAGCCCGCAGGTGTGTGGGGCTACGCAAGCGGTTCCCAAAGAGCTTTAGAACAAGGCATAATTTTCCCTGCTGGCTCTTTGGGCGTGGGACCAATCTCCAGACATATGGCCATTTTGGTGCCTGGCGTGACGCCAAGTGGGAAAGGGTGGTTTTGAGGCTGAAGGCAGCAGGAAAGCCTGCAGCCCGCAGGTCTGTGGGGCTACGCAAGTGGTTCCTAAAGAGTTTTAGAACAAGGCATAGTTTTCCCTGCTGGCTCTTTGGGCGTGGGACCAGTCTCCAGACATAGGGCCATTTTTGTGCCTGGCGCGGCGCCAAGTGGGAAAGGGTGGTTTTGAGGCTGAAGGCAGCAGGAAAGCCTGCAGCCCCCAGGTGTGTGGGGCTACGCAAGCGTTTCCCAAAGAGCTTTAGAACAAGGCATAGTTTTCCCTGCTGGCTCTTTGGGCGTGGGACCAATCTCCAGACATATGGCCATTTTTTTGTGCCTGGTGTGGCGCCAAGTGGGAAAGGGTGGTTTTGAGGCTGAAGGCGCCAGGAAAGCCTGCAGCCCCCAGGTGTGTGGGGCCACGCAAGCGGTTCCCAAAGAGCTTTAGAACAAGGCATAGTTTTCCCTGCTGTCTCTTTGGGCGTGGGACCAATCTCCAGACATATGGCCATTTTTGTGCCTGGCGCGGCGCCAAGTGGGAAAGGGTGGTTTTGAGGCTGAAGGCAGCAGGAAAGCCTGCAGCCCCCAGGTCTGTGGAGCTACGCAAGCGGTTCCCAAAGAGCTTTAGAACAAGGCATAGTTTTCCCTGCTGGCTCTTTGGGCGTGGGACCCATCTCCAGACATATGGCCATTTTTGTGCCTGGCGCGGCGCCAAGTGGGAAAGGGTGGTTTTGAGGCTGAAGGCAGCAGGATAGCCTGCAGCCCGCAGGTCTGTGGGGCTACGCAAGCGGTTCCCAAAGAGCTTTAGAACAAGGCATAGTTTTCCCTGCTGGCTCTTTGGGCATGGGACCAATCTCCAGACATATGGCCAGTTTTGTGCCTTGCGCTGCGCCAAGTGGGAAAGGGTGGTTTTGAGGCTGAAGGCAGCAGGAAAGCCTGCAGCCCCCAGGTCTGTGAGGCTACGCAAGCGTTTCCCAAAGAGCTTTAGAACAAGGCATAGTTTTCCCTGCTGGCTCTTTGGGTGTGGGACCAGTCTCCAGACATATGGCCATTTTTGTGCCTGGCGTGACGCCAAGTGGGAAAGGGTGGTTTTGAGGCTGAAGGCAGCAGGAAAGCCTGCAGCCCCCAGGTGTGTGGGGCCACGCAAGCGGTTCCCAAAGAGCTTTAGAACAAGGCATAGTTTTCCCTGCTGGCTCTTTGGGCGTGGGACCAATCTCCAGACATATGGCCATTTTTGTGCCTGGCGCGGCGCCAAGTGGGAAAGGGTGGTTTTGAGGCTGAAGGCAGCAGGAAAGCCTGCAGCCCCCAGGTCTGTGGAGCTACGCAAGCGGTTCCCAAAGAGCTTTAGAACAAGGCATAGTTTTCCCTGCTGGCTCTTTGGGCGTGGGACCCATCTCCAGACATATGGCCATTTTTGTGCCTGGCGCGGCGCCAAGTGGGAAAGGGTGGTTTTGAGGCTGAAGGCAGCAGGATAGCCTGCAGCCCGCAGGTCTGTGGGGCTACGCAAGCGGTTCCCAAAGAGCTTTAGAACAAGGCATAGTTTTCCCTGCTGGCTCTTTGGGCATGGGACCAATCTCCAGACATATGGCCAGTTTTGTGCCTTGCGCTGCGCCAAGTGGGAAAGGGTGGTTTTGAGGCTGAAGGCAGCAGGAAAGCCTGCAGCCCCCAGGTCTGTGAGGCTACGCAAGCGTTTCCCAAAGAGCTTTAGAACAAGGCATAGTTTTCCCTGCTGGCTCTTTGGGTGTGGGACCAGTCTCCAGACATATGGCCATTTTTGTGCCTGGCGTGACGCCAAGTGGGAAAGGGTGGTTTTGAGGCTGAAGGCAGCAGGAAAGCCTGCAGCCCCCAGGTTTGTGGGGCTACGCAAGCGGTTCCCAAAGGGCTTTAGAACAAGGCATAGTTTTCCCTGCTGGCTCTTTGGGCGTGGGACCAATCACCAGACATATGGCCATTTTTGTGCCTGGCGTGGCGCCAAGTGGGAAAGGGTGGTTTTGAGGCTGAAGGCAGCAGGAAAGCCTGCAGCCGCCAGGTGTGTGGGGCTACGCAAGCGGTTCCCAAAGAGCTTTAGAACAAGGCACAGTTTTCGCTGCTGTCTCTTTGGGCGTGGGACCAGTCTCCAGACATATGTAGATTTTGGAGTCCGGCGCGACGCCAAGTGGGAAAGGGTGGTTTTGAGGCTGAAGGCAGCAGGAAAGCCTGCAGCCCGCAGGTCTGTGGGGCTACGCAAGCGGTTCCCAAAGAGCTTTAGAACAAGGCATAGTATTCCCTGCTGGCTCTTTGGGCGTGGGACCAATCTCCAGACATATGGCCATTTTGGTGCCTGGAGCGACGCCAAGTGGGAAAGGGTGGTTTTGAGGCTGAAGGCAGCAGGAAAGCCTGCAGCCCCCACGTCTGTGGGGCTATGCAAGCGGTTCCCAAAGAGCTTTAGAACAAGGCATAGTTTTCCCTGCTGGCTCTTTGGGCGTGGGACCAGTCTCCAGACATATGGCCATATTTGTGACTGGCGTGACGCCAAGTGGGAAAGGGTGGTTTTGAGCCTGAAGGCAGCAGGAAAGCCTGCAGCCCCCAGGTGTGTGGGGCTACGCAAGCGGTTCCCAAAGAGCTTTAGAACAAGGCATAGTTTTCCCTGGTCGCTCTTTGGGCGTGGGACCAATCTCCAGACATATGGCCATTTTTGTGCCTGGCGCGGCGCCAAGTGGTGAAGGGTGGTTTTGAGGCTGAAGGCGCCAGGAAAGCCTGCAGCCCCCAGGTCTGTGGGGCCACACCAACGGTTCCCAAAGAGCTTTAGAACATGGCATATTTTTCCCTGCTGGGTCTTTGGGCGTGGGACCAGTCTCCAGACATATGTAGATTTTGGAGTCCTGCGCGGCGCCAAGTGGGAAACGGTCATTTTGAGGCTGAAGGCAGCAGGAAAGCCTGCAGCCCCCAGGTCCGTGGGGCTACGCAAGCGGTTCCCAAAGAGCTTTAGAAGAAGGCATAGTTTTCCCTGCTGGCTCTTTGGGCGTGGGACCAATCTCCAGACATATGGCCATTTTTTTGTGCCTGGCGCGGCGCCAAGTGGGAAAGGGTGGTTTTGAGGCTGAAGGCAGCAGGAAAGCCTGCAGCCCCCAGGTCTGTGGGGCGACGCAAGCGGTTCCCAAAGAGCTTTAGAAGAAGGCATAGTTTTCCCTGTTGGCTCTTTGGGCGTGGGACCAGTCTCCAGACATATGTAGATTTTGGAGTCCGGCGCGGGGCCAATTGGGAAAGGGTGGTTTTGAGGCTGAAGGCAGCAGGAAAGCCTGCAGCCCGCAGGTGTGTGGGGCTACGCAAGCGGTTCCCAAAGAGCTTTAGAACAAGGCATAGTTTTCCCTGCTGGCTCTTTGGGCGTGGGACCAGTCTCCAGACATAGGGCCATTTTTGTGCCTGGTGCGGCGCCAAGTGGGAAAGGGTGGTTTTGAGGCTGAAGGCAGCAGGAAAGCCTGCAGCCCCCAGGTGTGTGGGGCTACGCAAGCGTTTCCCAAAGAGCTTTAGAACAAGGCATAGTTTTCCCTGCTGGCTCTTTGGGCGTGGGACCAATCTCCAGACATATTGCCATTTTTTTGTGCCTGGTGCGGCGCCAAGTGGGAAAGGGTGGTTTTGAGGCTGAAGGCGCCAGGAAAGCCTGCAGCCCCCAGGTGTGTGGGGCCACGCAAGCGGTTCCCAAAGAGCTTTAGAACAAGGCATAGTTTTCCCTGCTGGCTCTTTGGGCGTGGGACCAATCTCCAGACATATGGCCATTTTGGTGCCTGGCGCAGCGCCAAGAGGGAAAGGGTGGTTTTGAGGCTGAAGGCAGTAGGAAAGCCTGCAGCCCGCATGTGTGTGGGGCTACGCAAGCGGTTCCCAAAGAGCTTTAGAACAAGGCATAGTTTTCCCTGTTGGCTCTTTGGGCGTGGGACCAGTCTCCAGACATATGTAGATTTTGGAGTCCGGCGCTGCGCCAAGTGGGAAACGGTGGTTTTGAGGCTGAAGGCAGCAGGAAAGCCTGCAGCCCCCAGGTCTCTGGGGCTACGCAAGCGGTTCCCAAAGAGCTTTAGAAGAAGGCATAGTTTTCCCTGCTGGCTCTTTGGGCGTGGGACCAATCTCCAGACATATGGCCACTTTTGTGCCTGGCGCGGCACCAAGTGGGAAAGGGTGGTTTTGAGGCTGAAGGCAGCAGGAAAGCCTGCAGCCCCCAGGTGTGTGGGGCTACGCAAGCGGTTCCCAAAGAGCTTTACAACAAGGCACAGTTTCCCTGCTGGCTCTTTGGGCGTGGGACCAATCTCCAGCCATATGGCCATTTTTGTGTCTGGAGCGGCGCCAAGTGGGAAAGGGTGGTTTTGAGGCTGAAGGCAGCAGGAAAGCCTGCAGCCCCCAGGTGTGTGGGGCTACGCAAGCGGTTCCCAAAGAGCTTTACAACAACGCATAGTTTTCCCTGCTGGCTCTTTGGGCGTGGGACCAATCTCCAGACATATGGCTATTTTTGTGCCTGGCGCTGCACCAAGTGGGAAAGGGTGGTTTTGAGGCTGAAGGCAGCAGTAAAGCCTGCAGCCCCCAAGTCTGTGGGGCTACGCAAGCGGTTCCCAAAGAGCTTACTACAAGGCATAGTTTTCCCTCCTGGCTCTTTGGGCGTGGGACCAATCTCCAGGCATATGGCCATTTTGGTGCCTGGCGCGACGCCAAGTGGGAAAGGGAGGTTTTGAGGCTGAAGGCAGCAGGAAAGCATGCAGCCCCCAGGTCTGTGGGGCTACTCAAGCGGTTCCCAAAGAGCTTTAGAACAAGGCATAGTTTTCCCTGCTGGCTCTTTGGGCGTGGGACCAATCTCCAGACATATGGCCATTTTTGTGCCTGGCGCTGCACCAAGTGGGAAAGGGTGGTTTTGAGGCTGAAGGCAGCAGGAAAGCCTGCAGCCCGCAGGTCTGTGGGGCCACATCAGCGGTTCCCAAAGAGCTTTAGAACAAGGCATAGTTTTCCCTGCTGGCTCTTTGGGCGTGGGACCAATCTCCAGACATATGGCCACTTTTGTGCCTGGCGCTGCACCAAGTGGGAAAGGGTGGTTTTGAGGCTGAAGGCAGCAGGAAAGCCTGCAGCCCCCAGTTGTGTGGGGCTATGCAAGCGGTTCCCAAAGAGCTTTACAACAAGGCATAGTTTTCCCTGCTGGCTCTTTGGGCGTGGGACCAATCTCCAGGCATATGGCCATTTTTGTGCCTGGCGCGGCGCCAAGTGGGAAAGGGTGGTTTTGAGGCTGAAGGCAGCAGGAAAGCCTGCAGCCCCCAGGTGTGTGGGGCTACGCAAGCGGTTCCCAAAGAGCTTTAGAACAAGGCATAGTTTTCCCTGCTGGCTCTTTGGGCGTGGGACCAATCTCCAGGCATATGGCCATTTTTGGGCCTGGAGCGGTGCCAAGTGGGAAAGGGTGGTTTTGAGGCTGAAGGCAGCAGGAAAGCCTGCAGCCCGCAGGTCTGTGGGGCTACGCAAGCGGTTCCCAAAGAGCTTTAGAAGAAGCCATAGTTTTCCCTGCTGGCTCTTTGGGCGTGGGACCAATCTCCAGGCTTATGGCCATTTTTCTGCCTGGCGCTGCACCAAGTGGGAAAGGGTGGTTTTGAGTCTGAAGGCAGCAGGAAAGCCTGCAGCCCCCAGGTGTGTGGGGCTACGCAAGCGGTTCCCAAAGAGCTTTAGAACAAGGCATAGTTTTCCCTGCTGGCTCTTTGGGCGTGGGACCAATCTCCAGGCATATGGCCATTTTGGTGCCTGGAGCGACGCCAAGTGGGAAAGGGTGGTTTTGAGGCTGAAGGCAGCAGGAAAGCCTGCAGCCCCCAGGTGTGTGGGGCTACGCAAGCGGTTCCCAAAGAGCTTTAGAACAAGGCATAGTTTTCCCTGCTGGCTCTTTGGGCGTGGGACCAATCTCCAGACATATGGCCACTTTTGTGCCTGGCGCTGCACCAAGTGGGAAAGGGTGGTTTTGAGGCTGAAGGCAGCAGGAAAGCCTGCAGCCCGCAGGTGTGTGGGGCTACGCAAGCGGTTCCCAAAGAGCTTTACAACAAGGCACAGTTTTCCCTGCTGGCTCTTTGGGCGTGGGACCAATCTCCAGACATATGGCCACTTTTGTGCCTGGCTCGGCGCCAAGTGGGAAAGGGTGGTTTTGAGGCTGAAGGCAGCAGGAAAGCCTGCAGCCCCCAGGTCTGTGGGGCTACGCAAGCGGTTCCCAAAGAGCTTTACAA
Organism: Larus michahellis; assembly: GCF_964199755.1. Classification (NCBI taxonomy): domain Eukaryota; kingdom Metazoa; phylum Chordata; class Aves; order Charadriiformes; family Laridae; genus Larus; species Larus michahellis. The sequence continues at coordinate 951,517 of NW_027436348.1, read as the reverse complement.
CAACGCATAGTTTTCCCTGCTGGCTCTTTGGGCGTGGGACCAATCTCCAGACATATGGCCATTTTTGTGCCTGGCGCTGCACCAAGTGGGAAAGGGTGGTTTTGAGGCTGAAGGCAGCAGGAAAGCCTGCAGCCCGCAGGTCTGTGGGGCCACATCAGCGGTTCCCAAAGAGCTTTAGATCAAGGCATAGTTTTCCCTGCTGGCTCTTTGGGCGTGGGACCAATCTCCAGACATATGGCCACTTTTGTGCCTGGCGCTGCACCAAGTGGGAAAGGGTGGTTTTGAGGCTGAAGGCAGCAGGAAAGCCTGCAGCCGCCAGGTGTGTGGGGCTATGCAAGCGGTTCCCAAAGAGCTTTACAACAAGGCACAGTTTTCGCTGCTGGCTCTTTGGGCGTGGGACCAATCTCCAGGCATATGGCCATTTTTGTGCCTGGCGCGGCGCCAAGTGGGAAAGGGTGGTTTTGAGGCTGAAGGCAGCAGGAAAGCCTGAAGCCCACATGTCTCTGGGGCTACGCAAGCGGTTCCCAAAGAGCTTTAGAAGAAGGCATAGTTTTCCCTGCTGTCTCTTTGGGCGTGGGACCAATCTCCAGACATATGGCCACTTTTGTGCCTGGCGCGGCACCAAGTGGGAAAGGGTGGTTTTGAGGCTGAAGGCAGCAGGAAAGCCTGCAGCCCCCAGGTGTGTGGGGCTACGCAAGCGGTTCCCAAAGAGCTTTACAACAAGGCACAGTTTTCCCTGCTGGCTCTTTGGGCGTGGGACCAATCTCCAGACATATGGCCATTTTTGTGTCTGGAGCGGCGCCAAGTGGGAAAGGGTGGTTTTGAGGCTGAAGGCAGCAGGAAAGCCTGCAGCCCCCAGGTCTGTGGGGCTACGCAAGCGGTTCCCAAAGAGCTTTACAACAACGCATAGTTTTCCCTGCTGTCTCTTTGGGCGTGGGACCAATCTCCAGACATATGGCTATTTTTGTGCCTGGCGCTGCACCAAGTGGGAAAGGGTGGTTTTGAGGCTGAAGGCAGCAGTAAAGCCTGCAGCCCCCAAGTCTGTGGGGCTACGCAAGCGGTTCCCAAAGAGCTTACTACAAGGCATAGTTTTCCCTCCTGGCTCTTTGGGCGTGGGACCAATCTCCAGGCATATGGCCATTTTGGTGCCTGGCGCGACGCCAAGTGGGAAAGGGAGGTTTTGAGGCTGAAGGCAGCAGGAAAGCATGCAGCCCCCACGTCTGTGGGGCTACTCAAGCGGTTCCCAAAGAGCTTTAGAACAAGGCATAGTTTTCCCTGCTGGCTCTTTGGGCGTGGGACCAATCTCCAGACATATGGCCATTTTTGTGCCTGGCGCTGCACCAAGTGGGAAAGGGTGGTTTTGAGGCTGAAGGCAGCAGGAAAGCCTGCAGCCCCCAGGTCTGTGGGGCCACATCAGCGGTTCCCAAAGAGCTTTAGAACAAGGCATAGTTTTCCCTGCTGGCTCTTTGGGCGTGGGACCAATCTCCAGACATATGGCCACTTTTGTGCCTGGCGCTGCACCAAGTGGGAAAGGGTGGTTTTGAGGCTGAAGGCAGCAGGAAAGCCTGCAGCCCCCAGTTGTGTGGGGCTATGCAAGCGGTTCCCAAAGAGCTTTACAACAAGGCATAGTTTTCCCTGCTGGCTCTTTGGGCGTGGGACCAATCTCCAGGCATATGGCCATTTTTGTGCCTGGCGCGGCGCCAAGTGGGAAAGGGTGGTTTTGAGGCTGAAGGCAGCAGGAAAGCCTGCAGCCCCCAGGTGTGTGGGGCTACGCAAGCGGTTCCCAAAGAGCTTTAGAACAAGGCATAGTTTTCCCTGCTGGCTCTTTGGGCGTGGGACCAATCTCCAGGCATATGGCCATTTTTGGGCCTGGAGCGGTGCCAAGTGGGAAAGGGTGGTTTTGAGGCTGAAGGCAGCAGGAAAGCCTGCAGCCCGCAGGTCTGTGGGGCTACGCAAGCGGTTCCCAAAGAGCTTTAGAAGAAGCCATAGTTTTCCCTGCTGGCTCTTTGGGCGTGGGACCAATCTCCAGGCTTATGGCCATTTTTCTGCCTGGCGCTGCACCAAGTGGGAAAGGGTGGTTTTGAGTCTGAAGGCAGCAGGAAAGCCTGCAGCCCCCAGGTGTGTGGGGCTACGCAAGCGGTTCCCAAAGAGCTTTAGAACAAGGCATAGTTTTCCCTGCTGGCTCTTTGGGCGTGGGACCAATCTCCAGGCATATGGCCATTTTGGTGCCTGGAGCGACGCCAAGTGGGAAAGGGTGGTTTTGAGGCTGAAGGCAGCAGGAAAGCCTGCAGCCCCCAGGTGTGTGGGGCTACGCAAGCGGTTCCCAAAGAGCTTTAGAACAAGGCATAGTTTTCCCTGCTGGCTCTTTGGGCGTGGGACCAATCTCCAGACATATGGCCACTTTTGTGCCTGGCGCTGCACCAAGTGGGAAAGGGTGGTTTTGAGGCTGAAGGCAGCAGGAAAGCCTGCAGCCCCCAGGTGTGTGGGGCTACGCAAGCGGTTCCCAAAGAGCTTTACAACAAGGCACAGTTTTCCCTGCTGGCTCTTTGGGCGTGGGACCAATCTCCAGACATATGGCCACTTTTGTGCCTGGCTCGGCGCCAAGTGGGAAAGGGTGGTTTTGAGGCTGAAGGCAGCAGGAAAGCCTGCAGCCCCCAGGTCTGTGGGGCTACGCAAGCGGTTCCCAAAGAGCTTTACAACAACGCATAGTTTTCCCTGCTGGCTCTTTGGGCGTGGGACCAATCTCCAGACATATGGCCATTTTTGTGCCTGGCGCTGCACCAAGTGGGAAAGGGTGGTTTTGAGGCTGAAGGCAGCAGGAAAGCCTGCAGCCCGCAGGTCTGTGGGGCCACATCAGCGGTTCCCAAAGAGCTTTAGAACAAGGCATAGTTTTCCCTGCTGGCTCTTTGGGCGTGGGACCAATCTCCAGACATATGGCCACTTTTGTGCCTGGCGCTGCACCAAGTGGGAAAGGGTGGTTTTGAGGCTGAAGGCAGCAGGAAAGCCTGCAGCCGCCAGGTGTGTGGGGCTATGCAAGCGGTTCCCAAAGAGCTTTACAACAAGGCACAGTTTTCGCTGCTGGCTCTTTGGGCGTGGGACCAATCTCCAGGCATATGGCCATTTTTGTGCCTGGCGCGGCGCCAAGTGGGAAAGGGTGGTTTTGAGGCTGAAGGCAGCAGGAAAGCCTGAAGCCCACATGTCTCTGGGGCTACGCAAGCGGTTCCCAAAGAGCTTTAGAACAAGGCATAGTTTTCCCTGCTGTCTCTTTGGGCGTGGGACCAATCTCCAGACATATGGCCACTTTTGTGCCTGGCGCGGCACCAAGTGGGAAAGGGTGGTTTTGAGGCTGAAGGCAGCAGGAAAGCCTGCAGCCCCCAGGTGTGTGGGGCTACGCAAGCGGTTCCCAAAGAGCTTTACAACAAGGCACAGTTTTCCCTGCTGGCTCTTTGGGCGTGGGACCAATCTCCAGCCATATGGCCATTTTTGTGTCTGGAGCGGCGCCAAGTGGGAAAGGGTGGTTTTGAGGCTGAAGGCAGCAGGAAAGCCTGCAGCCCCCAGGTCTGTGGGGCTACGCAAGCGGTTCCCAAAGAGCTTTACAACAACGCATAGTTTTCCCTGCTGGCTCTTTGGGCGTGGGACCAATCTCCAGACATATGGCTATTTTTGTGCCTGGCGCTGCACCAAGTGGGAAAGGGTGGTTTTGAGGCTGAAGGCAGCAGGAAAGCCTGCAGCCCCCAAGTCTGTGGGGCTACGCAAGCGGTTCCCAAAGAGCTTTAGAAGAAGGCATAGTTTTCCCTGCTGGCTCTTTGGGCGTGGGACCAATCTCCAGCCATATGGCCATTTTTGTGCCTGGCGCGGCACCAAGTGGGAAAGGGTGGTTTTGAGGCTGAAGGCAGCAGGAAAGCCTGCAGCCCCCACGTCTGTGGGGCTACGCAAGCGGTTCCCAAAGAGCTTACTACAAGGCATAGTTTTCCCTCCTGCCTCTTTGGGCGTGGGACCAATCTCCAGGCATATGGCCATTTTGGTGCCTGGCGCGACGCCAAGTGGGAAAGGGTGGTTTTGAGGCTGAAGGCAGCAGGAAAGCATGCAGCCCCCACGTCTGTGGGGCTACTCAAGCGGTTCCCAAAGAGCTTTAGAACAAGGCATAGTTTTCCCTGCTGGCTCTTTGGGCGTGGGACCAATCTCCAGACATATGGCCATTTTTGTGCCTGGCGCTGCACCAAGTGGGAAAGGGTGGTTTTGAGGCTGAAGGCAGCAGGAAAGCCTGCAGCCCCCAGGTCTGTGGGGCCACATCAGCGGTTCCCAAAGAGCTTTAGAACAAGGCATAGTTTTCCCTGCTGGCTCTTTGGGCGTGGGACCAATCTCCAGACATATGGCCACTTTTGTGCCTGGCGCTGCACCAAGTGGGAAAGGGTGGTTTTGAGGCTGAAGGCAGCAGGAAAGCCTGCAGCCCCCAGTTGTGTGGGGCTATGCAAGCGGTTCCCAAAGAGCTTTACAACAAGGCACAGTTTTCCCTGCTGGCTCTTTGGGCGTGGGACCAATCTCCAGGCATATGGCCATTTTTGTGCCTGGCGCGGCGCCAAGTGGGAAAGGGTGGTTTTGAGGCTGAAGGCAGCAGGAAAGCCTGCAGCCCCCAGGTGTGTGGGGCTACGCAAGCGGTTCCCAAAGAGCTTTAGAACAAGGCATAGTTTTCCCTGCTGGCTCTTTGGGCGTGGGACCAATCTCCAGGCATATGGCCATTTTTGGGCCTGGAGCGGTGCCAAGTGGGAAAGGGTGGTTTTGAGGCTGAAGGCAGCAGGAAAGCCTGCAGCCCCCAGGTCTGTGGGGCTACGCAAGCGGTTCCCAAAGAGCTTTAGAAGAAGCCATAGTTTTCCCTGCTGGCTCTTTGGGTGTGGGACCAATCTCCAGGCTTATGGCCATTTTTCTGCCTGGCGCTGCACCAAGTGGGAAAGGGTGGTTTTGAGTCTGAAGGCAGCAGGAAAGCCTGCAGCCCCCAGGTGTGTGGGGCTACGCAAGCGGTTCCCAAAGAGCTTTAGAACAAGGCATAGTTTTCCCTGCTGGCTCTTTGGGCGTGGGACCAATCTCCAGGCATATGGCCATTTTGGTGCCTGGAGCGACGCCAAGTGGGAAAGGGTGGTTTTGAGGCTGAAGGCAGCAGGAAAGCCTGCAGCCCCCAGGTGTGTGGGGCTACGCAAGCGGTTCCCAAAGAGCTTTAGAACAAGGCATAGTTTTCCCTGCTGGCTCTTTGGGCGTGGGACCAATCTCCAGACATATGGCCACTTTTGTGCCTGGCGCTGCACCAAGTGGGAAAGGGTGGTTTTGAGGCTGAAGGCAGCAGGAAAGCCTGCAGCCCCCAGGTGTGTGGGGCTACGCAAGCGGTTCCCAAAGAGCTTTACAACAAGGCACAGTTTTCCCTGCTGGCTCTTTGGGCGTGGGACCAATCTCCAGACATATGGCCACTTTTGTGCCTGGCTCGGCGCCAAGTGGGAAAGGGTGGTTTTGAGGCTGAAGGCAGCAGGAAAGCCTGCAGCCCCCAGGTCTGTGGGGCTACGCAAGCGGTTCCCAAAGAGCTTTACAACAACGCATAGTTTTCCCTGCTGGCTCTTTGGGCGTGGGACCAATCTCCAGACATATGGCCATTTTTGTGCCTGGCGCGGTGCCAAGTGGGAAAGGGTGGTTTTGAGGCTGAAGGCAGCAGGAAAGCCTGCAGCCCCCAAGTCTGTGGGGCTACGCAAGCGTTTCCCAAAGAGCTTTAGAACAAGGCATAGTTTTCCCTCCTGGCTCTTTGGGCGTGGGACCAATCTCCAGCCATATGGCCATTTTTGTGCCTGGCGCGGCGCCAAGTGGGAAAGGGTGGTTTTGAGGCTGAAGGCAGCAGGAAAGCCTGCAGCCCGCAGGTCTGTGGGGCTACGCAAGCGGTTCCCAAAGAGCTTACTACAAGGCATAGTTTTCCCTCCTGGCTCTTTGGGCGTGGGACCAATCTCCAGGCATATGGCCACTTTTGTGCCTGGCGCGGCACCAATTGGGAAAGGGTGGTTTTGAGGCTGAAGGCAGCAGGAAAGCCTGCAGCCCCCAGGTCTGTGGGGCTACGCAAGCGGTTCCCAAAGAGCTTACTACAAGGCATAGTTTTCCCTCCTGGCTCTTTGGGCGTGGGACCAATCTCCAGGCATATGGCCATTTTTGTGCCTGGCGCGGCGCCAAGTGGGAAAGGGTGGTTTTGAGGCTGAAGGCAGCAGGAAAGCCTGAAGCCCACATGTCTCTGGGGCTACGCAAGCGGTTCCCAAAGAGCTTTAGAACAAGGCATAGTTTTCCCTCCTGGCTCTTTGGGCGTGGGACCAATCTCCAGACATATGGCCATTTTTGTGCCTGGCGCGGCGCCAAGTGGGAAAGGGTGGTTTTGAGGCTGAAGGCAGCAGGAAAGCCTGAAGCCCACATGTCTCTGGGGCTACGCAAGCGGTTCCCAAAGAGCTTTAGAACAAGGCATAGTTTTCCCTGCTGTCTCTTTGGGCGTGGGACCAATCTCCAGACATATGGCCACTTTTGTGCCTGGCGCGGCACCAAGTGGGAAAGGGTGGTTTTGAGGCTGAAGGCAGCAGGAAAGCCTGCAGCCCCCAGGTGTGTGGGGCTACGCAAGCGGTTCCCAAAGAGCTTTACAACAAGGCACAGTTTTCCCTGCTGGCTCTTTGGGCGTGGGACCAATCTCCAGACATATGGCTATTTTTGTGCCTGGCGCTGCACCAAGTGGGAAAGGGTGGTTTTGAGGCTGAAGGCAGCAGGAAAGCCTGCAGCCCCCAAGTCTGTGGGGCTACGCAAGCGGTTCCCAAAGAGCTTTAGAAGAAGGCATAGTTTTCCCTGCTGGCTCTTTGGGCGTGGGACCAATCTCCAGCCATATGGCCATTTTTGTGCCTGGCGCGGCGCCAAGTGGGAAAGGGTGGTTTTGAGGCTGAAGGCAGCAGGAAAGCCTGCAGCCCGCAGGTCTGTGGGGCTACGCAAGCGGTTCCCAAAGAGCTTACTACAAGGCATAGTTTTCCCTGCTGGCTCTTTGGGCGTGGGACAAATCTCCAGGCATATGGCCATTTTGGTGCCTGGCGCGACGCCAAGTGGGAAAGGGAGGTTTTGAGGCTGAAGGCAGCAGGAAAGCCTGCAGCCCCCACGTCTGTGGGGCTACTCAAGCGGTTCCCAAAGAGCTTTAGAACAAGGCATAGTTTTCCCTGCTGTCTCTTTGAGCGTGGGACCAATCTCAAGACATATGGCCATTTTTGGGCCTGGAGCGGTGCCAAGTGGGAAAGGGTGGTTTTGAGGCTGAAGGCAGCAGGAAAGCCTGCAGCCCCCAGGTCTGTGGGGCCACACCAGCGGTTCCCAAAGAGCTTTAGAAGAAGGCATAGTTTTCCCTGCTGGCTCTTTGGGCGTGGGACCAATCTCCAGACATATGGCCATTTTTGTGCCTGGCGCGGCGCCAAGTGGGAAAGGGTGGTTTTGAGGCTGAAGGCAGCAGGAAAGAATGAAGCCCCCAGGTGTGTGGGGCTACGCAAGCGGTTCCCAAAGAGCTTTAGAACAAGGCATAGTTTTCCCTGCTGGCTCTTTGGGCGTGGGACCAATCTCCAGGCATATGGCCATTTTGGTGCCTGGAGCGACGCCAAGTGGGAAAGGAAGGTTTTGAGGCTGAAGGCAGCAGGAAAGCCTGCAGCCCCCAGGTCTGTGGGGCTACGCAAGCGGTTCCCAAAGAGCTTTAGAACAAGGCATAGTTTTCCCTGCTGGCTCTTTGGGCGTGGGACCAATCTCCAGACATATGGCCACTTTTGTGCCTGGCGCGGCACCAAGTGGGAAAGGGTGGTTTTGAGGCTGAAGGCAGCAGGAAAGCCTGCAGCCCCCAGGTGTGTGGGGCTACGCAAGCGGTTCCCAAAGAGCTTTACAACAAGGCACAGTTTTCCCTGCTGGCTCTTTGGGCGTGGGACCAATCTCCAGACATATGGCCATTTTTGTGTCTGGAGCGGCGCCAAGTGGGAAAGGGTAGTTTTGAGGCTGAAGGCAGCAGGAAAGCCTGCAGCCCGCAGGTGTGTGGGGCTACGCAAGCGGTTCCCAAAGAGCTTTACAACAACGCATAGTTTTCCCTGCTGGCTCTTTGGGCGTGGGACCAATCTCCAGACATATGGCCATTTTTGTGCCTGGAGCGGTGCCAAGTGGGAAAGGGTGGTTTTGAGGCTGAAGGCAGCAGGAAAGCCTGCAGCCCCCAGGTCTGTGGGGCCACACCAGCGGTTCCCAAAGAGCTTTAGAAGAAGGCATAGTTTTCCCTGCTGGCTCTTTGGGCGTGGGACCAATCTCCAGACATATGGCCATTTTTGTGCCTCTTGCGGCACCAAGTGGGAAAGGGTGGTTTTGAGGCTGAAGGAAGCAGGAAAGAATGAAGCCCCCACGTCTGTGGGGCCACACCAGCGGTTCCCAAAGAGCTTTAGAACAAGGCATATTTTTCCCTGCTGGCTCTTTGGGCGTGGGACCAATCTCCAGACATATGGCTATTTTTGTGTCTGGAGCGGCGCCAAGTGGGAAAGGGTGGTTTTGAGGCTGAAGGCAGCAGGAAAGCCTGCAGCCCGCAGGTCTGTGGGGCTACGCAAGCGGTTCCCAAAGAGCTTACTACTAGGCATAGTTTTCCCTGCTGGCTCTTTGGGCGTGGGACCAATCTCCAGGCATATGGCCACTTTTGTGCCTGGCGCGGCACCAATTGGGAAAGGGTGGTTTTGAGGCTGAAGGCAGCAGGAAAGCCTGCAGCCCCCAGGTCTGTGGGGCTACGCAAGCGGTTCCCAAAGAGCTTACTACAAGGCATAGTTTTCCCTCCTGGCTCTTTGGGCGTGGGACCAATCTCCAGGCATATGGCCATTTTTGTGCCTGGCGCGGCGCCAAGTGGGAAAGGGTGGTTTTGAGGCTGAAGGCAGCAGGAAAGCCTGAAGCCCACATGTCTCTGGGGCTACGCAAGCGGTTCCCAAAGAGCTTTAGAACAAGGCATAGTTTTCCCTCCTGGCTCTTTGGGCGTGGGACCAATCTCCAGACATATGGCCATTTTTGTGCCTGGCGCGGCGCCAAGTGGGAAAGGGTGGTTTTGAGGCTGAAGGCAGCAGGAAAGCCTGAAGCCCACATGTCTCTGGGGCTACGCAAGCGGTTCCCAAAGAGCTTTAGAACAAGGCATAGTTTTCCCTGCTGTCTCTTTGGGCGTGGGACCAATCTCCAGACATATGGCCACTTTTGTGCCTGGCGCGGCACCAAGTGGGAAAGGGTGGTTTTGAGGCTGAAGGCAGCAGGAAAGCCTGCAGCCCCCAGGTGTGTGGGGCTACGCAAGCGGTTCCCAAAGAGCTTTACAACAAGGCACAGTTTTCCCTGCTGGCTCTTTGGGCGTGGGACCAATCTCCAGACATATGGCTATTTTTGTGCCTGGCGCTGCACCAAGTGGGAAAGGGTGGTTTTGAGGCTGAAGGCAGCAGGAAAGCCTGCAGCCCCCAAGTCTGTGGGGCTACGCAAGCGGTTCCCAAAGAGCTTTAGAAGAAGGCATAGTTTTCCCTGCTGGCTCTTTGGGCGTGGGACCAATCTCCAGCCATATGGCCATTTTTGTGCCTGGCGCGGCGCCAAGTGGGAAAGGAAGGTTTTGAGGCTGAAGGCAGCAGGAAAGCCTGCAGCCCGCAGGTCTGTGGGGCTACGCAAGCGGTTCCCAAAGAGCTTACTACAAGGCATAGTTTTCCCTGCTGGCTCTTTGGGCGTGGGACAAATCTCCAGGCATATGGCCATTTTGGTGCCTGGCGCGACGCCAAGTGGGAAAGGGAGGTTTTGAGGCTGAAGGCAGCAGGAAAGCCTGCAGCCCCCACGTCTGTGGGGCTACTCAAGCGGTTCCCAAAGAGCTTTAGAACAAGGCATAGTTTTCCCTGCTGGCTCTTTGGGCGTGGGACCAATCTCCAGACATATGGCCATTTTTGTGCCTGGCGCTGCACCAAGTGGGAAAGGGTGGTTTTGAGGCTGAAGGCAGCAGGGAAGCCTGCAGCCCGCAGGTCTGTGGGGCCACATCAGCGGTTCCCAAAGAGCTTTAGAACAAGGCATAGTTTTCCCTGCTGTCTCTTTGAGCGTGGGACCAATCTCAAGACATATGGCCATTTTTGGGCCTGGAGCGGTGCCAAGTGGGAAAGGGTGGTTTTGAGGCTGAAGGCAGCAGGAAAGCCTGCAGCCCGCAGGTCTGTGGGGCCACACCAGCGGTTCCCAAAGAGCTTTAGAAGAAGGCATAGTTTTCCCTGCTGGCTCTTTGGGCGTGGGACCAATCTCCAGACATATGGCCATTTTTGTGCCTGGCGCGGCGCCAAGTGGGAAAGGGTGGTTTTGAGGCTGAAGGCAGCAGGAAAGAATGAAGCCCCCAGGTGTGTGGGGCTACGCAAGCGGTTCCCAAAGAGCTTTAGAACAAGGCATAGTTTTCCCTGCTGGCTCTTTGGGCGTGGGACCAATCTCCAGGCATATGGCCATTTTGGTGCCTGGAGCGACGCCAAGTGGGAAAGGAAGGTTTTGAGGCTGAAGGCAGCAGGAAAGCCTGCAGCCCCCAGGTCTGTGGGGCTACGCAAGCGGTTCCCAAAGAGCTTTAGAACAAGGCATAGTTTTCCCTGCTGGCTCTTTGGGCGTGGGACCAATCTCCAGACATATGGCCACTTTTGTGCCTGGCGCGGCGTGTAGTGGGAAAGGGTGGTTTTGAGGCTGAAGGCAGCAGGAAAGCCTGCAGCCCCCAGGTGTGTGGGGCTACGCAAGCGGTTCCCAAAGAGCTTTACAACAAGGCACAGTTTTCCCTGCTGGCTCTTTGGGCGTGGGACCAATCTCCAGACATATGGCCATTTTTGTGTCTGGAGCGGCGCCAAGTGGGAAAGGGTAGTTTTGAGGCTGAAGGCAGCAGGAAAGCCTGCAGCCCGCAGGTGTGTGGGGCTACGCAAGCGGTTCCCAAAGAGCTTTACAACAACGCATAGTTTTCCCTGCTGGCTCTTTGGGCGTGGGACCAATCTCCAGACATATGGCCATTTTTGGGCCTGGAGCGGTGCCAAGTGGGAAAGGGTGGTTTTGAGGCTGAAGGCAGCAGGAAAGCCTGCAGCCCCCAGGTCTGTGGGGCCACACCAGCGGTTCCCAAAGAGCTTTAGAAGAAGGCATAGTTTTCCCTGCTGGCTCTTTGGGCGTGGGACCAATCTCCAGACATATGGCCATTTTTGTGCCTCTTGCGGCACCAAGTGGGAAAGGGTGGTTTTGAGGCTGAAGGAAGCAGGAAAGAATGAAGCCCCCACGTCTGTGGGGCCACACCAGCGGTTCCCAAAGAGCTTTAGAACAAGGCATATTTTTCCCTGCTGGCTCTTTGGGCGTGGGACCAATCTCCAGACATATGGCTATTTTTGTGTCTGGAGCGGCGCCAAGTGGGAAAGGGTGGTTTTGAGGCTGAAGGCAGCAGGAAAGCCTGCAGCCCGCAGGTCTGTGGGGCTACGCAAGCGGTTCCCAAAGAGCTTACTACTAGGCATAGTTTTCCCTGCTGGCTCTTTGGGCGTGGGACCAATCTCCAGACATATGGCCATTTTTCTGCCTGGCGCTGCACCAAGTGGGAAAGGGTGGTTTTGAGGCTGAAGGCAGCAGGAAAGCCTGCAGCCCCCAGGTGTGTGGGGCTACGCAAGCGGTTCCCAAAGAGCTTTACAACAAGGCACAGTTTTCCCTGCTGGCTCTTTGGGCGTGGGACCAATCTCCAGACATATGGCCATTTTTGTGCCTGGCGCGGCGCCAAGTGGGAAAGGGTGGTTTTGAGGCTGAAGGCAGCAGGAAAGCCTGAAGCCCACATGTCTCTGGGGCTACGCAAGCGGTTCCCACAGAGCTTTAGAACAAGGCATAGTTTTCCCTGCTGGCTCTTTGGGCGTGGGACCAATCTCCAGACATATGGCCATTTTTGGGCCTGGAGCGAGGCCAAGTGGGAAAGGGTGGTTTTGAGGCTGAAGGCAGCAGGAAAGCCTGCAGCCCCCAGGTCTGTGGGGCCACACCAGCGGTTCCCAAAGAGCTTTAGAAGAAGGCATAGTTTTCCCTGCTGGCTCTTTGGGCGTGGGACCAATCTCCAGACATATGGCCATTTTTCTGCCTGGCGCGGCGCCAAGTGGGAAAGGGTGGTTTTGAGGCTGAAGGCAGCAGGAAAGAATGAAGCCCCCAGGTCTGTGGGGCCACACCAGCGGTTCCCAAAGAGCTTTAGAACAAGGCGTAGTTTTCCCTGCTGGCTCTTTGGGCGTGGGAACAATCTCCAGACATATGGCCATTTTTGTGCCTGGCGCACCACCAAGTGGGAAAGGGTGGTTTTGAGGCTGAAGGCAGCAGGAAAGCCTGCAGCCCGCAGGTCTGTGGGGCTACGCAAGCGGTTCCCAAAGAGCTTTAGAACAAGGCATAATTTTCCCTGCTGGCTCTTTGGGCGTGGGACCAATCTCCAGGCATATGGCCATTTTGGTGCCCGGAGCGACGCCAAGTGGGAAAGGAAGATTTTGAGGCTGAAGGCAGCAGGAAAGCCTGCAGCCCCCAGGTCTGTGGGGCTACGCAAGCGGTTCCCAAAGAGCTTTAGAACAAGGCATAGTTTTCCCTGCTGGCTTTTTGGGCGTGGGACCAATCTCCAGACATATGGCCACTTTTGTGCCTGGCGCGGCACCAAGTGGGAAAGGGTGGTTTTGAGGCTGAAGGCAGCAGGAAAGCCTGCAGCCCCCAGGTGTGTGGGGCTACGCAAGCGGTTCCCAAAGAGCTTTACAACAAGGCACAGTTTTCCCTGCTGGCTCTTTGGGCGTGGGACCAATCTCCAGACATATGGCCATTTTTGTGTCTGGAGCGGCGCCAAGTGGGAAAGGGTGGTTTTGAGGCTGAAGGCAGCAGGAAAGCCTGCAGCCCGCAGGTCTGTGGGGCTACGCAAGCGGTTCCCAAAGAGCTTTACAACAAGGCATAGTTTTCCCTGCTGGCTCTTTGGGCGTGGGACCAATCTCCAGACATATGGCCATTTTTGGGCCTGGAGCGGTGCCAAGTGGGAAAGGGTGGTTTTGAGGCTGAAGGCAGCAGGAAAGCCTGCAGCCCCCAGGTCTGTGGGGCCACACCAGCGGTTCCCAAAGAGCTTTAGAAGAAGGCATAGTTTTCCCTGCTGGCTCTTTGGGCGTGGGACCAATCTCCAGACATATGGCCATTTTTGTGCCTGGCTCGGCGCCAAGTGGGAAAGGGTGGTTTTGAGGCTGAAGGAAGCAGGAAAGAATGAAGCCCCCAGGTCTGTGGGGCCACACCAGCGGTTCCCAAAGAGCTTTAGAACAAGGCATAGTTTTCCCTGCTGGCTCTTTGGGCGTGGGACCAATCTCCAGACATATGGCTATTTTTGTGTCTGGAGCGGCGCCAAGTGGGAAAGGGTGGTTTTGAGGCTGAAGGCAGCAGGAAAGCCTGCAGCCCGCAGGTCTGTGGGGCTACGCAAGCGGTTCCCAAAGAGCTTACTACTAGGCATAGTTTTCCCTGCTGGCTCTTTGGGCGTGGGACCAATCTCCAGACATATGGCCACTTTTGTGCGTGGCGCGGCACCAAGTGGGAAAGGGTGGTTTTGAGGCTGAAGGCAGCAGGAAAGCCTGCAGCCCCCAGGTGTGTGGGGCTACGCAAGCGGTTCCCAAAGAGCTTTACAACAAGGCACAGTTTTCCCTGCTGGCTCTTTGGGCGTGGGACCAATCTCCAGACATATGGCCATTTTTGTGTCTGGAGCGGCCCCAAGTGGGAAAGGGTGGTTTTGAGGCTGAAGGCAGCAGGAAAGAATGAAGCCCCCAGGTCTGTGGGGCCACACCAGCGGTTCCCAAAGAGCTTTAGAACAAGGCGTAGTTTTCCCTGCTGGCTCTTTGGGCGTGGGAACAATCTCCAGACATATGGCCATTTTTGTGCCTGGCGCTGCACCAAGTGGGAAAGGGTGGTTTTGAGGCTGAAGGCAGTAGGAAAGCCTGCAGCCCCCAAGTCTGTGGGGCTACGCAAGCGGTTGCCAAAGAGCTTTAGAACAAGGCATAGTTTTCCCTGCTGGCTCTTTGGGCGTGGGACCAATCTCCAGACATATGGCCATTTTTGTGTCTGGAGCGGCGCCAAGTGGGAAAGGGTGGTTTTGAGGCTGAAGGCAGCAGGAAAGCCTGCAGCCCCCAGGTCTGTGGGGCTACGCAAGCGGTTCCCAAAGAGCTTACTACAAGGCATAGTTTTCCCTGCTGGCTCTTTGGGCGTGGGACCAATCTCCAGACTTATGGCCATTTTTCTGCCTGGCGCTGCACCAAGTGGGAAAGGGTGGTTTTGAGTCTGAAGGCAGCAGGAAAGCCTGCAGCCCCCAGGTGTGTGGGGCTACGCAAGCGGTTCCCAAAGAGCTTTAGAACAAGGCATAATTTTCCCTGCTGGCTCTTTGGGCGTGGGACCAATCTCCAGGCATATGGCCATTTTGGTGCCTGGCGCGGCGCCAAGTGGGAAAGGAAGATTTTGAGGCTGAAGGCAGCAGGAAAGCCTGCAGCCCCCAGGTCTGTGGGGCTACGCAAGCGGTTCCCAAAGAGCTTTAGAACAAGGCATAGTTTTCCCTGCTGGCTTTTTGGGCGTGGGACCAATCTCCAGACATATGGCCACTTTTGTGCCTGGCGCGGCACCAAGTGGGAAAGGGTGGTTTTGAGGCTGAAGGCAGCAGGAAAGCCTGCAGCCCCCAGGTGTGTGGGGCTACGCAAGCGGTTCCCAAAGAGCTTTACAACAAGGCACAGTTTTCCCTGCTGGCTCTTTGGGCGTGGGACCAATCTCCAGACATATGGCCATTTTTGTGTCTGGAGCGGCGCCAAGTGGGAAAGGGTGGTTTTGAGGCTGAAGGCAGCAGGAAAGCCTGCAGCCCGCAGGTCTGTGGGGCTACGCAAGCGGTTCCCAAAGAGCTTTACAACAACGCATAGTTTTCCCTGCTGGCTCTTTGGGCGTGGGACCAATCTCCAGACATATGGCCATTTTTGGGCCTGGAGCGGTGCCAAGTGGGAAAGGGTGGTTTTGAGGCTGAAGGCAGCAGGAAAGCCTGCAGCCCCCAGGTCTGTGGGGCCACACCAGCGTTTCCCAAAGAGCTTTAGAAGAAGGCATAGTTTTCCCTGCTGGCTCTTTGGGCGTGGGACCAGTCTCCAGACATATGGCCATTTTTGTGCCTGGCTCGGCGCCAAGTGGGAAAGGGTGGTTTTGAGGCTGAAGGAAGCAGGAAAGAATGAAGCCCCCAGGTCTGTGGGGCCACACCAGCGGTTCCCAAAGAGCTTTAGAACAAGGCATAGTTTTCCCTGCTGGCTCTTTGGGCGTGGGACCAATCTCCAGACATATGGCCATTTTTGGGCCTGGAGCGGTGCCAAGTGGGAAAGGGTGGTTTTGAGGCTGAAGGCAGCAGGAAAGCCTGCAGCCCCCAAGTCTGTGGGGCTACGCAAGCGGTTCCCAAAGAGCTTTACAACAACGCATAGTTTTCCCTGCTGGCTCTTTGGGCGTGGGAACAATCTCCAGACATATGGCCATTTTTGGGCCTGGAGCGGTGCCAAGTGGGAAAGGGTGGTTTTGAGGCTGAAGGCAGCAGGAAAGCCTGCAGCCCCCAAGTCTGTGGGGCTACGCAAGCGGTTCCCAAAGAGCTTTAGAACAAGGCATAGTTTTCCCTGCTGGCTCTTTTGGCGTGGGACCAATCTCCAGCCATATGGCCATTTTTGTGCCTGGCGCGGCGCCAAGTGGGAAAGGGTGGTTTTGAGGCTGAAGGCAGCAGGAAAGCCTGCAGCCCGCAGGTCTGTGGGGCTACGCAAGCGGTTCCCAAAGAGCTTTACAACAAGGCACAGTTTTCCCTGCTGGCTCTTTGGGCGTGGGACCAATCTCCAGACATATGGCCATTTTTGTGTCTGGAGCGGCGCCAAGTGGGAAAGGGTGGTTTTGAGGCTGAAGGC
The DNA here is from genome assembly GCF_964199755.1 of Larus michahellis. NCBI lineage: Eukaryota > Metazoa > Chordata > Aves > Charadriiformes > Laridae > Larus > Larus michahellis. The sequence goes on along the minus strand of NW_027436348.1, from coordinate 935,573 downwards.
AGCAGGAAAGCCTGCAGCCCGCAGGTCTGTGGGGCTACGCAAGCGGTTCCCAAAGAGCTTTAGAACAAGGCATAGTTTTCCCTGCTGGCTCTTTGGGCGTGGGACCAATCTCCAGACATATGGCCATTTTTGGGCCTGGAGCGGTGCCAAGTGGGAAAGGTTGGTTTTGAGGCTGAAGGCAGCAGGAAAGCCTACAGCCCCCAGGTCTGTGGGGCCACACCAGCGTTTCCCAAAGAGCTTTAGAAGAAGGCATAGTTTTCCCTGCTGGCTCTTTGGGCGTGGGACCAATCTCCAGACATATGGCCATTTTTGTGCCTGGCTCGGCGCCAAGTGGGAAAGGGTGGTTTTGAGGCTGAAGGAAGCAGGAAAGAATGAAGCCCCCAGGTCTGTGGGGCCACACCAGCGGTTCCCAAAGAGCTTTAGAACAAGGCATAGTTTTCCCTGCTGGCTCTTTGGGCGTGGGACCAATCTCCAGACATATGGCCATTTTTGTGTCTGGAGCGGCGCCAAGTGGGAAAGGGTGGTTTTGAGGCTGAAGGCAGCAGGAAAGCCTGCAGCCCCCAGGTCTGTGGGGCTACGCAAGCGGTTCCCAAAGAGCTTTACAACAACGCATAGTTTTCCCTGCTGGCTCTTTGGGCGTGGGAACAATCTCCAGACATATGGCCATTTTTGGGCCTGGCGCGGCGCCAAGTGGGAAAGGGTGGTTTTGAGGCTGAAGGCAGCAGGAAAGCCTGCAGCCCCCAGGTCTGTGGGGCTACGCAAGCGGTTCCCAAAGAGCTTACTACAAGGCATAGTTTTCCCTGCTGGCTCTTTGGGCGTGGGACCAATCTCCAGACATATGGCCATTTTTGTGCCTGGCGCTGCACCAAGTGGGAAAGGGTGGTTTTGAGGCTGAAGGCAGCAGGAAAGCCTGCAGCCCCCAGGTCTGTGGGGCCACATCAGCGGTTCCCAAAGAGCTTTAGAACAAGGCATAATTTTCCCTGCTGGCTCTTTGGGCGTGGGACCAATCTCCAGACATATGGCCATTTTTGTGCCTGGCGCTGCACCAAGTGGGAAAGGGTGGTTTTGAGGCTGAAGGCAGCAGGAAAGCCTGCAGCCCGCAGGTCTGTGGGGCCACATCAGCGGTTCCCAAAGAGCTTTAGAACAAGGCATAGTTTTCCCTGCTGGCTCTTTGGGCGTGGGACCAATCTCCAGACATATGGCCATTTTTGTGCCTGGCGCACCGAAAATGGGAAAGGGTGGTTTTGAGGCTGAAGACAGCAGGAAAGCCTGCAGCCCCCAGGTCTGTGGGGCTACGCAAGCGGTTCCCAAAGAGCTTTAGAAGAAGGCATAGTTTTCCCTGCTGGCTCTTTGGGCGTGGGACCAATCTCCAGACATATGGCCAGTTTTGTGCCTGGCGCTGCACCAAGTGGGAAAGGGTGGTTTTGAGGCTGAAGGCAGCAGGAAAGCATGCAGCCCCCACGTCTGTGGGGCCACACCAGCGGTTCCCAAAGAGCTTTAGAACAAGGCATAGTTTTCCCTGCTGGCTCTTTGGGCGTGGGACCAATCTCCAGACATATGGCCATTTTTGTGTCTGGAGCGGCGCCAAGTGGGAAAGGGTGGTTTTGAGGCTGAAGGCAGCAGGAAAGCCTGCAGCCCCCACGTCTGTGGGGCTACGCAAGCGGTTCCCAAAGAGCTTTAGAACAAGGCATAGTTTTCCCTGCTGGCTTTTTGGGCGTGGGACCAATCTCCAGACATATGGCCACTTTTGTGCCTGGCGCGGCACCAAGTGGGAAAGGGTGGTTTTGAGGCTGAAGGCAGCAGGAAAGCCTGCAGCCCCCAGGTGTGTGGGGCTACGCAAGCGGTTCCCAAAGAGCTTTACAACAAGGCACAGTTTTCCCTGCTGGCTCTTTGGGCGTGGGACCAATCTCCAGACATATGGCCATTTTTGTGTCTGGAGCGGCGCCAAGTGGGAAAGGGTGGTTTTGAGGCTGAAGGCAGCAGGAAAGCCTGCAGCCCGCAGGTCTGTGGGGCTACGCAAGCGGTTCCCAAAGAGCTTTACAACAACGCATAGTTTTCCCTGCTGGCTCTTTGGGCGTGGGACCAATCTCCAGACATATGGCCATTTTTGGGCCTGGAGCGGTGCCAAGTGGGAAAGGTTGGTTTTGAGGCTGAAGGCAGCAGGAAAGCCTGCAGCCCCCAGGTCTGTGGGGCCACACCAGCGTTTCCCAAAGAGCTTTAGAAGAAGGCATAGTTTTCCCTGCTGGCTCTTTGGGCGTGGGACCAATCTCCAGACATATGGCCATTTTTGTGCCTGGCTCGGCGCCAAGTGGGAAAGGGTGGTTTTGAGGCTGAAGGAAGCAGGAAAGAATGAAGCCCCCAGGTGTGTGGGGCTACGCAAGCGGTTCCCAAAGAGCTTTAGAACAAGGCATAGTTTTCCCTGCTGGCTCTTTGGGCGTGGGACCAATCTCCAGACATATGGCCATTTTTGTGTCTGGAGCGGCGCCAAGTGGGAAAGGGTGGTTTTGAGGCTGAAGGCAGCAGGAAAGCCTGCAGCCCCCAGGTCTGTGGGGCTACGCAAGCGGTTCCCAAAGAGCTTTACAACAACGCATAGTTTTCCCTGCTGGCTCTTTGGGCGTGGGAACAATCTCCAGACATATGGCCATTTTTGGGCCTGGAGCGGTGCCAAGTGGGAAAGGGTGGTTTTGAGGCTGAAGGCAGCAGGAAAGCCTGCAGCCCCCAAGTCTGTGGGGCTACGCAAGCGGTTCCCAAAGAGCTTTAGAACAAGGCATAGTTTTCCCTGCTGGCTCTTTGGGCGTGGGACCAATCTCCAGCCATATGGCCATTTTTGTGCCTGGCGCGGCGCCAAGTGGGAAAGGGTGGTTTTGAGGCTGAAGGCAGCAGGAAAGCCTGCAGCCCCCAGGTCTGTGGGGCTACGCAAGCGGTTCCCAAAGAGCTTACTACAAGGCATAGTTTTCCCTGCTGGCTCTTTGGGCGTGGGACCAATCTCCAGACATATGGCCATTTTTGTGCCTGGCGCTGCACCAAGTGGGAAAGGGTGGTTTTGAGGCTGAAGGCAGCAGGAAAGCCTGCAGCCCGCAGGTCTGTGGGGCCACATCAGCGGTTCCCAAAGAGCTTTAGAACAAGGCATAATTTTCCCTGCTGGCTCTTTGGGCGTGGGACCAATCTCCAGACATATGGCCATTTTTGTGCCTGGCGCTGCACCAAGTGGGAAAGGGTGGTTTTGAGGCTGAAGGCAGCAGGAAAGCCTGCAGCCCGCAGGTCTGTGGGGCCACATCAGCGGTTCCCAAAGAGCTTTAGAACAAGGCATAGTTTTCCCTGCTGGCTCTTTGGGCGTGGGACCAATCTCCAGACATATGGCCATTTTTGTGCCTGGCGCACCGAAAATGGGAAAGGGTGGTTTTGAGGCTGAAGACAGCAGGAAAGCCTGCAGCCCCCAGGTCTGTGGGGCTACGCAAGCGGTTCCCAAAGAGCTTTAGAAGAAGGCATAGTTTTCCCTGCTGGCTCTTTGGGCGTGGGACCAATCTCCAGACATATGGCCAGTTTTGTGCCTGGCGCTGCACCAAGTGGGAAAGGGTGGTTTTGAGGCTGAAGGCAGCAGGAAAGCCTGCAGCCCCCAGGTCTGTGGGGCCACACCAGCGGTTCCCAAAGAGCTTTAGAACAAGGCATAGTTTTCCCTGCTGGCTCTTTGGGCGTGGGACCAATCTCCAGACATAGGGCCATTTTTGTGTCTGGAGCGGCGCCAAGTGGGAAAGGGTGGTTTTGAGGCTGAAGGCAGCAGGAAAGCCTGCAGCCCCCACGTCTGTGGGGCTACGCAAGCGGTTCCCAAAGAGCTTTAGAAGAAGGCATAGTTTTCCCTGCTGGCTCTTTGGGCGTGGGACCAATCTCCAGACTTATGGCCATTTTTCTGCCTGGCGCTGCACCAAGTGGGAAAGGGTGGTTTTGAGTCTGAAGGCAGCAGGAAAGCCTGCAGCCCCCAGGTGTGTGGGGCTACGCAAGCGGTTCCCAAAGAGCTTTAGAACAAGGCATAGTTTTCCCTGCTGGCTTTTTGGGCGTGGGACCAATCTCCAGACATATGGCCACTTTTGTGCCTGGCGCGGCACCAAGTGGGAAAGGGTGGTTTTGAGGCTGAAGGCAGCAGGAAAGCCTGCAGCCCCCAGGTGTGTGGGGCTACGCAAGCGGTTCCCAAAGAGCTTTACAACAAGGCACAGTTTTCCCTGCTGGCTCTTTGGGCGTGGGACCAATCTCCAGACATATGGCCATTTTTGTGTCTGGAGCGGCGCCAAGTGGGAAAGGGTGGTTTTGAGGCTGAAGGCAGCAGGAAAGCCTGCAGCCCGCAGGTCTGTGGGGCTACGCAAGCGGTTCCCAAAGAGCTTTACAACAACGCATAGTTTTCCCTGCTGGCTCTTTGGGCGTGGGACCAATCTCCAGACATATGGCCATTTTTGGGCCTGGAGCGGTGCCAAGTGGGAAAGGGTGGTTTTGAGGCTGAAGGCAGCAGGAAAGCCTGCAGCCCCCAGGTCTGTGGGGCCACACCAGCGTTTCCCAAAGAGCTTTAGAAGAAGGCATAGTTTTCCCTGCTGGCTCTTTGGGCGTGGGACCAATCTCCAGACATATGGCCATTTTTGTGCCTGGCTCGGCGCCAAGTGGGAAAGGGTGGTTTTGAGGCTGAAGGAAGCAGGAAAGAATGAAGCCCCCAGGTCTGTGGGGCCACACCAGCGGTTCCCAAAGAGCTTTAGAACAAGGCATAGTTTTCCCTGCTGGCTCTTTGGGCGTGGGACCAATCTCCAGACATATGGCCATTTTTGTGTCTGGAGCGGCGCCAAGTGGGAAAGGGTGGTTTTGAGGCTGAAGGCAGCAGGAAAGCCTGCAGCCCGCAGGTCTGTGGGGCTACGCAAGCGGTTCCCAAAGAGCTTACTACAAGGCATAGTTTTCCCTGCTGGCTCTTTGGGCGTGGGACCAATCTCCAGACATATGGCCATTTTTGTGCCTGGCGCTGCACCAAGTGGGAAAGGGTGGTTTTGAGGCTGAAGGCAGCAGGAAAGCCTGCAGCCCGCAGGTCTGTGGGGCCACATCAGCGGTTCCCAAAGAGCTTTAGAACAAGGCATAGTTTTCCCTGCTGGCTCTTTGGGCGTGGGACCAATCTCCAGACATATGGCCATTTTTGTGCCTGGCGCTGCACCAAGTGGGAAAGGGTGGTTTTGAGGCTGAAGGCAGCAGGAAAGCCTGCAGCCCGCAGGTCTGTGGGGCCACATCAGCGGTTCCCAAAGAGCTTTAGAACAAGGCATAGTTTTCCCTGCTGGCTCTTTGGGCGTGGGACCAATCTCCAGACATATGGCCATTTTTGTGCCTGGCGCACCGAAAATGGGAAAGGGTGGTTTTGAGGCTGAAGACAGCAGGAAAGCCTGCAGCCCCCAGGTCTGTGGGGCTACGCAAGCGGTTCCCAAAGAGCTTTAGAAGAAGGCATAGTTTTCCCTGCTGGCTCTTTGGGCGTGGGACCAATCTCCAGACATATGGCCAGTTTTGTGCCTGGCGCTGCACCAAGTGGGAAAGGGTGGTTTTGAGGCTGAAGGCAGCAGGAAAGCCTGCAGCCCCCAGGTCTGTGGGGCCACACCAGCGGTTCCCAAAGAGCTTTAGAAGAAGGCATAGTTTTCCCTGCTGGCTCTTTGGGCGTGGGACCAATCTCCAGACATAGGGCCATTTTTGTGTCTGTAGCGGCGCCAAGTGGGAAAGGGTGGTTTTGAGGCTGAAGGCAGCAGGAAAGCCTGCAGCCCCCACGTCTGTGGGGCTACGCAAGCGGTTCCCAAAGAGCTTTAGAACAAGGCATAGTTTTCCCTGCTGGCTCTTTGGGCGTGGGACCAATCTCCAGCCATATGGCCATTTTTGTGCCTGGCGCACCACCAAGTGGGAAAGGGTGGTTTTGAGTCTGAAGGCAGCAGGAAAGCCTGCAGCCCCCAGGTGTGTGGGGCTACGCAAGCGGTTCCCAAAGAGCTTTAGAAGAAGGCATAGTTTTCCCTGCTGGCTCTTTGGGCGTGGGACCAATCTCCAGGCATATGGCCATTTTGGTGCCTGGAGCGACGCCAAGTGGGAAAGGAAGGTTTTGAGGCTGAAGGCAGCAGGAAAGCCTGCAGCCCCCAGGTCTGTGCGGCTACGCAAGCGGTTCCCAAAGAGCTTTAGAACAAGGCATAGTTTTCCCTGCTGGCTCTTTGGGCGTGGGACCAATCTCCAGACATATGGCCACTTTTGTGCCTGGCGCGGCACCAAGTGGGAAAGGGTGGTTTTGAGGCTGAAGGCAGCAGGAAAGCCTGCAGCCCCCAGGTGTGTGGGGCTACGCAAGCGGTTCCCAAAGAGCTTTACAACAAGGCACATTTTTCCCTGCTGGCTCTTTGGGCGTGGGACCAATCTCCAGACATATGGCCATTTTTGTGCCTGGAGCGGCGCCAAGTGGGAAAGGGTGGTTTTGAGGCTGAAGGCAGCAGGAAAGCCTGCAGCCCCCAGGTGTGTGGGGCTACGCAAGCGGTTCCCAAAGAGCTTTACAACAACGCATAGTTTTCCCTGCTGGCTCTTTGGGCGTGGGACCAATCTCCAGACATATGGCCATTTTTGGGCCTGGAGCGGTGCCAAGTGGGAAAGGGTGGTTTTGAGTCTGAAGGCAGCAGGAAAGCCTGCAGCCCCCAGGTCTGTGGGCCCACACCAGCGGTTCCCAAAGAGCTTTAGAAGAAGGCATAGTTTTCCCTGCTGGCTCTTTGGGCGTGGGACCAATCTCCAGACATATGGCCATTTTTGTGCCTGGCTCGGTGCCAGGTGGGAAAGGGTGGTTTTGAGGCTGAAGGCAGCAGGAAAGAATGAAGCCCCCAGGTCTGTGGGGCCACACAAGCGGTTCCCAAAGAGCTTTAGAACAAGGCATAGTTTTCCCTGCTGGCTCTTTGGGCGTGGGACCAATCTCCAGACATATGGCCACTTTTGTGCCTGGCGCGGCACCAAGTGGGAAAGGGTGGTTTTGAGGCTGAAGGCAGCAGGAAAGCCTGCAGCCCGCAGGTCTGTGGGGCTACGCAAGCGGTTCCCAAAGAGCTTTACAACAACGCATAGTTTTCCCTGCTGGCTCTTTGGGCGTGGGACCAATCTCCAGACATATGGCCATTTTTGGGCCTGGAGCGGTGCCAAGTGGGAAAGGGTGGTTTTGAGGCTGAAGGCAGCAGGAAAGCCTGCAGCCCCCAAGTCTGTGGGGCTACGCAAGCGGTTCCCAAAGAGCTTTAGAACAAGGCATAGTTTTCCCTGCTGGCTCTTTGGGCGTGGGACCAATCTCCAGCCATATGGCCATTTTTGTGCCTGGCGCGGCGCCAAGTGGGAAAGGGTGGTTTTGAGGCTGAAGGCAGCAGGAAAGCCTGCAGCCCGCAGGTGTGTGGGGCTACGCAAGTGGTTCCCAAAGAGCTTACTACAAGGCATAGTTTTCCCTGCAGGCTCTTTGGGCGTGGGACCAATCTCCAGGCATATGGCCATTTTGGTGCCTGGCGCGACGCCAAGTGGGAAAGGGAGGTTTTGAGGCTGAAGGCAGCAGGAAAGCCTGCAGCCCCCAGGTGTGTGGGGCTACGCAACCGGTTCCCAAAGAGCTTTAGAACAAGGCATAGTTTTCCCTGCTGGCTCTTTGGGCGTGGGACCAATCTCCAGACATATGGCCATTTTTGTGCCTGGCGCTGCACCAAGTGGGAAAGGGTGGTTTTGAGGCTGAAGGCAGCAGGAAAGCCTGCAGCCCGCAGGTCTGTGGGGCCACATCAGCGGTTCCTAAAGAGCTTTAGAACAAGGCATAGTTTTCCCTGCTGGCTCTTTGGGCGTGGGACCAATCTCCAGACATATGGCCATTTTTGTGCCTGGCGCTGCACCAAGTGGGAAAGGGTGGTTTTGAGGCTGAAGGCAGCAGGAAAGCCTGCAGCCCGCAGGTCTGTGGGGCCACATCAGCGGTTCCCAAAGAGCTTTAGAACAAGGCATAGTTTTCCCTGCTGGCTCTTTGGGCGTGGGACCAATCTCCAGCCATATGGCCATTTTTGTGCCTGGCTCGGCGCCAAGTGGGAAAGGGTGGTTTTGAGGCTGAAGGCAGCAGGAAAGAATGAAGCCCCCAGGTCTGTGGGGCCACACCAGCGGTTCCCAAAGAGCTTTAGAACAAGGCATAGTTTTCCCTGCTGGCTCTTTGGGCGTGGGACCAATCTCCAGACATATGGCCATTTTTGTGTCTGGAGCGGCGCCAAGTGGGAAAGAGTGGTTTTGAGGCTGAAGGCAGCAGGAAAGCCTGCAGCCCGCAGGTCTGTGGGGCTACGCAAGCGGTTCCCAAAGAGCTTACTACTAGGCATAGTTTTCCCTGCTGGCTCTTTGGGCGTGGGACCAATCTCCAGGCTTATGGCCATTTTTCTGCCTGGCGCTGCACCAAGTGGGAAAGGGTGGTTTTGAGTCTGAAGGCAGCAGGAAAGCCTGCAGCCCCCAGGTCTGTGGGGCTACGCAAGCGGTTCCCAAAGAGCTTTAGAACAAGGCATAGTTTTCCCTGCTGGCTCTTTGGGCGTGGGACCAATCTCCAGCCATATGGCCATTTTTGTGCCTGGCGCACCGAAAATGGGAAAGGGTGGTTTTGAGGCTGAAGACAGCAGGAAAGCCTGCAGCCCCCAGGTGTGTGGGGCTACGCAAGCGGTTCCCAAAGAGCTTTAGAACAAGGCATAGTTTTCCCTGCTGGCTCTTTGGGCGTGGGACCAATCTCCAGACATATGGCCATTTTTGTGTCTGGAGCGGCACCAAGTGGGAAAGGGTGGTTTTGAGGCTGAAGGCAGCAGGAAAGCCTGCAGCCCCCAGGTCTGTGGGGCCACACCAGCGGTTCCCAAAGAGCTTTAGAACAAGGCATAGTTTTCCCTGCTGGCTCTTTGGGCGTGGGACCAATCTCCAGACATATGGCCACTTTTGTGCCTGGCGCGGCACCAAGTGGGAAAGGGTGGTTTTGAGGCTGAAGGCAGCAGGAAAGAATGAAGCCCCCAGTTGTGTGGGGCTACGCAAGCGGTTCCCAAAGAGCTTTACAACAAGGCACAGTTTTCCCTGCTGGCTCTTTGGGCGTGGGACCAATCTCCAGGCATATGGCCATTTTGGTGCCTGGCGCGGCACCAAGTGGGAAAGGGTGGTTTTGAGGCTGAAGGCAGCAGGAAAGCCTGCAGCCCCCACGTCTGTGGGGCTACGCAAGCGGTTCCCAAAGAGCTTTAGAACAAGGCATAGTTTTCCCTGCTGGCTCTTTGGGCGTGGGACCAATCTCCAGACATATGGCCATTTTTGGGCCTGGAGCGGTGCCAAGTGGGAAAGGGTGGTTTTGAGGCTGAAGGCAGCAGGAAAGCCTGCAGCCCCCAGGTCTGTGGGGCCACACCAGCGGTTCCCAAATAGCTTTAGAAGAAGGCACATTTTTCCCTGCTGGCTCTTTGGGCGTGGGACCAATCTCCAGACATATGGCCATTTTTGTGCCTGGCTCGGCGCCAAGTGGGAAAGGGTGGTTTTGAGGCTGAAGGCAGCAGGAAAGCCTGCAGCCCCCAGGTCTGTGGGGCCACACCAGCCATTCCCAAAGAGCTTTAGAACAAGGCGTAGTTTTCCCTGCTGGCTCTTTGGGCGTGGGAACAATCTCCAGACATATGGCCATTTTTGTGCCTGGCGCTGCACCAATTGGTAAAGGGTGGTTTTGAGGCTGAAGGCAGTAGGAAACCCTGCAGCCCCCAAGTCTGTGGGGCTACGCAAGCGGTTCCCAAAGAGCTTTAGAACAAGGCATAGTTTTCCCTGCTGGCTCTTTGGGCGTGGGACCAATCTCCAGACATATGGCCATTTTTGTGCCTGGCGCGGCGCCAAGTGGGAAAGGGTGGTTTTGAGGCTGAAGGCAGCAGGAAAGCCTGCAGCCCGCAGGTGTGTGGGGCTACGCAAGCGGTTCCCAAAGAGCTTACTACAAGGCATAGTTTTCCCTGCTGGCTCTTTGGGCGTGGGACCAATCTCCAGACTTATGGCCATTTTTCTGCCTGGCGCTGCACCAAGTGGGAAAGGGTGGTTTTGAGTCTGAAGGCAGCAGGAAAGCCTGCAGCCCCCAGGTGTGTGGGGCTACGCAAGCGGTTCCCAAAGAGCTTTAGAACAAGGCATAGTTTTCCCTGCTGGCTCTTTGGGCGTGGGACCAATCTCCAGACATATGGCCATTTTTGGGCCTGGAGCGGTGCCAAGTGGGAAAGGGTGGTTTTGAGGCTGAAGGCAGCAGGAAAGCCTGCAGCCCACAGGTCTGTGGGGCCACACCAGCGGTTCCCAAAGAGCTTTAGAAGATGGCATAGTTTTCCCTGCTGGCTCTTTGGGCGTGGGACCAATCTCCAGACATATGGCCATTTTTGGGCCTGGAGCGGTGCCAAGTGGGAAAGGGTGGTTTTGAGGCTGAAGGCAGCAGGAAAGCCTGCAGCCCCCAGGTCTGTGGGGCCACACCAGCGGTTCCCAAAGAGCTTTAGAAGAAGGCATAGTTTTCCCTGCTGGCTCTTTGGGCGTGGGACCAATCTCCAGACATATGGCCATTTTTGTGCCTGGCTCGGCGCCAAGTGGGAAAGGGTGGTTTTGAGGCTGAAGGCAGCAGGAAAGAATGAAGCCCCCAGGTCTGTGGGGCCACACCAGCGGTTCCCAAAGAGCTTTAGAACAAGGCATAGTTTTCCCTGCTGGCTCTTTGGGCGTGGGACCAATCTCCAGCCATATGGCCATTTTTGTGCCTGGCGCACCGAAAATGGGAAAGGGTGGTTTTGAGGCTGAAGACAGCAGGAAAGCCTGCAGCCCGCAGGTCTGTGGGGCCACATCAGCGGTTCCCAAAGAGCTTTAGAACAAGGCATAGTTTTCCCTGCTGGCTCTTTGGGCGTGGGACCAATCTCCAGACATATGGCCATTTTTGTGCCTGGCGCTGCACCAAGTGGGAAAGGGTGGTTTTGAGGCTGAAGACAGCAGGAAAGCCTGCAGCCCCCAGGTCTGTGGGGCTACGCAAGCGGTTGCCAAAGACCTTTAGAACAAGGCATAGTTTTCCCTGCTGGCTCTTTGGGCGTGGGACCAATCTCCAGACATATGGCCATTTTTGTGTCTGGAGCGGCGCCAAGTGGGAAAGGGTGGTTTTGAGGCTGAAGGCAGCAGGAAAGACTGCAGCCCGCAGGTCTGTGGGGCTACGCAAGCGGTTCCCAAAGAGCTTACTACAAGGCATAGTTTTCCCTGCTGGCTCTTTGGGCGTGGGACCAATCTCCAGACTTATGGCCATTTTTCTGCCTGGCGCTGCACCAAGTGGGAAAGGGTGGTTTTGAGTCTGAAGGCAGCAGGAAAGCCTGCAGCCCCCAGGTGTGTGGGGCTACGCAAGCGGTTCCCAAAGAGCTTTAGAACAAGGCATAGTTTTCCCTGCTGGCTCTTTGGGCGTGGGACCAATCTCCAGGCATATGGCCATTTTGGTGCCTGGAGCGACGCCAAGTGGGAAAGGAAGTTTTTGAGGCTGAAGGCAGCAGGAAAGCCTGCAGCCCCCAGGTGTGTGGGGCTACGCAAGCGGTTCCCAAAGAGCTTTAGAACAAGGCATAGTTTTCCCTGCTGGCTCTTTGGGCGTGGGACCAATCTCCAGACATATGGCCACTTTTGTGCCTGGCGCGGCGCCAAGTGGGAAAGGGTGGTTTTGAGGCTGAAGGCAGCAGGAAAGCCTGCAGCCCCCAGGTCTGTGGGGCTACGCAAGCGGTTCCCAAAGAGCTTTAGAACAAGGCATAGTTTTCCCTGCTGGCTCTTTGGGCGTGGGACCAATCTCCAGACATATGGCCATTTTTGTGTCTGGAGCGGCGCCAAGTGGGAAAGGGTGGTTTTGAGGCTGAAGGCAGCAGGAAAGCCTGCAGCCCCCAGGTCTGTGGGGCTATGCAAGCGGTTCCCAAAGAGCTTTAGAACAAGGCATAGTTTTCCCTGCTGGCTCTTTGGGCGTGGGACCAATCTCCAGACATATGGCCATTTTTGTGCCTGGCGCGGTGCCAAGTGAGAAAGGGTGGTTTTGAGGCTGAAGGCAGCAGGAAAGCCTGCAGCCCCCAGGTCCGTGGGACCACACCAGCAGTTCCCAAAGAGCTTTAGAAGAAGGCATAGTTTTCCCTGCTGGCTCTTTGGGCGTGGGAACAATCTCCAGGCATATGGCCATTTTTGTGCCTGGCTCGGCGCCAAGTGGGAAAGGGTGGTTTTGAGGCTGAAGGCAGCAGGAAAGAATGAAGCCCCCAGGTCTGTGGGGCCACACCAGCGGTTCCCAAAGAGCTTTAGAACAAGGCATAGTTTTCCCTGCTGGCTCTTTGGGCGTGGGACCAATCTCCAGACATATGGCCATTTTTGTGCCTGGCGCTGCACCAAGTGGGAAAGGGTGGTTTTGAGGCTGAAGGCAGTAGGAAAGCCTGCAGCCCCCAAGTCTGTGGGGCTACGCAAGCGGTTGCCAAAGAGCTTTACAACAACGCATAGTTTTCCCTGCTGGCTCTTTGGGCGTGGGACCAATCTCCAGACATATGGCCATTTTTGTGTCTGGAGCGGCGCCAAGTGGGAAAGAGTGGTTTTGAGGCTGAAGGCAGCAGGAAAGCCTGCAGCCCGCAGGTCTGTGGGGCTACGCAAGCGGTTCCCAAAGAGCTTACTACTAGGCATAGTTTTCCCTGCTGGCTCTTTGGGCGTGGGACCAATCTCCAGGCTTATGGCCATTTTTCTGCCTGGCGCTGCACCAAGTGGGAAAGGGTGGTTTTGAGTCTGAAGGCAGCAGGAAAGCCTGCAGCCCCCAGGTCTGTGGGGCTACGCAAGCGGTTCCCAAAGAGCTTTAGAACAAGGCATAGTTTTCCCTGCTGGCTCTTTGGGCGTGGGACCAATCTCCAGACATATGGCCATTTTTGTGCCTGGCGCACCGAAAATGGGAAAGGGTGGTTTTGAGGCTGAAGACAGCAGGAAAGCCTGCAGCCCCCAGGTCTGTGGGGCTACGCAAGCGGTTCCCAAAGAGCTTTAGAACAAGGCATAGTTTTCCCTGCTGGCTCTTTGGGCGTGGGACCAATCTCCAGACATATGGCCAGTTTTGTGCCTGGCGCTGCACCAAGTGGGAAAGGGTGGTTTTGAGGCTGAAGGCAGCAGGAAAGCCTGCAGCCCCCAGGTCTGTGGGGCCACACCAGCGGTTCCCAAAGAGCTTTAGAACAAGGCATAGTTTTCCCTGCTGGCTCTTTGGGCGTGGGACCAATCTCCAGACATATGGCCACTTTTGTGCCTGGCGCGGCACCAAATGGGAAAGGTTGGTTTTGAGGCTGAAGGCAGCAGGAAAGAATGAAGCCCCCAGTTGTGTGGGGCTACGCAAGCGGTTCCCAAAGAGCTTTACAACAAGGCACAGTTTTCCCTGCTGGCTCTTTGGGCGTGGGACCAATCTCCAGACATATGGCCATTTTTGTGCCTGGCGCGGCGCCAAGTGGGAAAGGGTGGTTTTGAGGCTGAAGGCAGCAGGAAAGCCTGAAGCCCACAGGTGTGTGGGGCTACGCAAGCGGTTCCCAAAGAGCTTTAGAACAAGGCATAGTTTTCCCTGCTGGCTCTTTGGGCGTGGGACCAATCTCCAGACATATGGCCATTTTTGGGCCTGGAGCGGTGCCAAGTGGGAAAGGGTGGTTTTGAGGCTGAAGGCAGCAGGAAAGCCTGCAGCCCCCAGGTCCGTGGGGCCACACCAGCGGTTCCCAAATAGCTTTAGAAGAAGGCACAGTTTTCCCTGCTGGCTCTTTGGGCGTGGGACCAATCTCCAGGCATATGGCCATTTTTGTGCCTGGCGCGACGCCAAGTGTTAAAGGGTGGTTTTGAGGCTGAAGGCAGCAGGAAAGCCTGCAGCCCCCAGGTCTGTGGGGCCACACCAGCGGTTCCCAAAGAGCTTTAGAACAAGGCATAGTTTTCCCTGCTGGCTCTTTGGGCGTGGGACCAATCTCCAGACATATGGCCATTTTTGTGCCTGGCGCTGCACCAAGTGGGAAAGGGTGGTTTTGAGGCTGAAGGCAGTAGGAAAGCCTGCAGCCCGCAGGTCTGTGGGGCTACGCAAGCGGTTCCCAAAGAGCTTTAGAACAAGGCATAGTTTTCCCTGCTGGCTCTTTGGGCGTGGGACCAATCTCCAGACATATGGCCATTTTTGTGCCTGGCGCACCGAAAATGGGAAAGGGTGGTTTTGAGGCTGAAGACAGCAGGAAAGCCTGCAGCCCCCAGGTCTGTGGGGCTACGCAAGCGGTTCCCAAAGAGCTTTAGAACAAGGCATAGTTTTCCCTGCTGGCTCTTTGGGCGTGGGACCAATCTCCAGACATATGGCCAGTTTTGTGCCTGGCGCTGCACCAAGTGGGAAAGGGTGGTTTTGAGGCTGAAGGCAGCAGGAAAGCCTGCAGCCCCCAGGTCTGTGGGGCCACACCAGCGGTTCCGAAAGAGCTTTAGAACAAGGCATAGTTTTCCCTGCTGGCTCTTTGGGCGTGGGACCAATCTCCAGACATATGGCCACTTTTGTGCCTGGCGCGGCACCAAGTGGGAAAGGGTGGTTTTGAGGCTGAAGGCAGCAGGAAAGAATGAAGCCCCCAGGTCTGTGGGGCCACACCAGCGGTTCCCAAAGAGCTTTACAACAAGGCACAGTTTTCCCTGCTGGCTCTTTGGGCGTGGGACCAATCTCCAGACATATGGCCATTTTTGTGCCTGGCGCGGCGCCAAGTGGGAAAGGGTGGTTTTGAGGCTGAAGGCAGCAGGAAAGGCTGCAGCCCACAGCTGTGTGGGGCTACGCAAGCGGTTCCCAAAGAGCTTTAGAACAAGGCATAGTTTTCCCTGCTGGCTCTTTGGGCGTGGGACCAATCTCCAGACATATGGCCATTTTTGGGCCTGGAGCGGTGCCAAGTGGGAAAGGGTGGTTTTGAGGCTGAAGGCAGCAGGAAAGCCTGCAGCCCCCAGGTCTGTGGGCCCACACCAGCGGTTCCCAAATAGCTTTAGAAGAAGGCACAGTTTTCCCTGCTGGCTCTTTGGGCGTGGGACCAATCTCCAGACATATGGCCATTTTTGTGCCTGGCTCGGCGCCAAGTGGGAAAGGGTGGTTTTGAGGCTGAAGGCAGCAGGAAAGCCTGCAGCCCCCAGGTCTGTGGGGCCACACCAGCGGTTCCCAAAGAGCTTTAGAACAAGGCGTAGTTTTCCCTGCTGGCTCTTTGGGCGTGGGAACAATCTCCAGACATATGGCCATTTTTGTGCCTGGCGCTGCACCAATTGGTAAAGGGTGGTTTTGAGGCTGAAGGCAGTAGGAAACCCTGCAGCCCCCAAGTCTGTGGGGCTACGCAAGCGGTTGCCAAAGACCTTTAGAACAAGGCATAGTTTTCCCTGCTGGCTCTTTGGGCGTGGGACCAATCTCCAGACATATGGCCATTTTTGTGCCTGGCGCGGCGCCAAGTGGGAAAGGGTGGTTTTGAGGCTGAAGGCAGCAGGAAAGCCTGCAGCCCGCAGGTGTGTGGGGCTACGCAAGCGGTTCCCAAAGAGCTTACTACAAGGCATAGTTTTCCCTGCTGGCTCTTTGGGCGTGGGACCAATCTCCAGACTTATGGCCATTTTTCTGCCTGGCGCTGCACCAAGTGGGAAAGGGTGGTTTTGAGTCTGAAGGCAGCAGGAAAGCCTGCAGCCCCCAGGTGTGTGGGGCTACGCAAGCGGTTCCGAAAGAGCTTTAGAACAAGGCATAGTTTTCCCTGCTGGCTCTTTGGGCGTGGGACCAATCTCCAGACATATGGCCATTTTTGGGCCTGGAGCGGTGCCAAGTGGGAAAGGGTGGTTTTGAGGCTGAAGGCAGCAGGAAAGCCTGCAGCCCACAGGTCTGTGGGGCCACACCAGCGGTTCCCAAAGAGCTTTAGAAGAAGGCATATTTTTCCCTGCTGGCTCTTTGGGCGTGGGACCAATCTCCAGACATATGGCCATTTTTGGGCCTGGAGCGGTGCCAAGTGGGAAAGGGTGGTTTTGAGGCTGAAGGCAGCAGGAAAGCCTGCAGCCCCCAGGTCTGTGGGGCCACACCAGCGGTTCCCAAAGAGCTTTAGAAGAAGGCATAGTTTTCCCTGCTGGCTCTTTGGGCGTGGGACCAATCTCCAGACATATGGCCATTTTTGGGCCTGGAGCGGCGCCAAGTGGGAAAGGGTGGTTTTGAGGCTGAAGGCAGCAGGAAAGAATGAAGCCCCCAGGTCTGTGGGGCCACACCAGCGGTTCCCAAAGAGCTGTAGAACAAGGCGTAGTTTTCCCTGCTGGCTCTTTGGGCGTGGGACCAATCTCCAGACATATGGCCATTTTTGTGCCTGGCGCTGCACCAAGTGGGAAAGGGTGGTTTTGAGGCTGAAGGCAGTAGGAAAGCCTGCAGCCCCCAAGTCTGTGGGGCTACGCAAGCGGTTGCCAAAGAGCTTTACAACAACGCATAGTTTTCCCTGCTGGCTCTTTGGGCGTGGGACCAATCTCCAGACATATGGCCATTTTTGTGTCTGGAGCGGCGCCAAGTGGGAAAGGGTGGTTTTGAGGCTGAAGGCAGCAGGAAAGCCTGCAGCCCGCAGGTCTGTGGGGCTACGCAAGCGGTTCCCAAAGAGCTTACTACTAGGCATAGTTTTCCCTGCTGGCTCTTTGGGCGTGGGACCAATCTCCAGGCTTATGGCCATTTTTCTGCCTGGCGCTGCACCAAGTGGGAAAGGGTGGTTTTGAGGCTGAAGGCAGCAGGAAAGCCTGCAGCCCCCAGGTCTGTGGGGCTACGCAAGCGGTTCCCAAAGAGCTTTAGAACAAGGCATAGTTTTCCCTGCTGGCTCTTTGGGCGTGGGACCAATCTCCAGACATATGGCCATTTTTGTGCCTGGCGCACCGAAAATGGGAAAGGGTGGTTTTGAGGCTGAAGACAGCAGGAAAGCCTGCAGCCCGCAGGTCTGTGGGGCTACGCAAGCGGTTCCCAAAGAGCTTTAGAAGAAGGCATAGTTTTCCCTGCTGGCTCTTTGGGCGTGGGACCAATCTCCAGACATATGGCCAGTTTTGTGCCTGGCACTGCACCAAGTGGGAAAGGGTGGTTTTGAGGCTGAAGGCAGCAGGAAAGCCTGCAGCCCCCAGGTCTGTGGGGCCACACCAGCGGTTCCCAAAGAGCTTTAGAACAAGGCATAGTTTTCCCTGCTGGCTCTTTGGGCGTGGGACCAATCTCCAGACATATGGCCATTTTTGTGCCTGGCGCGGCGCCAAATGGGAAAGGGTGGTTTTGAGGCTGAAGGCAGCAGGAAAGCCTGAAGCCCACAGGTCTGTGGGGCTACGCAAGCAGTTCCCAAAGAGCTTTAGAACAAGGCATAGTTTTCCCTGCTGGCTCTTTGGGCGTGGGACCAATCTCCAGGCATGTGGCCATTTTTGGGCCTGGAGCGGTGCCAAGTGGGAAAGGGTGGTTTTGAGGCTGAAGGCAGCAGGAAAGCCTGCAGCCCCCAGGTCTGTGGGGCCACACCAGCGGTTCCCAAATAGCTTTAGAAGAAGGCATAGTTTTCCCTGCTGGCTCTTTGGGCGTGGGACCAATCTCCAGACATATGGCCATTTTTGGGCCTGGAGCGGCGCCAAGTGGGAAAGGGTGGTTTTGAGGCTGAAGGCAGCAGGAAAGAATGAAGCCCCCAGGTCTGTGGGGCCACACCAGCGGTTCCCAAAGAGCTTTAGAACAAGGCGTAGTTTTCCCTGCTGGCTCTTTGGGCGTGGGAACAATCTCCAGACATATGGCCATTTTTGTGCCTGGCGCTGCACCAATTGGTAAAGGGTGGTTTTGAGGCTGAAGGCAGCAGGAAAGCCTGCAGCCCCCAGGTCTGTGGGGCCACACCAGCGGTTCCCAAAGAGCTTTAGAACAAGGCATAGTTTTCCCTGCTGGCTCTTTGGGCGTGGGACCAATCTCCAGACATATGGCCATTTTTGTGTCTGGAGCGGCGCCAAGTGGGAAAGAGTGGTTTTGAGGCTGAAGGCAGCAGGAAAGCCTGCAGCCCGCAGGTCTGTGGGGCTACGCAAGCGGTTCCCAAAGAGCTTACTACTAGGCATAGTTTTCCCTGCTGGCTCTTTGGGCGTGGGACCAATCTCCAGACATATGGCCACTTTTGTGCCTGGCGCGGCACCAAGTGGGAAAGGGTGGTTTTGAGGCTGAAGGCAGCAGGAAAGAATGAAGCCCCCAGTTGTGTGGGGCTACGCAAGCGGTTCCCAAAGAGCTTTACAACAAGGCACAGTTTTCCCTGCTGGCTCTTTGGGCGTGGGACCAATCTCCAGACATATGGCCATTTTTGTGCCTGGCGCGGCGCCAAGTGGGAAAGGGTGGTTTTGAGGCTGAAGGCAGCAGGAAAGCCTGAAGCCCACAGGTCTGTGGGGCTACGCAAGCGGTTCCCAAAGAGCTTTAGAACAAGGCATAGTTTTCCCTGCTGGCTCTTTGGGCGTGGGACCAATCTCCAGACATATGGCCATTTTTGGGCCTGGAGCGGTGCCAAGTGGGAAAGGGTGGTTTTGAGGCTGAAGGCAGCAGGAAAGCCTGCAGCCCCCAGGTCTGTGGGCCCACACCAGCGGTTCCCAAATAGCTTTAGAAGAAGGCACAGTTTTCCCTGCTGGCTCTTTGGGCGTGGGACCAATCTCCAGACATATGGCCATTTTTGTGCCTGGCTCGGCGCCAAGTGGGAAAGGGTGGTTTTGAGGCTGAAGGCAGCAGGAAAGCCTGCAGCCCCCAGGTCTGTGGGGCCACACCAGCGGTTCCCAAAGAGCTTTAGAACAAGGCGTAGTTTTCCCTGCTGGCTCTTTGGGCGTGGGAACAATCTCCAGACATATGGCCATTTTTGTGCCTGGCGCTGCACCAATTGGTAAAGGGTGGTTTTGAGGCTGAAGGCAGTAGGAAACCCTGCAGCCCCCAAGTCTGTGGGGCTACGCAAGCGGTTGCCAAAGACCTTTAGAACAAGGCATAGTTTTCCCTGCTGGCTCTTTGGGCGTGGGACCAATCTCCAGACATATGGCCATTTTTGTGCCTGGAGCGGCGCCAAGTGGGAAAGGGTGGTTTTGAGGCTGAAGGCAGCAGGAAAGCCTGCAGCCCGCAGGTGTGTGGGGCTACGCAAGCGGTTCCCAAAGAGCTTACTACAAGGCATAGTTTTCCCTGCTGGCTCTTTGGGCGTGGGACCAATCTCCAGACTTATGGCCATTTTTCTGCCTGGCGCTGCACCAAGTGGGAAAGGGTGGTTTTGAGTCTGAAGGCAGCAGGAAAGCCTGCAGCCCCCAGGTGTGTGGGGCTACGCAAGCGGTTCCCAAAGAGCTTTAGAACAAGGCATAGTTTTCCCTGCTGGCTCTTTGGGCGTGGGACCAATCTCCAGACATATGGCCATTTTTGGGCCTGGAGCGGTGCCAAGTGGGAAAGGGTGGTTTTGAGGCTGAAGGCAGCAGGAAAGCCTGCAGCCCCCACGTCTGTGGGGCCACACCAGCGGTTCCCAAAGAGCTTTAGAAGAAGGCATATTTTTCCCTGCTGGCTCTTTGGGCGTGGGACCAATCTCCAGACATATGGCCATTTTTGTGCCTGGAGCGGTGCCAAGTGGGAAAGGGTGGTTTTGAGGCTGAAGGCAGCAGGAAAGCCTGCAGCCCCCAGGTGTGTGGGGCCACACCAGCGGTTCCCAAAGAGCTTTAGAAGAAGGCATAGTTTTCCCTGCTGGCTCTTTGGGCGTGGGACCAATCTCCAGACATATGGCCATTTTTGTGCCTGGCTCGGCGCCAAGTGGGAAAGGGTGGTTTTGAGGCTGAAGGCAGCAGGAAAGAATGAAGCCCCCAGGTCTGTGGGGCCACACCAGCGGTTCCCAAAGAGCTTTAGAACAAGGCATAGTTTTCCCTGCTGGCTCTTTGGGCGTGGGAACAATCTCCAGACATATGGCCATTTTTGTGCCTGGCGCTGCACCAAGTGGGAAAGGGTGGTTTTGAGGCTGAAGGCAGTAGGAAAGCCTGCAGCCCCCAAGTCTGTGGGGCTACGCAAGCGGTTGCCAAAGAGCTTTACAACAACGCATAGTTTTCCCTGCTGGCTCTTTGGGCGTAGGACCAATCTCCAGACATATGGCCATTTTTGTGTCTGGAGCGGCGCCAAGTGGGAAAGGGTGGTTTTGAGGCTGAAGGCAGCAGGAAAGCCTGCAGCCCGCAGGTCTGTGGGGCTACGCAAGCGGTTCCCAAAGAGCTTACTACTAGGCATAGTTTTCCCTGCTGGCTCTTTGGGCGTGGGACCAATCTCCAGGCTTATGGCCATTTTTCTGCCTGGCGCTGCACCAAGTGGGAAAGGGTGGTTTTGAGTCTGAAGGCAGCAGGAAAGCCTGCAGCCCCCAGGTCTGTGGGGCTACGCAAGCGGTTCCCAAAGAGCTTTAGAACAAGGCATAGTTTTCCCTGCTGGCTCTTTGGGCGTGGGACCAATCTCCAGACATATGGCCATTTTTGTGCCTGGCGCACCGAAAATGGGAAAGGGTGGTTTTGAGGCTGAAGACAGCAGGAAAGCCTGCAGCCCGCAGGTCTGTGGGGCTACGCAAGCGGTTCCCAAAGAGCTTTAGAAGAAGGCATAGTTTTCCCTGCTGGCTCTTTGGGCGTGGGACCAATCTCCAGACATATGGCCAGTTTTGTGCCTGGCGCGGCACCAAGTGGGAAAGGGTGGTTTTGAGGCTGAAGGCAGCAGGAAAGAATGAAGCCCCCAGTTGTGTGGGGCTACGCAAGCGGTTCCCAAAGAGCTTTACAACAAGGCACAGTTTTCCCTGCTGGCTCTTTGGGCGTGGGACCAATCTCCAGACATATGGCCATTTTTGTGCCTGGCGCGGCGCCAAGTGGGAAAGGGTGGTTTTGAGGCTGAAGGCAGCAGGAAAGCCTGAAGCCCACAGGTCTGTGGGGCTACGCAAGCAGTTCCCAAAGAGCTTTAGAACAAGGCATAGTTTTCCCTGCTGGCTCTTTGGGCGTGGGACCAATCTCCAGGCATGTGGCCATTTTTGGGCCTGGAGCGGTGCCAAGTGGGAAAGGGTGGTTTTGAGGCTGAAGGCAGCAGGAAAGCCTGCAGCCCCCAGGTCTGTGGGGCCACACCAGCGGTTCCCAAATAGCTTTAGAAGAAGGCATAGTTTTCCCTGCTGGCTCTTTGGGCGTGGGACCAATCTCCAGACATATGGACATTTTTGGGCCTGGAGCGGCGCCAAGTGGGAAAGGGTGGTTTTGAGGCTGAAGGCAGCAGGAAAGAATGAAGCCCCCAGGTCTGTGGGGCCACACCAGCGGTTCCCAAAGAGCTTTAGAACAAGGCGTAGTTTTCCCTGCTGGCTCTTTGGGCGTGGGAACAATCTCCAGACATATGGCCATTTTTGTGCCTGGCGCTGCACCAATTGGTAAAGGGTGGTTTTGAGGCTGAAGGCAGCAGGAAAGCATGCAGCCCCCAGGTCTGAGGGGATACGCAAGCGGTTCCAAAAGAGCTTTAGAACAAGGCATAGTTTTCCCTGCTGGCTCTTTGGGCGTAGGACCAATCTCCAGACATATGGCCATTTTTGTGTCTGGAGCGGCGCCAAGTGGGAAAGGGTGGTTTTGAGGCTGAAGGCAGCAGGAAAGCCTGCAGCCCCCAGGTCTGTGGGGCTACGCAAGCGGTTCCCAAAGAGCTTACTACTAGGCATAGTTTTCCCTGCTGGCTCTTTGGGCGTGGGACCAATCTCCAGGCTTATGGCCATTTTTCTGCCTGGCGCTGCACCAAGTGGGAAAGGGTGGTTTTGAGTCTGAAGGCAGCAGGAAAGCCTGCAGCCCCCAGGTCTGTGGGGCTACGCAAGCGGTTCCCAAAGAGCTTTAGAACAAGGCATAGTTTTCCCTGCTGGCTCTTTGGGCGTGGGACCAATCTCCAGACATATGGCCACTTTTGTGCCTGGCGCGGCACCAAGTGGGAAAGGGTGGTTTTGAGGCTGAAGGCAGCAGGAAAGAATGAAGCCCCCAGTTGTGTGGGGCTACGCAAGCGGTTCCCAAAGAGCTTTACAACAAGGCACAGTTTTCCCTGCTGGCTCTTTGGGCGTGGGACCAATCTCCAGACATATGGCCATTTTTGTGCCTGGCGCGGCGCCAAGTGGGAAAGGGTGGTTTTGAGGCTGAAGGCAGCAGGAAAGCCTGAAGCCCACAGGTCTGTGGGGCTACGCAAGCAGTTCCCAAAGAGCTTTAGAACAAGGCATAGTTTTCCCTGCTGGCTCTTTGGGCGTGGGACCAATCTCCAGGCATGTGGCCATTTTTGGGCCTGGAGCGGTGCCAAGTGGGAAAGGGTGGTTTTGAGGCTGAAGGCAGCAGGAAAGCCTGCAGCCCCCAGGTCTGTGGGGCCACACCAGCGGTTCCCAAATAGCTTTAGAAGAAGGCATAGTTTTCCCTGCTGGCTCTTTGGGCGTGGGACCAATCTCCAGACATATGGCCATTTTTGTGCCTGGCTCGGCGCCAAGTGGGAAAGGGTGGTTTTGAGGCTGAAGGCAGCAGGAAAGAATGAAGCCCCCAGGTCTGTGGGGCCACACCAGCGGTTCCCAAAGAGCTTTAGAACAAGGCATAGTTTTCCCTGCTGGCTCTTTGGGCGTGGGACCAATCTCCAGACATATGGCCATTTTTGTGCCTGGCGCTGCACCAAGTGGGAAAGGGTGGTTTTGAGGCTGAAGGCAGTAGGAAAGCCTGCAGCCCCCAAGTCTGTGGGGCTACGCAAGCGGTTGCCAAAGAGCTTTACAACAACGCATAGTTTTCCCTGCTGGCTCTTTGGGCGTGGGACCAATCTCCAGACATATGGCCATTTTTGTGTCTGGAGCGGCGCCAAGTGGGAAAGAGTGGTTTTGAGGCTGAAGGCAGCAGGAAAGCCTGCAGCCCGCAGGTCTGTGGGGCTACGCAAGCGGTTCCCAAAGAGCTTACTACTAGGCATAGTTTTCCCTGCTGGCTCTTTGGGCGTGGGACCAATCTCCAGGCTTATGGCCATTTTTCTGCCTGGCGCTGCACCAAGTGGGAAAGGGTGGTTTTGAGTCTGAAGGCAGCAGGAAAGCCTGCAGCCCCCAGGTCTGTGGGGCTACGCAAGCGGTTCCCAAAGAGCTTTAGAACAAGGCATAGTTTTCCCTGCTGGCTCTTTGGGCGTGGGACCAATCTCCAGCCATATGGCCATTTTTGTGCCTGGCGCACCGAAAATGGGAAAGGGTGGTTTTGAGGCTGAAGACAGCAGGAAAGCCTGCAGCCCCCAGGTCTGTGGGGCTACGCAAGCGGTTCCCAAAGAGCTTTAGAACAAGGCATAGTTTTCCCTGCTGGCTCTTTGGGCGTGGGACCAATCTCCAGACATATGGCCAGTTTTGTGCCTGGCGCTGCACCAAGTGGGAAAGGGTGGTTTTGAGGCTGAAGGCAGCAGGAAAGCCTGCAGCCCCCAGGTCTGTGGGGCCACACCAGCGGTTCCCAAAGAGCTTTAGAAGAAGGCATAGTTTTCCCTGCTGGCTCTTTGGGCGTGGGACCAATCTCCAGACATATGGCCACTTTTGTGCCTGGCGCGGCACCAAGTGGGAAAGGGTGGTTTTGAGGCTGAAGGCAGCAGGAAAGAATGAAGCCCCCAGTTGTGTGGGGCTACGCAAGCGGTTCCCAAAGAGCTTTACAACAAGGCACAGTTTTCCCTGCTGGCTCTTTGGGCGTGGGACCAATCTCCAGACATATGGCCATTTTTGTGCCTGGCGCGGCGCCAAGTGGGAAAGGGTGGTTTTGAGGCTGAAGGCAGCAGGAAAGCCTGAAGCCCACAGGTCTGTGGGGCTACGCAAGCGGTTCCCAAAGAGCTTTAGAACAAGGCATAGTTTTCCCTGCTGGCTCTTTGGGCGTGGGACCAATCTCCAGACATATGGCCATTTTTGGGCCTGGAGCGGTGCCAAGTGGGAAAGGGTGGTTTTGAGGCTGAAGGCAGCAGGAAAGCCTGCAGCCCCCAGGTCTGTGGGCCCACACCAGCGGTTCCCAAATAGCTTTAGAAGAAGGCACAGTTTTCCCTGCTGGCTCTTTGGGCGTGGGACCAATCTCCAGACATATGGCCATTTTTGTGCCTGGCTCGGCGCCAAGTGGGAAAGGGTGGTTTTGAGGCTGAAGGCAGCAGGAAAGAATGAAGCCCCCAGGTCTGTGGGGCCACACCAGCGGTTCCCAAAGAGCTTTAGAACAAGGCGTAGTTTTCCCTGCTGGCTCTTTGGGCGTGGGAACAATCTCCAGACATATGGCCATTTTTGTGCCTGGCGCTGCACCAATTGGTAAAGGGTGGTTTTGAGGCTGAAGGCAGTAGGAAACCCTGCAGCCCCCAAGTCTGTGGGGCTACGCAAGCGGTTGCCAAAGACCTTTAGAACAAGGCATAGTTTTCCCTGCTGGCTCTTTGGGCGTGGGACCAATCTCCAGACATATGGCCATTTTTGTGCCTGGCGCGGCGCCAAGTGGGAAAGGGTGGTTTTGAGGCTGAAGGCAGCAGGAAAGCCTGCAGCCCGCAGGTGTGTGGGGCTACGCAAGCGGTTCCCAAAGAGCTTACTACAAGGCATAGTTTTCCCTGCTGGCTCTTTGGGCGTGGGACCAATCTCCAGACTTATGGCCATTTTTCTGCCTGGCGCTGCACCAAGTGGGAAAGGGTGGTTTTGAGTCTGAAGGCAGCAGGAAAGCCTGCAGCCCCCAGGTGTGTGGGGCTACGCAAGCGGTTCCCAAAGAGCTTTAGAAGAAGGCATAGTTTTCCCTGCTGGCTCTTTGGGCGTGGGACCAATCTCCAGACATATGGCCATTTTTGGGCCTGGAGCGGTGCCAAGTGGGAAAGGGTGGTTTTGAGGCTGAAGGCAGCAGGAAAGCCTGCAGCCCACAGGTCTGTGGGGCCACACCAGCGGTTCCCAAAGAGCTTTAGAAGAAGGCATATTTTTCCCTGCTGGCTCTTTGGGCGTGGGACCAATCTCCAGACATATGGCCATTTTTGGGCCTGGAGCGGTGCCAAGTGGGAAAGGGTGGTTTTGAGGCTGAAGGCAGCAGGAAAGCCTGCAGCCCCCAGGTCTGTGGGGCCACACCAGCGGTTCCCAAAGAGCTTTAGAAGAAGGCATAGTTTTCCCTGCTGGCTCTTTGGGCGTGGGACCAATCTCCAGACATATGGCCATTTTTGTGCCTGGCTCGGCGCCAAGTGGGAAAGGGTGGTTTTGAGGCTGAAGGCAGCAGGAAAGAATGAAGCCCCCAGGTCTGTGGGGCCACACCAGCGGTTCCCAAAGAGCTTTAGAACAAGGCATAGTTTTCCCTGCTGGCTCTTTGGGCGTGGGAACAATCTCCAGACATATGGCCATTTTTGTGCCTGGCGCTGCACCAAGTGGGAAAGGGTGGTTTTGAGGCTGAAGGCAGTAGGAAAGCCTGCAGCCCCCAAGTCTGTGGGGCTACGCAAGCGGTTGCCAAAGAGCTTTACAACAACGCATAGTTTTCCCTGCTGGCTCTTTGGGCGTAGGACCAATCTCCAGACATATGGCCATTTTTGTGTCTGGAGCGGCGCCAAGTGGGAAAGGGTGGTTTTGAGGCTGAAGGCAGCAGGAAAGCCTGCAGCCCGCAGGTCTGTGGGGCTACGCAAGCGGTTCCCAAAGAGCTTACTACTAGGCATAGTTTTCCCTGCTGGCTCTTTGGGCGTGGGACCAATCTCCAGGCTTATGGCCATTTTTCTGCCTGGCGCTGCACCAAGTGGGAAAGGGTGGTTTTGAGTCTGAAGGCAGCAGGAAAGCCTGCAGCCCCCAGGTCTGTGGGGCTACGCAAGCGGTTCCCAAAGAGCTTTAGAACAAGGCATAGTTTTCCCTGCTGGCTCTTTGGGCGTGGGACCAATCTCCAGACATATGGCCATTTTTGTGCCTGGCGCACCGAAAATGGGAAAGGGTGGTTTTGAGGCTGAAGACAGCAGGAAAGCCTGCAGCCCGCAGGTCTGTGGGGCTACGCAAGCGGTTCCCAAAGAGCTTTAGAACAAGGCATAGTTTTCCCTGCTGGCTCTTTGGGCGTGGGACCAATCTCCAGACATATGGCCAGTTTTGTGCCTGGCACTGCACCAAGTGGGAAAGGGTGGTTTTGAGGCTGAAGGCAGCAGGAAAGCCTGCAGCCCCCAGGTCTGTGGGGCCACACCAGCGGTTCCCAAAGAGCTTTAGAACAAGGCATAGTTTTCCCTGCTGGCTCTTTGGGCGTGGGACCAATCTCCAGGCATATGGCCACTTTTGTGCCTGGCGCGGCACCAAGTGGGAAAGGGTGGTTTTGAGGCTGAAGGCAGCAGGAAAGAATGAAGCCCCCAGTTGTGTGGGGCTACGCAAGCGGTTCCCAAAGAGCTTTACAACAAGGCACAGTTTTCCCTGCTGGCTCTTTGGGCGTGGGACCAATCTCCAGGCATATGGCCATTTTTGTGCCTGGCGCGGCGCCAAGTGGGAAAGGGTGGTTTTGAGGCTGAAGGCAGCAGGAAAGCCTGAAGCCCACAGGTCTGTGGGGCTACGCAAGCAGTTCCCAAAGAGCTTTAGAACAAGGCATAGTTTTCCCTGCTGGCTCTTTGGGCTTGGGACCAATCTCCAGGCATGTGGCCATTTTTGGGCCTGGAGCGGTGCCAAGTGGGAAAGGGTGGTTTTGAGGCTGAAGGCAGCAGGAAAGCCTGCAGCCCCCAGGTCTGTTGGGCCACACCAGCGGTTCCCAAATAGCTTTAGAAGAAGGCATAGTTTTCCCTGCTGGCTCTTTGGGCGTGGGACCAATCTCCAGACATATGGCCATTTTTGTGCCTGGCTCGGCGCCAAGTGGGAAAGGGTGGTTTTGAGGCTGAAGGCAGCAGGAAAGAATGAAGCCCCCAGGTCTGTGGGGCCACACCAGCGGTTCCCAAAGAGCTTTAGAACAAGGCGTAGTTTTCCCTGCTGGCTCTTTGGGCGTGGGAACAATCTCCAGACATATGGCCATTTTTGTGCCTGGCGCTGCACCAATTGGTAAAGGGTGGTTTTGAGGCTGAAGGCAGCAGGAAAGCCTGCAGCCCCCACGTCTGAGGGGATACGCAAGCGGTTCCAAAAGAGCTTTAGAACAAGGCATAGTTTTCCCTGCTGGCTCTTTGGGCGTAGGACCAGTCTCCAGACATATGGCCATTTTTGTGTCTGGAGCGGCGCCAAGTGGGAAAGGGTGGTTTTGAGGCTGAAGGCAGCAGGAAAGCCTGCAGCCCGCAGGTCTGTGGGGCTACGCAAGCGTTTCCCAAAGAGCTTACTACTAGGCATAGTTTTCCCTGCTGGCTCTTTGGGCGTGGGACCAATCTCCAGGCTTATGGCCATTTTTCTGCCTGGCGCTGCACCAAGTGGGAAAGGGTGGTTTTGAGTCTGAAGGCAGCAGGAAAGCCTGCAGCCCCCAGGTGTGTGGGGCTACGCAAGCGGTTCCCAAAGAGCTTTAGAACAAGGCATAGTTTTCCCTGCTGGCTCTTTGGGCGTGGGACCAATCTCCAGCCATATGGCCATTTTTGTGCCTGGCGCACCGAAAATGGGAAAGGGTGGTTTTGAGGCTGAAGACAGCAGGAAAGCCTGCAGCCCGCAGGTCTGTGGGGCTACGCAAGCGGTTCCCAAAGAGCTTTAGAAGAAGGCATAGTTTTCCCTGCTGGCTCTTTGGGCGTGGGACCAATCTCCAGACATATGGCCAGTTTTGTGCCTGGCGCTGCACCAAGTGGGAAAGGGTGGTTTTGAGGCTGAAGGCAGCAGGAAAGCCTGCAGCCTCCAGGTCTGTTGGGCCACACCAGCGGTTCCCAAAGAGCTTTAGAACAAGGCATAGTTTTCCCTGCTGGCTCTTTGGGCGTGGGACCAATCTCCAGACATATGGCCACTTTTGTGCCTGGCGCGGCACCAAGTGGGAAAGGGTGGTTTTGAGGCTGAAGGCAGCAGGAAAGAATGAAGCCCCCAGTTTTGTGGGGCTACGCAAGCGGTTCCCAAAGAGCTTTACAACAAGGCACAGTTTTCCCTGCTGGCTCTTTGGGCGTGGGACCAATCTCCAGACATATGGCCATTTTTGTGCCTGGCGCGGCGCCAAGTGGGAAAGGGTGGTTTTGAGGCTGAAGGCAGCAGGAAAGCCTGAAGCCCACAGGTCTGTGGGGCTACGCAAGCAGTTCCCAAAGAGCTTTAGAACAAGGCATAGTTTTCCCTGCTGGCTCTTTGGGCGTGGGACCAATCTCCAGGCATGTGGCCATTTTTGGGCCTGGAGCGGTGCCAAGTGGGAAAGGGTGGTTTTGAGGCTGAAGGCAGCAGGAAAGCCTGCAGCCCCCAGGTCTGTGGGGCCACACCAGCGGTTCCCAAATAGCTTTAGAAGAAGGCATAGTTTTCCCTGCTGGCTCTTTGGGCGTGGGACCAATCTCCAGACATATGGCCATTTTTGTGCCTGGCTCGGCGCCAAGTGGGAAAGGGTGGTTTTGAGGCTGAAGGCAGCAGGAAAGAATGAAGCCCCCAGGTCTGTGGGGCCACACCAGCGGTTCCCAAAGAGCTTTAGAACAAGGCATAGTTTTCCCTGCTGGCTCTTTGGGCGTGGGACCAATCTCCAGACATATGGCCATTTTTGTGCCTGGCGCTGCACCAAGTGGGAAAGGGTGGTTTTGAGGCTGAAGGCAGTAGGAAAGCCTGCAGCCCCCAAGTCTGTGGGGCTACGCAAGCGGTTGCCAAAGAGCTTTACAACAACGCATAGTTTTCCCTGCTGGCTCTTTGGGCGTGGGACCAATCTCCAGACATATGGCCATTTTTGTGTCTGGAGCGGCGCCAAGTGGGAAAGAGTGGTTTTGAGGCTGAAGGCAGCAGGAAAGCCTGCAGCCCGCAGGTCTGTGGGGCTACGCAAGCGGTTCCCAAAGAGCTTACTACTAGGCATAGTTTTCCCTGCTGGCTCTTTGGGCGTGGGACCAATCTCCAGGCTTATGGCCATTTTTCTGCCTGGCGCTGCACCAAGTGGGAAAGGGTGGTTTTGAGTCTGAAGGCAGCAGGAAAGCCTGCAGCCCCCAGGTCTGTGGGGCTACGCAAGCGGTTCCCAAAGAGCTTTAGAACAAGGCATAGTTTTCCCTGCTGGCTCTTTGGGCGTGGGACCAATCTCCAGCCATATGGCCATTTTTGTGCCTGGCGCACCGAAAATGGGAAAGGGTGGTTTTGAGGCTGAAGACAGCAGGAAAGCCTGCAGCCCCCAGGTCTGTGGGGCTACGCAAGCGGTTCCCAAAGAGCTTTAGAACAAGGCATAGTTTTCCCTGCTGGCTCTTTGGGCGTGGGACCAATCTCCAGACATATGGCCAGTTTTGTGCCTGGCGCTGCACCAAGTGGGAAAGGGTGGTTTTGAGGCTGAAGGCAGCAGGAAAGCCTGCAGCCCCCAGGTCTGTGGGGCCACACCAGCGGTTCCCAAAGAGCTTTAGAAGAAGGCATAGTTTTCCCTGCTGGCTCTTTGGGCGTGGGACCAATCTCCAGACATATGGCCACTTTTGTGCCTGGCGCGGCACCAAGTGGGAAAGGGTGGTTTTGAGGCTGAAGGCAGCAGGAAAGAATGAAGCCCCCAGTTGTGTGGGGCTACGCAAGCGGTTCCCAAAGAGCTTTACAACAAGGCACAGTTTTCCCTGCTGGCTCTTTGGGCGTGGGACCAATCTCCAGACATATGGCCATTTTTGTGCCTGGCGCGGCGCCAAGTGGGAAAGGGTGGTTTTGAGGCTGAAGGCAGCAGGAAAGCCTGAAGCCCACAGGTCTGTGGGGCTACGCAAGCGGTTCCCAAAGAGCTTTAGAACAAGGCATAGTTTTCCCTGCTGGCTCTTTGGGCGTGGGACCAATCTCCAGACATATGGCCATTTTTGGGCCTGGAGCGGTGCCAAGTGGGAAAGGGTGGTTTTGAGGCTGAAGGCAGCAGGAAAGCCTGCAGCCCCCAGGTCTGTGGGCCCACACCAGCGGTTCCCAAATAGCTTTAGAAGAAGGCACAGTTTTCCCTGCTGGCTCTTTGGGCGTGGGACCAATCTCCAGACATATGGCCATTTTTGTGCCTGGCTCGGCGCCAAGTGGGAAAGGGTGGTTTTGAGGCTGAAGGCAGCAGGAAAGAATGAAGCCCCCAGGTCTGTGGGGCCACACCAGCGGTTCCCAAAGAGCTTTAGAACAAGGCGTAGTTTTCCCTGCTGGCTCTTTGGGCGTGGGAACAATCTCCAGACATATGGCCATTTTTGTGCCTGGCGCTGCACCAATTGGTAAAGGGTGGTTTTGAGGCTGAAGGCAGTAGGAAACCCTGCAGCCCCCAAGTCTGTGGGGCTACGCAAGCGGTTGCCAAAGACCTTTAGAACAAGGCATAGTTTTCCCTGCTGGCTCTTTGGGCGTGGGACCAATCTCCAGACATATGGCCATTTTTGTGCCTGGCGCGGCGCCAAGTGGGAAAGGGTGGTTTTGAGGCTGAAGGCAGCAGGAAAGCCTGCAGCCCGCAGGTGTGTGGGGCTACGCAAGCGGTTCCCAAAGAGCTTACTACAAGGCATAGTTTTCCCTGCTGGCTCTTTGGGCGTGGGACCAATCTCCAGACTTATGGCCATTTTTCTGCCTGGCGCTGCACCAAGTGGGAAAGGGTGGTTTTGAGTCTGAAGGCAGCAGGAAAGCCTGCAGCCCCCAGGTGTGTGGGGCTACGCAAGCGGTTCCCAAAGAGCTTTAGAAGAAGGCATAGTTTTCCCTGCTGGCTCTTTGGGCGTGGGAACAATCTCCAGACATATGGCCATTTTTGGGCCTGGAGCGGTGCCAAGTGGGAAAGGGTGGTTTTGAGGCTGAAGGCAGCAGGAAAGCCTGCAGCCCACAGGTCTGTGGGGCCACACCAGCGGTTCCCAAAGAGCTTTAGAAGAAGGCATATTTTTCCCTGCTGGCTCTTTGGGCGTGGGACCAATCTCCAGACATATGGCCATTTTTGGGCCTGGAGCGGTGCCAAGTGGGAAAGGGTGGTTTTGAGGCTGAAGGCAGCAGGAAAGCCTGCAGCCCCCAGGTCTGTGGGGCCACACCAGCGGTTCCCAAAGAGCTTTAGAAGAAGGCATAGTTTTCCCTGCTGGCTCTTTGGGCGTGGGACCAATCTCCAGACATATGGCCATTTTTGTGCCTGGCTCGGCGCCAAGTGGGAAAGGGTGGTTTTGAGGCTGAAGGCAGCAGGAAAGAATGAAGCCCCCAGGTCTGTGGGGCCACACCAGCGGTTCCCAAAGAGCTTTAGAACAAGGCATAGTTTTCCCTGCTGGCTCTTTGGGCGTGGGAACAATCTCCAGACATATGGCCATTTTTGTGCCTGGCGCTGCACCAAGTGGGAAAGGGTGGTTTTGAGGCTGAAGGCAGTAGGAAAGCCTGCAGCCCCCAAGTCTGTGGGGCTACGCAAGCGGTTGCCAAAGAGCTTTACAACAACGCATAGTTTTCCCTGCTGGCTCTTTGGGCGTAGGACCAATCTCCAGACATATGGCCATTTTTGTGTCTGGAGCGGCGCCAAGTGGGAAAGGGTGGTTTTGAGGCTGAAGGCAGCAGGAAAGCCTGCAGCCCGCAGGTCTGTGGGGCTACGCAAGCGGTTCCCAAAGAGCTTACTACTAGGCATAGTTTTCCCTGCTGGCTCTTTGGGCGTGGGACCAATCTCCAGGCTTATGGCCATTTTTCTGCCTGGCGCTGCACCAAGTGGGAAAGGGTGGTTTTGAGTCTGAAGGCAGCAGGAAAGCCTGCAGCCCCCAGGTCTGTGGGGCTACGCAAGCGGTTCCCAAAGAGCTTTAGAACAAGGCATAGTTTTCCCTGCTGGCTCTTTGGGCGTGGGACCAATCTCCAGACATATGGCCATTTTTGTGCCTGGCGCACCGAAAATGGGAAAGGGTGGTTTTGAGGCTGAAGACAGCAGGAAAGCCTGCAGCCCGCAGGTCTGTGGGGCTACGCAAGCGGTTCCCAAAGAGCTTTAGAACAAGGCATAGTTTTCCCTGCTGGCTCTTTGGGCGTGGGACCAATCTCCAGACATATGGCCAGTTTTGTGCCTGGCACTGCACC